>NC_056735.1:1564647894-1564990394 GCF_019279795.1 Protopterus annectens
TATATTGGCTGCCTAGTATATAGCTATTGATCAGGCCTCTGTAACTGTTTTAAGATCTGGATTGTCATTTTGTTTTCCTGTTTGATATCACTTATTGATGGCATTCAAGCACCAAGCATTAAGATTTATTCTGTGTTTGTCCTTCTAATGCAAACTACAGTCTGAGTTCAGCACAATGTAGCATGTTCCTATGCTTTCTGGAGACAGTTAGACTAGTTTAAACTTAAACTAGTCTGTTTTGAAACACTAAGCCCATCCATAAACTACATTTTATTTTACTTAGGAGCACCTCAAAGCAGAGTATGTGATTTCAGCAGGCCTAGATAGAAAGTTAGGTTATATAGCTCTTAAGCATACAAGAGTAGTAAGATAAGAAAAGTACTGCAGCGTTTTCAAGTACATTATGGACAGCAAAGATTAATATTTTTCCAAGAAAAGGAAATAAAGATATGTGGCTATTTTAGTTTTACTGACAACTTGTACATTGCATAGCACCTAGGCAGGGACTTAACAGACCCAGGAAAACACCAGGAGTTTGTGGAACAATGTGCTTTACATTGAAAAATAACTGGTATTCCCCAACGTATACGTGGTAATAATGCAAAGCCTGTTACAGTAAATGTTTGATGACATAGTTATACATTATACCCAAATATATAATTCCCGGCATTTTACCATAATACTTTTCTGAGTGAAAGAAAGTAAAAATTGTTTTGTTTTGTTTTTTTTGCCAACTACATCAGGTGAGGGGAGTAAGTTTACCATTTCTTTATATTCACTATCAAACTGTTTCAAGACAGAGCTGTTGTTAGATGATTGCAAAAATGCATGCATTGCATTTCAGTTCAGTGTATAAAGTAACTGCATTAGCAAACTGTACATGTACTTTACTCTTCCCAACAAAATAGTCTTAATCCAGATTATAATTAATTGTGGGCACTACCTAAAGGAGGTCAAAGTATTCTGCAGAAGAATGTATGTGCTTTTTCTTTAAATTTGCAGGTGAGTACCAATATTCAGTATGGAAACATAAAGAAAGTCAGATTACAGATGAAATCTCATCCCAGAATTATCTGAACTAAGAACCAAAATAGGTGGTAGTTTAGATTCTCTGAAGCTCTGTGTAAGGAAAATGCTACCATACAATGCAGAATGTTATCCTTCATTCCAGGAGAGTGCATAGCCTCCCCATTCTGAGTCACACTAATGTATTTTAATTTTATATCCAAGTAATTCCTTCCCACAAGAGAATATATTTACCACAAGAACATAAATAGCAAAGCCATACTCAATCAATCCTCTCACAAAATAAATTTATATATGCATTTTTACATGGACTAAAAGATATTAACTCACTACCTAGGCACACCACTGTAGATTATTAGCATACCTCAACCTCTGCAGCATTCAAATCACATTGTTGACCTTTAAAATTCATAACAAAGAGTCAGAAAGAGGAATACTTTTTATTTTTTTTTATTTGACAAGAAGGTCTTCAGTTACTAGACTGCGTACTCTTAGAGATAAAGAATCTTTGTTTAGATTTAATTCACTTATTTAATAAAATCCATACCTGAAATATATATAACTTTATGAAGAAAAGAGCAAATCTCTGAGAAGTAAGGTTAAATCTCAAGGTAAAAGTCTTACTACTGTGTCTAAATTGTAGCAGTTGAGAGGTATGCCAAGAATGGTCTTTTAGCTTTCTGCTAACTCTCCACAACTTTATAACAATGTATTTGATATATTGTTATAAAATATTGATACATTGCTATATATAAAATATATATAAAAACATTATATATAATATATAAATATATATATATATATATATATATATATATATATATATATATATATATATATATATATTTGATATAGTGTTTGCTTCTTTTCTGCTTCTTGCTAACGTCCTGGGGATGTCTACAGTTCATTTATATGAACACTAGAAAAAGCAACTTTAATGATATATTTAAAATGCTAGTGCTCCTCCAAAACACACTACATGCCATGGCTTCTATGTTTACCTTTGGAAATAAATTCCACAATACTAACTGCAAATAGCAGATAATCACCATCAGAAGTGGAATATACAGGACTGCTGCTGATATCATCCCAATACCCTGCACGAGGATATATAATATAAACCAAGTGTATTGACTTTTTTTTACTGAGAATACACCTTTCTTGTTTCTGCACTCTTACTTTTGACAGGCTCCTAGCAAAAGTAAAAAAAATATCCACTTGAATTCTAGGAACACTTGTCCAGGACTGAACAACCAATTACCCAAGAACCAATCATTTTTTCTATCTTCTCAGCTGTTTAATCATCATCATCATCAAGCCCCCTTTCCTATTTTTTTCTACATGGGGTTGAGGTTTTATGTTAACTATCACAATCTCTCTTGATTCAGTGCTATACTCCTTCCTTCTACAACACTCATGCCTGACAGTTGATCTTCTGTCACACAATCCATCTACCTCTTTGCTGAACACCCTTGTTTTCTCTTACCTTCTTCCTGTCTGTCCCAAATCTTCTTCACCAGATTGTCTTCTGCTTTTCTGCACATGCGCCTGAACCGCCATAATCTGTTCTCATGTGCCTGAACCACCATAATCTGTTCTCTTTGATATTTTCTGCAGTTGGAGCTACTTTGGCTTCCTTATTTCTTCATGTGTCCCACAGTGTGCATCGTGCCACCATCTCAGGTACTTCATTCTCATTAGCTCTTGCTTCCTCTTCTGCTATGCCTTTACTGCCCAGGTTTCTGTATCATACAGTAGTACTGGTCGCACGACTGTTTGTACACCTTACTTTCAGCTTTGTAGGCATTCTTCTGTCATACATTACCCCTGACTCTGTGCCAGTTGGTTGCAGCCCCTCTGGTTGTAGCTTTGACCTCTTCATTCAGATTTCCCTTCTCTTCAGCCAGCCATCCCAGATATTTGAAGCTATTAACCTGTTTCACTATCTTCCCTTCTTTCTCAATTCTTAGCTTCTTCTGATTTCCCCAATTTGCTGCCATTACCACTGTCTTATCTATACTTAGTTTTATCCCATGTACCTTCAGTTTTGCATTCCATTCCCCTATCCTTTGCTGAAGTTCTTGTTCAGTGTTTGCCTGTAATGCCACATTGTCTGCATACAGCAACTTTGTTGATCTGTCCCCTCCAACCTGTTTGTTAATGTAGTCCATCATAGGTTTGTAGGTTCATAGGCAAGTACTAGGCTATCAGCCCTGGGGCCTATATAAGCCTAGCCAAAAAGGTTCCCTGGCTTTCGCCACCCAAGAAAATTATTTTCCTATGCCCCTGTTGAGCAGTGCCACATAAGTGATCCCTGGGGTGACTTTTCTATTTCACATCCAGTCGTCATTAGGTGATTCTATTATGGCTCCCAGTTTGCAGTCATCTGTGAACTTTGTTAGCCAAAGACCTTCTGTGTTGGCCTGCACTTCAGAAAAGTAGATGCTGAACAGGAGAGGACCCAGAACTGAACCCTGTGGTACTCCACTCATCACTGGTCTGAAGTTGGACTTGGAGTCTGCTAATTTTACTGTGTGGGTTGTGTCAGTGAGCCAGTTGGCCACCCATCTTGTGACATAGATATTTATGTCCAGTTTAGTGAGTTTATCTATAACTCCAGAGTGGGGGATGGTATTGAAAGCCTTGGCGAGGTCAAGATAGGCTGTGTGCACTACCTTGCCCTCGTCTACCACTCTGGTGACTGCTTCAAAGAAGTCAATCAGGTTTAGTAGACATGATCTACCTTTTACAAACCCAAACTGAGTGGGGTCCAGGGTTGGAGGTTACCTATGTCTTTGTTTATAAACTCCAAGATGATACATTCCATGGCCTTGAAGACCAGGCTAATTGGGCGGTAGTTTCTGGGGTCCGTGGTGGCACTCCCTTTGTGGAGTGGGATAACCATCACTGTGCGCCATTCAGTAGGCACATAGCCTGAGGTGAGGCTATGACTGAACATGGTACTTAGGTGAGGTGCCAGTTCATTCTGTAGTTCATGCAGTACACAGCCTAGGATGTTGTCTGGCCCCATGGATCCTGTGTTCTTGGCTTTGGAGAGTGTGGTCTTTACTTGTTCATCCTTGATTACAGGGGCTTTGCATTCTTCTGGTATTAAGATGGGTCCTTTGGAGGGTGGGATGGGGGGGTAAAGTTAGCACTGAACCTATCTGCCAGGATGTTGGCAATATCGGTTGGTTCAGTATATTTAGTGCTATTGTGCTGTAGCTCAGAGCAGATCTGAGTGTTGCCATTGAGATTCTTGACATAGCTGTAGAATGCTTTGTGGTTGTCTTTGGAATCTGTGGTGATTTTATTTTCATAATTGGCTTTGTAGGATTTTATGAGGGATCTCAGCTTCTTGCTGAGACTGACCAGGGAGTTCCTCCAATCTTGGGATTTTACTCTTTTTTGCAACAGCTTCTTCCTTTTGTTGTAGAGTTTGTTTATGGCTGGGGACCACCAGATTGGCTTTCTTTTTTGGAGGATAGCTTCTTGGTTCTGTTGGAGATGGCACGATCCATGCACTCGTGTATGTGCTTATACAGTGCACTTGTGTAAGAGTCAGCAGTTGTACCTCTATTTTCCGTCTGCATGGGTGTCATGCAGTTTGCAATTTCTGTCTTAAGAAGCATGAAGTTGGCTTTGGAGTAGTTTTTGATGGTGGTTTCCTTAAGGGGGGGGGTGGAGGTGGGATATGGATGCCTAGGGTGATTAGCTTGTGGTCGGATCCAACCAGCAAGGAGTTGACCTCTGGTGTGGAACACCAGTTACTCATATTGGTAATGACCAGGTCAAGGATATTGCTGCCCCTGGTGGGGGTGTGGACAAGCTGATCCAAGGCATTGGAATTTATGAATTCCAGAAAACATTGAGTGAATCAGTTGATACATGAGTAGTTTTCCCAGTTGATGATGGGGTAGTTGAAATCGTCCATAATTAAGGTATTGGGTTGTACCTTAATATTTTCCAGTATCTTAAGAAATTAAGAGTGGGAATCCTGGGGCATGGTGGGGGATCTGTAACAAGCTACAGCCTGGATTGCAGTATTGCCCAGTGTTAGTTGCACTTGGATAATTTCGGATACATTATGTTGAGCAACTAGCCTGGAGATGTGGGTATCCTTAATGAAAATGGACATGCCTCCACCTTTAGTGTTTCTGTCCAGGTTAGGTAGCCGAAAGGTGTGGTATGAATTATAGCCTGGTAATGCAGGGATGCTCTCTGAAGCCTTGAACCAGGTCTCTGTCACTGCACAGATGTCAATGTTCTCCATTTTAAGGAGTGCCTGGAGTCAGTGCATTTAGAGGTTTAGACGTCTAGCATTGAGTAGCATTACCCTCAGAGTTTGCTTGCTTGTACCTGTTACAGTGGTAAATTTGGCATTTGAACCTTGCCAAAAAATGAGACTATAGGAATGATAAGAGCCTTAGCCAGTATCTGGAATCCCAGGGACAACAGGTGCAGGCCATCTCTGGCAAAGCATCGTGGTCTGTCAACCATGTTGTCCCAGGCAGCCAGATACTGGATCCCCTTAGAATGACACCAGAAGCTTAGCCAATTGTTTGTCAATCATTTTGTCTTTGTACTGTGGCATCATTCTGGGTGATGGCAGGATGCTGCTCAGGGCTAGGTTCATACCTGCCTGGGCTACAAGATCCAGGAGCTCCTCCATGTGTCTTTTCATGTAGTCCAGGGAGGCACGTCTCAGGTCAGTCACACCAACATGAACAATGGCAGAGTCATATTTGTACTTGTTGTGGAGTGACCTGAGTGCATGTGTTATGTGGCGGATCTTGGAACCTGACAGGCAGCTGGCAGTAACTTTCTCCTTGTTTAGCCTGGTGAGTGGAACATCAGTTTGCCTGACTATAGCGTCACCTATGACTAGTGTGTTGGGTACGTTGTTTTGCCTTATGGGCTGAGGTTGAGTGGCAGCTTGGGAGGTCTCTGTTGCTTGGGCAGATTTTTATTGAGAGCCTCCATAAATGTGGGTGTGTGCTTTGTGTTTCTATATGTGGGTTTTGGTAGTGTGGGTTTTGAAGGACTATGTGTTGAGTGTGGTGTGGTACAGGTGTTAACCTTCTCTTCTTAACTGTCTAGTCCAGTCTTGGCTGGAGAGAGCTTGGCTTCCAGTTTGGCTATATAAGTGCAGCTCTCACAGGTTGTAGTGTTGGGTGGTAGGAGGAGAGGGTTGTCAGTGTACATGAGGCAATTGCTACATTGCCCCAAGATGCCCAGATTCACCAGGTGGACAGGGAGCTGACCTATGGACATACCTGGATAGGTGCTTATTAATTCAAGTACTAAGAACTGTTTTCCTCTTGACAAGTGAGGAAAGTTGAGTGCTGTAGTAATTTGTAGTTTATTTAGTGCTTATGAGTTCTGATCAAGTGCTGAGCACAAGGAAACAGTTTTGAGTGCTGAAACTAAAAAAAAACTGGCTTGTTCTAGCTAAAACTAGCTAGTTTTAGCACCAATCCCAAGAAGTGAAGCAGGCCATGGCCTGTTCGGTGATCCACACTCTTGTCCCAAATGATGCAAGGGTCTGCAGGCTTGTAGCCTTTTTCTGGTAAATGCCTCGAATAGCAATCAGACCAATCAAGTATGTTAAGCACATACACTCACTCTCCAACCAGAAAGAGTCAGGAATCAATGCACTCTGCTCCTATTCTCACCAGGATCAGAATATAAGCACAGATTCTAAGCTGTCACCTATAAAGCAGTTATTAAGTTTTCTGGTGATCAGCAGTCTCCAGGAAATAATGTAACTGCACTCCTTCTCTCACTAGGAGAAAACAGAAGCACTAAGCCCAAGAAGACTACTGAGAGGCAGAATGTGGGCTCTCCAATAACTGGTGGTCTTGCAATAGATGCTTAAAGGTGAGATGAAAAAAAATGGTTTATCCTAAACACTGCAGTGTGCACTAAAGGAGTTAGATGTGAAAGTAGGTGACTTAAGTTTTACCTATCTGAAAGTTAAGTTTTAGTGGAGAGTCACTATTTTTAAAACAGCAAGATAGATTGATAGGGGGTGGTCACTTTTGTATTCTGGTACTATGGAATACAGAAGGATGGCCAATAAAGTTAAATAGCTGAAGGGGAGTGATTTCACAAAATGATAATTTTGTGCTTACTCACACCAGCCAGTAAAAGCAGAGAGGAAATGAGATATATGGTCAAATTAGCATAAGGGGCAGGCAACTAAAAAGACAGTGGTGTTCAACAGTAACCGAGTGGGAAAGTTTCTGTCTGACTCACAAGAGACAGAGCTGTGGTCTCTTTTCAAGTTTTAGTAGGCAGTTAAAGCAGAATACAAGTAAAACACAGTGTAAAGAAAACAAATCGCACTATACAAAATAGAAAAAGGCAATACAGTAATACAAAACACAACAAATAAAAAACAAACTAACCTTTCCCTCACAGCAAACTGTAGCAGAGTCTGGGTGAGCCTTTCTAGTAAAGCTCTGAAATCTTTTATTTTGCCCCTTAAATAGAAGGTTTAATTCCTAGCTCCACCCCCCTCACCAGTATAAGCAGCTGTGGGCTCAGAGCTGAACCCTGATGTACACCCGGGAACCCCTCTGTGAGGCTGAACACTGCTCATACTTGGGTCTTTGGGTCCTTTTACATAACCTTCACTAATTATACCAGTTTCTGGGACTTCAAACCACTGCAGTACTGCCCAAATCAACTTCCTTGCAATTTTATCATATGCTTTCTCCAAGTCTAGGAATACCCACTTGGACTCTTTCTTCATCTCTAGCTTCTTCTCAACTATCTGTCTCACTGCAAACATTAGGTCAGTTGTGCTACATCCTGATCTGAATCCAAACTGCTCATCTCCCATCTTACTTTCTACTACTCTGAGTACCCATTTATCAATCCCTCTTTCGAGAACTTTCATGCAATGTGACAGGAGTTTGATACCTCTGTACTGCCTTTGTTCTTGTATGAGTATGCTTATTCACCAGTCATCTGGGATGCACCTTTCTCTCTACACTGCTATGATTAGCCTCAGGAGCCATTTCTCCTCTGTCTCACCCAGTATCTTTATCATATTTGCTGTAACCTCATCTGAGCCTACTTCTTTCCCTGACTTCGTTTTCCTTAATGATATTCTTACTTCTTCTTGGGTGGGCTCCTCTTCTTCTCAAATCATAGGCTGTGCCTGGGGCTGTATAGCTTCTGTGGGATTTTCTTCATTTAGAAGCTCCTGGAAGTACTCTTTGCATCTGCCTTTGATGCCCTGTGGATGGGTGAGTAGGTTGTTGTTATCATCCCCTATGAAGGGTGTCTATCTTTATCTTTCTGTCTTTGCCTTACAACCTGATACAGATTCTTTGTGTCACTTACTGAGTCACTTTCCAAAAGCTGGTAGCGTGCCTCTAATGCCCTATTCTTTGCTATTGCAACTCCTTCCTTGGCTTCTTTGTTAGCCAACCAGTATTCCTTCCTAGCCTGTTCCATCTTTTCTATCACCCATGTTTTCCTGCATTTCTTCTTTCTTTTGATGACTTCCTGGACGTCTGCATTCCCTCACCCACTTTCCTTACGTACCTTATTTTCATGCCTGGCTTGGCCACATATCTGTTCTGTAGTCCTCACACATGCTGTTTTGAGGTGCTGCCATTCTTCTTCAGCTCCACCTATTTCCTCTTCTTCTTGGGGTGTTAGAGCCCTGAGTAATTCCATGAACTGCTGTGCTTTCTCTCCACTCAACTTCTAGGTTTTTGGCCTAGTCTCTGTTCACCTTAGAGCCTTCTCTGACCACTGCTTTATTGTGGCAACCAGTGGTTTAGGCTTTGGGCCAACAGTTTCAATGGGGATGACTTTGCAATTGCTGATTCTACCCCCAGTGCCCCTTCCTTACCATGATGAAGTCTACCTCATTTGCCACTCTTGTATGTGATCTTATGACTCTCTCTTTCTGAAACATGTGTTGGTTACTATCAAGCCATTTGCCAGATAGAAGTCTAGAATTTCTAGAAGAGTCTCTCCTCCTTTATTTCTGTTGCCCCACCCATGTGGACCCGAGCAGTCTTCATATCCTGTTCTGTCTGTCCCAATATGTGCATTCAAATCACCCATTATCAACATCAACTCATGTTGTCATCCTACTTTATCTAGTAGGGCCTGCAACTGCTGTCTGAATACACTCTTTTCTTCAGTAACACAACCTTACTGTGGGGTGTAGGCTGAGAATATGAATACTAGTCTGTTCCCCTTCTGAGTATTATACTTTGGATCCCAAGCCAAGTGGCTTTGCTGCATTGCCCTTTCATCTTGTCTCTTACATACATAAGATGTCCAGACTTTTTCATACCATCATCTCATCCTCTTCCAAGCTCCATCCTGTCAGTGAATCTACACTGCATGTAGCAATTCTACATTCATGGTTGGCAAGTTGATTGGTTTTGCATCTAGCTTTCACTCAACAGAGCTATCCCAGGGAACCCATGCTGAGCAACTCAGCATGTTTTTCGGAAGTGGGAGGTGTTATGATAGAGATTAAAGACTGTTATGAGGCTTGTGATTATTGCATATTCAACAACAACACCAATACTATACATTGAGTAACTGTGGCAATATATACAACTCTGGAATGTACAGACCACCAAAGTTAAGTGCTGATGACCTAGTGGAATTCATACATTTTTTGCATAAAACACAGGAGGAAAAATAACAGTGGCTGGGAATTTAAATTTACCAGAAATAGACTGGAATAATATTGATTCAACAACATTAATAATGAAATTATTTACTATGTATGTTCAGGAACAGCAATCGCTTCAGATTGTAAAAACAAAATAAAAATGAACTGAACATAATGGACATTGTTTACATTCCTAAGGAAATGAGTTTTACTTTGTGTCAACTTTTACCACTATTGATGTGCAGTGATCATGGGGTTATAAAGGTTAAATTATTGCTAGATAATTTGGCCAGACTGAAATCTAAGCTAATGCACAGAAGATTAATTATAGACTATATGGACACAGAATACTCACTATGTAAAACTAATCAGAGGGATGTGTTCAGTGGAAAAACGGCAGAAGAAATGTGGCAAGTTTTGAAAAGGGAATTGTTTAAATGCAAAAAAAAAAAAAAATGTTTAACATCAGGATCTAAGCACACAAGGTCAGGATGATATATTTCCATAAGGACAAAAACTCAATTAAGACCAGAAGCAAAAAATATAAGAAATGGAAATAAGGATGAACTGCAACTTTGAAAACTGAAATAAACATGCTAGACAGGCAAATTAAACATAGCATGAGACAAGATCAAGAAAAATTTGAAAAAAATTGAAACAAATTTATATAAAGATATTGAGCATTGACCATTTTACAGATACATAAGATACAAACAACAAACAAATAAAATGTGTGTGGATTCTAAAATGTATTCTGAAACACAACAGATTATAGATATATTTACAAAATCTTAAACAAAACAGTTTGGCTTCACAAAGGGAGTGATGAATTGCCCTAGTACCACCCAGGTAACTTCATATACTGAAATTAAATAACATTATTTTGAAAAAAGAACTCTGTAAACTTACCCCAAACAAAGCACAGGTAGAAGATACAATTAGTAATAATGACCTGAGAAAATATAACCATGAAGTTAAAGTATCATTATATCTGTTATTCACTAGGTCATTTAAGTATGGGGAGAGCCCTCAAGATTGGAGACATGCATTTGATAACCTGTCTTTAAGGGAAAGAGGAATAGAACAAACCCAAAGTCATACACACCCATAAATTTACTTTCTTGTTGTGGAAAATATGAAGAAGGTTATTTTGAAGTTAGAATAGGAAAGGTTGAAACTTGAAACCATATATATTTATTTATTTTATTATTTATTCCAGTTTGGTGACCGGGGAGGTCCACTGGGCTCGAGAGTCCATTTTCAGTGGAGGCCCGGGGAGAAAAGCTCCACAATGCAAAGTTACATTACATAGAGAATTACAAGAAAAATATTTGCATTGCAATCAACAGGTAGTATAACAACCAACAGATAGTATAACAATCAGCAGGCAGTATAACAATCAGCATGTAGTATAACAATTAACGGGTAGTATAATAATCAACAGGTAGTATTACAGTCAACAGGTAGTATAACAATCAGCAGGTAGTATAACAATCAACAGGTAGTATAACAATCAACATGTACAACAATCAACAGGTGGTATAACAATCAACAGGTAGTATAACAATCAGCAGGTAGTATAACAACCAACAGGTAGTATAACAATCAGCAGGTATTATAACAATCAACAGGTAGTATAACAATCAGCAGGTAGTATAACAACCAGCAGGTAGTATAACAATCAACAGGTAGTATAACAATCAGCAGGTAGTATAACAATCAACAGGTAGTATAACAATCAGCAGGTAGTATAACAATCAACAGGTAGTATAACAATCAGCAGGTAGTACAACAATCAACAGGTAGTATAACAATCAACAGGTAGTATAACAATCAACAGGTAGTATAACAAACAACAGGTAGTATAACAATCAGCAGGTAGTATAACAACTAACAGGTAGTATAACAATCAACAGGTAGTATAACAATCAGCAGGTAGTATAACAACCAACAGGTAGTATAACAACCAACAGGTAGTATAACAATCAGCAGGTAGTATAACAACCAACAGGTAGTATAACAATCAGCAGGTAGTATAACAATCAGCAGGTAGTATAACAACCAACAGGTAGTATAACATCCGGCAGGTAGTATAACAATCAGCAGGTAGTATAACAATCAACAGGTAGTGTAACAATCAACAGGTAGTCTTACAGTCAAAACAGGTATCATTCAGTAAAGACAGCAAAACTATTAAAAATTTTTCAAGAGAAAGACAGGCATACAGCATAATGGCTGGATGATACTGTTTAGTTACATTTATAATCTAAGTATATGAGAGAAATTAGGAAGGTATGAAGGTTAGCCAGGAGAGAAGGAGGAGCAGAGCTTGGGAGGTATGAGTTGAAGAGTGCAGTTACATTTCCTGCGAAGAAACAGGTAAGAATGAAGTTGTGTTTTGAAGGTGTGTAAATTGTTACAGGTCCTCAGAGTAGAGGGCATGGCATTCCATTTTTTTGGCTAGGGAAAAGGAGAGTAGAAGCTGACCAGCTGGGCGCTTGGGTTTTTGGATGGTTATAAGGTTTTGGTCAGTAGATCTAGGGGGTCTAAGGGGGGGTATATGGTTGTAGGATATTAGATAATGCAGGGCAGCTAGTAGGTTGGAATAATAATTTGCGGGCTGTGACGATTTGGAGGAAGTCAAGTTGATTAGGGAGTTCAAGCCAATTTAAAGAGGGTAGGGAGGTGCAGTGATGGGAGGAGGATTTTGCCTGGTAGCGAATCTGGAGAGTTTGTTGTAGCACACTTCCAGTTTGAAGGTGAGTGTGGAAGATAGATTGGTAAGCAGAGGAGCACCATACAAAGAGTGGGGAGGAGATAGGTAGTGGCCAAAGTTTGTCTTGTGATGGGAGTGATGAAGTGGTTGTTTCTGTAGAGTAGGCCGAGTTTTATGTGGGTTTTCTTGATGTTAAGCTGGATGTTAGTATTGAATTTTAAGTGTTCGTCGATGGTGACCCCCAGGAGTTTGGCAGAGGGAACGACTTCGATAATGGAATTGTTAAGGCTGGTAATTTGAAGTGAGTTTTTATCAATGGGAGTGGATTTTGAGGGAGTGAATAGAAGAATCTTAGTTTTGTTAGCGTTTAGTGAGAGGTGGTTTTGGTTCATCCAGTTTTCAGTAGTTGAGAAGGCAGTTTGAGTTAGAGACTGAAGATCAGATAGGTTAGAGGCACAGAAGATCAAAGTGGAATCATCTGCGTATTGGACAATTTTGGTATTGGGTATTGCTTTGTAGAAATCATTAATAAAGATGTTGAATAGCAAAGGGCCTAGTATGGAACCTTGGGGTACTCCTGTAGGGGTGGGGTGGAGAATGGAGGAGGCCTGGCTCTATTTGACAGCTTGGGACCTGTCAGAAAGATAGCTGGAGAACCAGGAAAGAGTTTTTTGGGCATGAGCGGCCCATGCTATTGGACTGCTGGACTGTAGCCCCACCAGCTGTAAAATAAGAAAGAAAGTCAATTAAAATAAAATAAAACACAAAAGAAAGAAAATAAAAAACGATCGCAAATAGCGGACTTTTGCGCATGCGCACTAGCATTTTCGATATCCGGACTGCTGCTGAGACAGTCTGGAGCATGCGCAGACTGTCTCCGCAGCAGTCCGGATTATGATGCATTCAAGTGCAGAGATCCCAGAAGTCTATGCAGTTGTAACTGCATAGACTGTCACAGGAAAGGGATCGGACTCGGACTGCAACGTCGGCAGGCTGTCTTGTCAGGGAAGGACATCTCGCGGGCTTAACGAACGAAGCTGTGGAAGGATGTATTTAGTGCTGCTCCAATGAATGAAGCTGTGGAAGGATTTGCCTGTCCCAGGTAGGGTGTGTGTGTAAAATGCCCCAAATGCTACATGGTGGTGGGTAGAGAATAAGGCTTGAACCCTGTACCTTGGGCCCAGGTGGCAAGAGCCTGAATTCCCTACCCACCACCATTTGTAAAAATGCTGCAGATTTTTCCCTCATACTTGTTCTGTTCCTCATAAAATCTGTGGTTTCTGTATTTTTGTGTCCTTGCAAAGCCAGTAGTGCATTGGTGCACTGGTAGCATTTTTGCCTGACAGCTACATGTTCTCTGGTTTGATTCTTGGCCGGGGTGCCTTACCTTCTGTGTGGAGTCTATATGCCCTCCCTGTTTTTGTTTCCTCTAGTGTCCTCCCATCTTACAAAGACATGTGTCTGTCTGGAGTGTTTCTCCCTGGGCCTCTGTTAAAAAATAGCTTTTGTTCCAAGTCAGACTTTCCTGGTTAACAAATGTTAAAAATGACACGCATTTGAATATCAGACTTCATATTCTCCAGAAAGTGCATGCTAACACAAAAACTTTTATTCTAGCAATTTTCTAAGTGTATAAGATGGATATTTGAAATTTGTCCCTATTTTTGGGACTGTATTCCCCCATTATTGGCTTCATCCAGGTTTTGTGCTAAGGTTGAGAGCTATGGTAAGAATTGAATTCACTGAATATGTTTGGGGGCTATATTCCCCCATTACTGGCTTTGTCCGAGTGTTTTTTGCTAAGGGGTTAAGAGCTATGGTGAAAACTGAATTCACTGAATGTTTGGGGGCTGTATTCACCCATTATCAGCTTTGTTCAGGTGTTTTGTGCTAAGAGGTTGACAGCTATGGTGAGAACTGATTTGGCATAGTGGTATGTTGCTCTGACTGTTTTGCACAGGGTCCTGGGTTTAAGGCTTGGCAGTAAAATGTATAGTGGTAACACAGCATTTTATTCTAGCAACTTTCCAACATTATACAAGCAATGTTTAAAATGTGTCCCTGGTTTTTGGGCTTTTGCCACCCCCACAATAAACTTTGGCTTTTTCCAGATTTCTTTGTGCTGCAAAGTTCAGAAATACAACTGAGTGAGTAGATTTTACAAGGAGCTGAGAGCTGCAGGGGAACAAAGGTTTAGTGCTGCTTATGCTGAGTCTGCTTGCATTGTTAATAGCACAACAGGTAGTATACTTGCTTTTGATGCAGAAGGCTGTGGGTTCTACTCCCACAGTAGATAAATGCATTGCTGATACTGTACTGTGTTGCAAAAGGGGTGAATGTGAAGATACCTAGTAACTATGAACCTGTTATCAGTTTGCCATCCATTCCCTATTGCAATATTGCTAGCTTATCGTTTTTTTAGTGTAAGATAGGCAATTTATTCCTCAGCGGTAACAGGCACTTTATTTGTAGATGAAACAATGAAATACAAAGTTGTTTGCTAGCAGTAAACTCTTCATTAGTTACAGATCTCTTTAATGTGGAATTATTTAGATGACTTTTACTTCTTCAGAGATTGTGCATATGTACTGATATTGGTGGACTGTAGACGTTTGAGTAGACTTTTATGATGGAAATGTTCTGAATTGGGCAGTTTTGTCATTACTGGTGCATGCATTTTGTTTCATTGTTTACTGGAAAAATTTCAAAACAATAAATTTAAAACACCCTCTAAAGCTGTACTGTATTGTACAAGGAATATAATTTAATACAATCAGGAAGGTGTATGAAAGAGCATGTGTATGTTTCGTGTGCAAGGGGCCTGTGATTTGAAAACAGCCCAAAGCCAAAGTTAATCTGCCACTGGCAAAATGTATTTTCTTTGAATGTGGCTTTCAATGCTGTTTCAGTGATTGTGAGTTTTAAAGGGCAAAGAAGTATTAATGCTAAGTCTGTTCTCATTGTGAGACTGCATTGCTTTGTTTAGCAGATATGATATATATTAGTGTTTGCGCTGTAAAATGCAAAATAAAACTTTTAAATGAAGTCCAAATCATCGCAGAAGTAAAGCAGTATGCACATTAGTGTTTATGGTAAATGGGGTGAAATAGCCAAGTAATGGTTCATTGGAATGGCTGTAGGGGGGGAAGCTCCATTCGACCATGATTTTGTGAGGGGGGAAGGACAGCAAACTCAAAGACAGCCCCGGCTGAACTATACCTCTCAACTGTCCAGATTTTTGCAGAATGAATAGATTTTTGCTTCTTATTTTTCGTTTGTTCCTCATAAAATTTGTGTTTTTCTGTCAAATCATTTAGGAATTAAGTCACTAAATAATGACAGACACTGAGTTTCAGACTTCATAACCTTCAGAAAAATGCATGCTAAAGCAAGATCTGTTATTCGATCAACTGTCTTAGTTTATACAAGAGCAATTTTTAGTATTGTTTATATGTCCCCCCCCATATATTTGGCCTTGTCCAGATTTCCTGTATTAACAGGTTGAGAGGTACATGCAAATAAATTGCTTTATAGAATTAGGCATATCCAAACCTCTCAACTGTCCCCGATTTTTGCTCAAAATGTTGCTCTTCTCCTAATAACCCCTCTGCAAAATGGCAATTTTGGAAGAAAACATGGAAGGTTTACAATTAATAAATAACTATAATAATCAGTTATAGATTATTTTTATTTCAGAAATGCATGTAGATTCTTAGATTTTGTCAGCTGCTCAAGTTAGCAGTACTAATATTAAAAAGTGTCCCTTCTTTGACAGGTTCCCAGCTGTATTGTGTGGCTATTTTATATTTTTGAATCACATTTTTGGTCCATTTTTCATAAAATTGTGTTTTTTTTGGCAAATTAGTGGCACATCATTAAAAACTGAAGTTAGAAAATAATGACAGATATTTCAGTTTCGGATTTCATACCCTTCAGAAAATTCATACTAATGCAAGGCCTACTATTCTATTATCTTTCTAAGTTTATAAGAGCAATATTTAAAAATTGTCCTTATTTTTGGGCCTTTGTCCAACTTCTATGTATGGCTTTGTCCAGATTTCTTGCTCTGAGGTTGAGAGGTATGACAAATGTGTCAGGGCCATCGCAGTCAGCCAGAAACATTTCAAATTGTGACATACTTGTTGCACCCCACTCCCCCATGTAGTGACTCTGGATGTGTCCAAGCAAGGCAAGGAGCAGTTATGCAGTGTAAATGTGCAGTCTATCCCCCCATCCAAGGTAGACACAAGTACTACAATGGCTTTTCATCTGTCCTTGATTTTGCAGAATGTTCTGGTTTCTGTCATATTTTATACTGTTGATTTATGCTTATTATTATTATTCAGAAAGTGCCTGTTGCTCTGTGTTTAAGTAGCAGTGCTTTAATGACCATCTGGTAAGCTTGTCTGAGATTGTAAGATGCAAGTAAGTTTTAATAAGCATACTGTTAAAGAATTGCCAATACTGAAAGCCTTTCTGTTGTTGCCATGCAGAGAATACTTACATAACTAGATAACATATAAGCCTTGGGTATTGAAATGCATATGACAGTATTTGTAATAAAGGACAGGATTACATTATTTTAAGAGCTCATTACAGGCTTTACCTGCAAGCTAAACAGAATGCCAATCTATCGTGTGTGGTCCATATCCTGTGCAGTAATCCTTTAAGCAATGTATATTGAGCTATTTCCTGTTTTCTTTTCATTTTTTACTTTGATCATGTTTTCCCCATGAAACAAGTAGATAGTTGTTGTCAGGCAGCAGGTCTTTTTAGGATAAGAAACATTTTTACATGTGGGGTATCACAGAGATTGCTTATTTCAGCATGTTACTTGGTACTTTAATATAGCTGAATATAAATTATAATTAGAACTGGAGTACAAGGAGAAGTGGTTTGAGTTGAGTGCTGCTTGTTATTCTTATACTTGATTTTGACTAGCATTCCACTAATGTATTTAAAAAGTAATTTATTTTTTCATGCCTCACAACCTTTTTGTTTCCATCTAGATTTTAAGTAAGCTGTCATGCAGCCAATAGATTGAAATATGTTTTTTCTTGTACACTTCATTTTGTCTTGATTGGACTCTCATAATGATGGTTTGGCACCCAGGGCAGAGTATTTAATTAAAGTTACATTTTTTGTGGTTGTGAGCATAGCTCCTCCCCTTTCTAGTTGTCCACACCCATTCTCATTGGCCCCACCCATTCAGCTGTCTCCTGCAGCCCCCCTTTGATTTGAAGTCACCAGCCACCACTGTTTTTGGGAGATGTAGAGATTTGATAGATGATTTAATAGATGGGTGTGGGAGATGGTATTGAAAGCTTTAGATAAGTCTAGTAGAACAACTGAAACTATGTTACCAGAGTCTCGAGCTAGACTGACAGAATGTAAGAAGGATAGAAGGGCTGTGCTGGTACTGTGTCCAGGGTGGAAGCCGTGTTGGGTAGGAGAGAGTAGCTGGTGTTCAGTAAGGAATGGCATGAGCTGCAGATGTATGCATTTTTCAAGAAGTTTAGAGATTGGTGAGAGGATGGCTATAGGGTGGAAATTGGAAACATTACAGTTTTTACCACCCTTGAGGAGTGGTAGAATAATTGCAGAATGTCACAGTATGGGTATATAGGACTCAAGTAGTGATCTATTTATCAGGATGCTGATAGGGAGAGCAATACCGTTGGAGGCAATTTTTAAGAAGGAGGAAGGAATGCTGTCGGGGGCATTGGTGCAAGGTTTAAGTTTGGAGAAAATCTTTTTTATAAGGTAGGTGGATACAGGTTTAAGTCCAAAAGTAGGGGGTGTAGGAGAGGAGGAGGAGGAGGAAGCTTGAGCAGAGGGGGGTGGAGGGTTATTGTTGGAGAAGGTCTTGACTAGATCAGCAAAAGAAGAGGTGAAGAAGGTGTTGAATAGTTTGGCGATTTCTTGTTCAGATTTACTAGTATCAGGACATGGGTTATTTTTTGTACCAGGCTTAAGGAGGGAATTAATAGAGCTCCAGAATTGTTTGGGGTTTTTTGCATGATTTATTTGGAGTTTGATGTAGTAGGATTTTTTATCTTTAATGACTTGCTTTTTAGCTTGGTTTTGCAGCTGTCTGTATTTAAGTAACAATGCAGGCTGTTTATGTTGGAGATAGCTTTTCCAGGTTTTGTCTCTTTGTAGCATAATTTTTTGGTTTCTTTGGTAAGCCATGGGGCGGTTTTAGCTTTAACTCTTTTTGTTCTTATTGGAGCTAGGTAGTTTAGGACAGTTAAGAATGTAAAGTTAAAATAGTCAACAGCATCGTCTAAAGGTAGGGTTCTTAGTGGGTTCCAGTTAGTGAACTTAAGGGAGTCAGAAAAGGTAGAAGGGTTAAAGTTAGCGAGGTTGCGAGTATGTAAGAGTTGGTGGGAATGTGAGAAAGAGGGTGTAGCTCTATGGGTGAAGGCAAGGAGGTGGTCTCCTAATGTGTCAGCAGTGACACCAGATTTTGTTATTTTGTTAGGGTGAGATACGAGGATCCAGTGTAGTATGGAGCCTGGGGGGTTTGGTTTTGTTGGGCCTAGTAATGGAGTTAGTGAGTTGAGTGAAATTGAAGAGATTGATTGAAATGGTAGGATTAGGGTCGATGATTTTTTGCCAGTCAATATTTACATCACCCATAATATAGGTTTCAAGTTTAATATTAGAGGAGGTCCAGGTGAGGATGTCTTCCAGGGTATTGGTGCTGTTACCAGGAGGACTATAGAGGGAGATGATGCAGATATTTTTATGGTTGTTTAATTTTAGAAGGCCAGTTACAAGTTCAGCATTATTAAAGGAAGGGATAGGGTTAGGGTAGGGTTCAGCATTATTAAAGGAAGGGACAGGGTTAGGGTAGGGTTCAGCATTATTAAAGGAAGGGATAGGGTTAGGGTAGGGTTCAGCATTATTAAAGAAAGGGATAGGGTTAGGGTAGGGTTCAGCATTATTAAAGGAAGGGATAGGGTTAGGGTAGGGTTCAGCATTATTAAAGGAAGGGATAGGGTTAGGGTAGGGTTCAGCATTATTAAAGGAAGGGATAGGGTTAGGGTAGGGTTCAGCATTATTAAAGGAAGGGACAGGGTTAGGGTAGGGTTCAGCATTATTAAAGGAAGGGATAGGGTTAGGGTAGGGTTCAGCATTATTAAAGAAAGGGATAGGGTTAGGGTAGGGTTCAGCATTATTAAAGGAAGGGACAGGGTTAGGGTAGGGTTCAGCATTATTAAAGGAAGGGATAGGGTTAGGGTAGGGTTCAGCATTATTAAAGGAAGGAATAGGGTTAGGGTAGGGTTCAGCATTATTAAAGGAAGGGATAGGGTTAGGGTAGGGTTCAGCATTATTAAAGAAAGGGATAGGGTCAGGGTAGGGTTCAGCATTATTAAAGGAAGGGATAGGGTCAGGGTAGGGTTCATCATTATTAAAGGAAGGGATAGGGTTAGGGTAGGGTTCAGCATTATTAAAGGAAGGGATAGGGTTAGGGTAGGGAGTGATGGACAAATGACTTGAGTAGATTATAGCTACACCACCACCTCTTTTACTTAGGCAGTTGGATCGGAGAGGTTGATAGCCGGGGGGAAGGAATTCGGAGTCAGTTATGTGTGATTTTAGCCAGGTTTCAGAGATGGCTACAATGTCAGGTATATTATGATTGAGCCAGGCATGAAAGAGGGTAAGATTATTTGCTAAGCTTTGGGCATTGATGGTGAGGAATTTAAGGTATTTACTGGTGGATTTGTTGTTGGAGCTAGGGTTGTTTGTTAGAGAAATATTTGGTCCTGGGTTGGGATGAATGTCGCCTGCTAAGCAGAGGTAAGAGAGAAGGGGAATAAGTTTGTGAGGATTGTGTTTGGTTAGGAATGGATGCTAGGGGGTGGGTTTGGATTTGTAGAATTTAGTAGGGATTCAGAAGTGTTTTACTTTAAAGGGAAGGATGGGGTCAGAGGGAGATAAAGAAGCAGAGATATTGTGGAAGTGATTTGTGAGCTAGGGGTGTGGAGGAGGAGGTATAGAGTGTAGGTGGAAGTTGGTATAAGAGGAAGTGTGATACAAAGGAAGTAGAATGAAGATTAGGATAGATGTAGGGTGGTAAGGATTATAGTAGGACAAGTGAGCATGGTAGATGAAGTCAGATTAGAAATGAAAAGATATTTAGGTCAGAGTTAGATAGGTCCCTTGTGTGTATGCAACTATCCAAGTAATATAACCCTCTGTCTATAAAAAAATTGATGATGCAGAGAAGCCCAAACCAATTAACACACAGTTCCCAAATAATTATTAAATGAGGGAAAAGCAACGTCCGAGGATTATTGATTTACCAAAGATGCGTGTTCCCAACAACAACACTTATATCCTATCACATAAAATCCAGGATGCATACATATAGCTCTGATAAAAAGCAAAAACAGAGTTGCAAAGTCCTATATAGCAATTCAAAAAGCTGTAGTTGCTACTGTAGGTTAAGTTGTAATCAGTATGTTATCATGAATCACAACTTGCCTATATGAGGGAGTTCATCACATTCCCCTAGAAAGCCTGCCTGTAAACAATGTAGGGGATAGTGTTCTTAGTCCCATAAGCTGTAATGTGCACTGTCCATTCCCTGTTAAAAACTCAAAGCAAATCATTGGGCTCAAAAAGCCTAATGTATGCCACACACATATATATATATCCCAACATAAATGGTATCCAGCTTAATCTAGTTTTTTTATACAATTTTCAAATATATATATATATTCAACTTATTCTGTATAATAATGTAAGTCAGAATGTAACTGCAAGTTAGAACCACAAACAGTAGATGCAAGTCATATATACATGGAACACAAAAGTGGCACCGTTTTAAAACACACTAAATGACAGAATACTGCCATATATATGCAGAGGCCACTAGTGTCATTTTATCTGAAGAAAGGTTAAACACCTAACACATTTCTCATGGTGATATTTCCAAAATCAGATTTAGCATTTGGCGAATATTATTTCCAAATTATTTATTTAAATATTCACCCATTTTGTGTAATGATATAAATTGGAATGAAACTTCAGGTTAGATCAACAACCAATAAGTGTGAACACACAGAAAACAAAGCAGAGGCCCTTATTGACATGTTCTATATAAAAAGGTTTAGTACATAACACTTTCCACATATGAATATATCAATAACAAATACATCATTAAGGGGATTTTAAGACCCTTGTATTCATGGAGTTTGAATATTCTTCATTCAACCTCTATCTTTTGCCTTGAGCACCTTATTCTCAAAACTGAAACATGCCCACCAAAAATAGAGCAAACACTTAAAATGTCATTGGCTCTTGATGCCTATTCCTTCAAAAAAATAACAAGCACCAAAATACCAATTAGAAGTAACCTTCGGCCCATACGATAAAAATAATGCAGAAAAAGATAAAACACAGTCACCTTCTTAGTTTAAGGAAACGGCTGATGTCAAACAATCCCACTTTACAATCCTCAGCAAAAGTTTACAGGCCTTCTTGATTGTAGCAGGTAGCCAATATGAAACGATCCCCCTTGTCAACTGGATATCCACTCGAAAACAATCCTGTGAATGCACGGATGACATTAAGCGCAGTTCCACTTTGAATAGTGTCTTCTTGTTTTCCAGCCACTTAATACCAGACACAGAGTTCTACTGAAGCAAAAACAGCTTTTATAAGAGCCTTTAACTACCACAGTTAACCTAAATGCGCTGACTCATGGCATGCTCTAATACAGTCTCTTCAGCAACTTGCAGTTCCTTTGGTTGTTATGACACTTGTGAGTTGGATGCTATAAATATTGAAAGAAAAATTAACAACCTTGACAGGGCAAAAATAAACAGCAGCAAATATCTAGGCATCTGAGGTGCTTTAGTCCTGTTTTGAAATTCTAATGTCATCCAGAAAACCAAGCTATTCTTAACAAGTCATTAATTTTCAGTTAATATCAATTTCTTTTTATCAAAAAACCTTTTAATCAAAGGACATCGTTAAATATATTAACTGATGAAAATTTCACACTAATATAAAAAACACATTTAATAAAATCCTTCCCTTTTAATCATTCATTCCTCTACATTTAGCTTACATTTCTACCTTCCTAATTAACTTTAATTTTTTCCTTATTTATTTTGTGCACATCCCCTTCTGATACCTCTTAATTTAATAAGTTGCAAACCTTTTAACATTTTGACACACATCTGTTTGACATACTAAAAACTAATACTACATTTATAACCCCAATTACGACCCTTCCTTATCCAAGCACCTGTACCATCAACTATTTACACTACATATATTGAACCCAGGGATGCTAATAATACAGTCTCCTAAAGAATAACCATCCTTTTTCCTCAGTATCCTACTATTTTCCACTTTCCATATGCCTTCCCCAAGGAAGTGACTTTGCTTTGAAAGCTTGCATATTCCCTCTTATCATCTCTTCCTCCTCTTCTCTTATCCTCTGCACTAAATCCATTATTTATTTTCTTTCAAGATTGGGCTTTTTACCTGCTTACATTTCCTTGTAGTTGCCTTTTTAGCAATCAACATTATAGTCCAAAGGAGTATCGATATCTGCCTAGTGTCTTCTTCTTCTCTACATACAACTAATCCCTTCGTTATAAATCAGTCCTCTTCATCCAATCTAATCCTCTTCCCTCTAATTCCCTCAAACATCTTTTTGAATTCCTTCATCCAGATAATTCTGGACATTTACAAGATATATGTTTCCAGTCCCCTCTCTCTATTTCGCCATACATCCAACAGCCTTCCTCTACTAATAGAAACATTTTGTGTAATTTTAGAATCATACCAAAATACTTCTGCAAACATTTCCATATGAATATTTTAAATTTCTTTAACCTCAAGGCTTTCCCAGGCATTTACAGATAACGTTCCACTGTTTCTCACTCAGCTCTCTCTTAACCTCCCTACTCCATTTTACTTTCAGATAGTTTATTTCTTTAGCCTGATCTTCTAGCAATGACTTTAGAAATGTTCCCCCATTCAACTAATCCACCCCTTCAATTCTATAATCCATTTAATTACAGTTGACCATCTCTCCTTACCCGTCTTTGCCCAGTTCAACTTTAACAGTTCCTGTTTTACCATTTGATAGTCTAAGAAGCTTTGCATGGGAATTGCATATTTTACTCGTAGCTCCTCCAAATTCATGACTCTATAGCCTAGTAACAATTGATCCCAATATTTCACTTCCATCTGCAGCCTCATCCACGTACTTCTTATTTCTCTCTCTCTCTCTCTCTCTCTCTGTCCCTGATTACTCCTCCAGTTAGTAGCATGTCACCCTTCTATTGTCTCAAATTCTTTCATTGAAAATTTGTACTTATTTGCTTACCTACTCCATCACTGGAGAAACCATCAGCTTTGTTTTTTTCCCCTAAAATGCCTCCAGTAAAGCTACTGAGCCTTTCCATAAATTTTTAACTTTAATCTTCCTCAACCACTTATCCCTGCTGCTATTGCGCATAATGCATTGCATCTGCACAACATTATTATAACAGTCCAAGTCTGGGGCATCACGCCAACTTTTTTTAACTTCAAGGAAAAAGTCCTTAATATTTACTTCTTTGTCTTCTACACAGTGTGATTAACTGGGTTCCATGTGATCCATCACATCTGCGAGCCTTCCTTCCCCTTTCTGACTCATTTTATTTATTATTCATTCCTTTTCTAACTTTAATTCACATAGGGCAGGCACACCTTATATACACTGCTACTGCACTGTTAATGATAATAAAACAGTAAAACTGACTATTTTTCTTTAAATATGAATTTTTTCAGGAGTAGCAGCAAAACTCCAACTTTATTTATTACCATAGTGGAAGTCACTAAGGGTATAGAACGTGTATGATAGAAAAGTACATGAGATCAAAAATAACATATATTCACTGTATCATGTTATCTGTGAAATGAT
The DNA here is from genome assembly GCF_019279795.1 of Protopterus annectens. NCBI lineage: Eukaryota > Metazoa > Chordata > Ceratodontiformes > Protopteridae > Protopterus > Protopterus annectens. The sequence continues at coordinate 1,564,672,228 of NC_056735.1, forward strand.
TCCCTGCACTTTGTAACTATTAATTTCCCCCTTTGATATGTGCTCAACTAGTCTGAACTTTCTTTAGCTGCCATGCTTAAAAATATACAAATCTCATGCCGTAGCATAAAAGTCTAGGAGGGCGCATTCAGACTCTAACTTTGATCCAAATCAGTGAAGGAACACAACTTGAATGATGCAAAAAAAAAAAATAGAATACAAAATAATGTACTTGTCCAATTTAAAGGAAAGTACATTCACAGACACTGAATGGAGAAGTGATGCCTTATTATATTCAGATGTTGGACAATGGTCCTATATCAAGTATCTAAGTATTTGTGAAGTACATAGAACAAAACTAAAAAAGCACAAGAAGAATTTTATAGTTTGGTGTATAGTTCAGTAACACTGTGTCATCAAAGTGCTAACTGAAATCAATCATTGTTTAGTACCTTTGTGTCTGAGTAACCCTGATAGTGTTCTGGCACCTCACAAATGAAATTGAGGTCTGGCATATACAGGTAGCACTATCATGGAACCATTTGCTTAAATAACATCAGCAGTATGAGGACCATTTGCAGTATATTATGTCCCAAGCAACAGTAATCTTAGTGCACATATATGCCTATCATTAAAAATTAGTTGTGATTTGTAAACATATATTCCAGTAAGTTCTAAATTTGTGGAGAGGTAATGAAGTAAGCCTGCAACGTGAAGAATAGGTCTTGAATTGGGTACTAATTTTCAGTATGTGCATATAGTATAGATAACTTGTATTATTACGTGTGCTATATGCTTTGCAGTTAATGTTGTTAGGGCCATCATGTGCAACTCTGCGCATCTCTTGTATTCTGTTGTCTTGATGGTTGGTATTTTGGCAGTCTGCCAGCTACAAACATACCAGCTCTGGAAATAAAGTTTTAATATGTTTCAAAAAGGAAGACAAGACAGTGATCATGGCAACAAACAGGGGAAATCTGAAGCAGCCTAAAACAATGGAAAAAGTTAATAGTTCAGGTATCTGAAATATAATTGTTGAGGAGAAAGGAAGTCTGAAGGAGTATGTAGCTAGAATCAAAGGTGCTGCAGCCAACTGGCAGAAAATGTCACAATCAATATGTCACAGAAGAATGCAAAAGAAGTTGAAAAGTAAAATGCATAAAACAGTGGTGCAACTAGTTTTTCTGTATGGCACAGAAATCTATGTAGTGAAGGCAGAGCAGCTCAGGAAAACTAAGGTGATGGAGATGAAGTGTCTAAGCATGGTAGGAGGATGTACACTGTAGGGCAGATGAAGAAATGAGGGCATTAGATTAGAAGCCAAAGTAGCTCCAATAAGAGTGAAGGTCAAGGAGGACAGATTATAGTTCTTCAGTCACAAGTACATGATAATAGGGGTCTATATTATAAGATCGACAGTTGAAAACATCGAACATCATATGGTCGATGTCTTCAAACATCGAACTTATAAAAACAACAAAAAGAAAAAAGTACCCTGATGGGTTTAAGCAGGGTTGCACCCCCCACATGGGGGGCTGCAACCCCCACACCCCCCGCTACTTAAATATACCAACTCCGAGACTGCATTACATTGCAGTAAACGAAAATCTCACATTACGGAGATTTCTGTTTACATGTTCAATGTTCTCCGCTTTCACTATTCTCATGTCGACAATATCAGCTTCGATATTGTCGGCTTTCGAGAATATAATATAGACCCGATAATAGAAGACAATTTGGTGATGCAGATTTAGGAGAGATGGGAAAAAGCCAAGAAGAAATTATGGCATCTAGCCAAAACATGGATAGATTGCATGAGAGAAGACCTGAGACAAGCTGGCAAAACTGTCAAAGAGGAGACTGACTCTCAACAGAGAGTAGTGGTGGTTTACTCAAAACCCCAACTACATGCAAAAATGAGATAAAAGGGTCTGTTAATGATATTGATTGTGGTATCTCAGAAAATTCACTTTCCTCCAAGATGCAGCAATTTTAAAGTTAGTATATTTAAGCAACAGGGGTATGTGGTACAGAGAGCAAGTTCCCTCGAAAGACTTTTAGTCTATTCTAAACCAGAAGCTGCTGTTAAAAGGGGATAATTAGGGCATATAAAATATTGCATGATCACTATAAGAATCAATCAGAGGAGATTGAAAAAGATTGAGAAGAAAGATTGTTAAAGCAATTTACAGGGGAACAACTGAAGGACATGTGTATGGCTCCCAAGTGTGCAATAAATCCAGAAGGTTTATGATTTTTGCTTGAAGAGTTTGTATAATTATTTTTATACCCTAAGTAGACCTTCAATAAATTTTCTTCATGTAGACAGCAAATGTTGGTGTGATGGGGAAGAAGGGAGTAACTGGGGGGAACATGTCAGTGAGTATAATGTGTAATGATCTGTCAAATTTTAAAAAATTCCCTGCAGGCTACTCTGTCAGAAATACTGGAGGAGCAAATGACAGTAACTAAGGATGTGATTATTTGGAGCAGAGACACAGGATCTGAACTGTCTAGACATAGTAAGACCTTATTAAGTTTCATTCTGTTAGCTGACACAAAAGTAATTATTAGAAAATGGAAATCAAAATCTAAACCAACAGTATTTGAAGTAGTGGATATTACAACTGAGATAACAGAACTGGAGTAGGGGTCTTTAGGAAGAAGAAGCAGCTAATGACATAGAAATACACGGAAACTGTGGGAGCAATACATGCAGACAAATGTTCAGGAGGAGGAGTGACGTTTAAGGAAGGCAGGAATTGCCAATTTATGTAATATTGGGCTAAAACATAGTTGTTATAAAGAATGCAAACATAATGCATAATATGTGTAAATGAAAACTGGTAATACGTTTTGTTTTTCTTTCTCTGTTAATGTATATGCTCCTATTTCGTATGTGACCATTTAATAAAGAAGTTTAAAAAGACATTATATGTGCCACGGTGAGCTTTGGGTGTTGCTGTTTAACTATACATTTCATAACTAATTGTTACACATATGAGGGCAATCAATCATATGTTGATCTTACATTATACCTTGTTAGCCATATAGCAGCAAAGCATAATGTGGTTAGAAATCCACTTGGATATGATTTGCTTAGCCATGGCTACCCCTTCTATGCCTTTAGAAAAAAAGACTTTTTTCCAAAAGAGGACAAATAACTGGTCTTTCTGAAGTCATTCACCCGCAATGCAGAACTTAATCTGGAAGCATAGAATAAGGACATAAAGAGCTCTCTCTTCCATGGACTCTGCTCCTAGAAAGAAAATGGTAAATTAACCTGACTGGTTTAGTTATAAATCCACCCTTGAGAAGACTATGTATGCACATCTATGTATGTGCATCTATGTATGTGTATCTATGTACGTACATTTATTATTTTTGATCAGCTGTCATATCATTACTAGTCTATGTATGTATGTGCATTTATGTAAATCTTGCATAACTGCCTTCTACTCATTCTGTAAATGGAGCATTTCTCCCTAGGTATCCACTGAAAATGGGACTTGTGCCCAGCTGGACTTTCCCAGTAAACAAAAGCAATAAATAAACAGACACATAAATAAATAAATATGACAGTTAGGTTAGCTACTAAAATGCATCACCCAAGAGGTGAACTTTAGATTCATGAAGCAGTTGGTTCAAATGGTTAAGACTGGTAATCATGACACTCAAGTCCTAAGAAGAAGAAGGGTTCTGAGATGGAAAAGATGCAGAACTATTTTAAATAGCCACTTAAGTAACTAGTTCTGGGCCTCAGCTCTGCCTTCCATAAGTCTGTGATGTGCAGAAATACCTCAGTAATAAACTCTGATTATGAAATAACAAGGATCCAAACAAAACCTACAGTTAGGTGCTTGCTACCACCAAAAATAACTTCTATATGAAGACATGCATTTTTGGCTTGTCAGCTGAAGAAAATGAAGGCTTCTTACAATATTTACAGCCATATCAAGTCTGGCATGCTGAGTTGGGTCCTGCGATGGCAGAGTCACATTTAGTGTTTGTAAAATGGATGTAACCACTCTAGTGACAGCAATAAATGAAATTAGAAAGGGGGTTACACTGCTGCATATAAGTCATGAGTTACAGTTTATAGAAACCAAAGAAATGCTAGTCAAATCCACGCAAAAAAAAAATCCAGTTTAGAAATAGCAGTAGAAATTATGGCAAAATAGAAGAGGATACAGAACTAGGTGGAGTTTGTCTTTCCTAAAACCTTTTCTTCTGTGATCTTATAGAAAACTGAAGGCAGAGTAATGTCTTCACATTGGGCCTTCTAGGGCCATTGCTGGATGGCACACCATAAAGTTCTTTTATCTTTCTATCTATCTGTCTGTGTGCCTGTATGTCTGTCTGTCTGTTTATCTACCTGTCTGTCTATCTATCTGTCTAGCTACCTACCTATTTGTTTACAAGGTTAGTCACACATGGCTAATGGCCTCTTTTCAGAGGAGACCCAAGGTGGCATTTAAACTACTAGGGAAAATTTGTCTAGGGCATCAAAGAACTTCCCCTGCACTTTTTTTCGATAGCTACAGTGGGATATTTTACATCCACCTGAGTTACCACCAACTCAAGCAGATGGGACCTGGGTTCAATGTCCCATTCAAGGGATGATACACAACTGAGTGCAGCATGAGTGGACACATTTCAGCCATGGACCAAGGATTACAGTGGAACATAAGCAAAGAAGTTTCATATTACAGGAGTTGAACAACAGGAATAGTAGAAGTCTAACACCTTATAGTGAATTGCAGTGAAGGAAGTTTAAAAGTAAATGAATACAGTGGCTTGAAAGGATGAAAACAAGTATGATACTATGAGCAAGATATGCAACAAAATATGATAACATCAGATGCAGTGATTAGAGGCTAAGGAGAGGTGTTAATATGGATGGTAGTTGTGTGCAATGGTGCTTTCTAGCAATGAGAGGGAAGGTTTTATATTATTAGACATTAGTTAATTGATAAATGTTATATTTTGATGGTTGAAGCAGGTGCAAGTTGTTTTTTTTTTTGTAAAAGGGTAAAAATTTTTTCTAAAACTTTGTTAAAAATAGGTAAATTACAGATTTCAGAAGGAAGCCTGCCCCATACTCTTGGAGCAAGAATTGGCAAAGCATGATCTGCAGATGAGATGTGTACATAGGTTCATTGATTCATACTAGGATGTTGATCCAGTGGACCATCTGTAACCTAGACAACAATCTCACCCTTTCCCCAAGACGTGTTAATATCAGACCCTGATCTTGTGTCCACTTCTTTCCATAAGGGTTAGGGGAGCCATACTGGTGGTGTACTTAAGATGACCCTTCCAGTCATCCAGGTCGCACTTAAAAGGGGTCATGGAAGTACTCTGCTTAGCATCAAAGGGGATCTGACTATTCCATAAGACAGGTATTCTTGGTGAAAGATATCTATTCAACTAACAGGTCCTGTTTATGATTCAGTGGAAGTTTAGGTCTTGAGCAGGTGCTTAGGGTGGTGTTAGTTTTGCGGATGTTTGACCAGAACTTTCAAGGACAGACAGAGTGATCTCATCTTAATAGTCAGTAGGAAATGGAAAGAGTGAGAGTGCTTTAAGTCAGCCAGGGTGACTCAAGGACATACCCTAGATTTGTTTGGTAAGAAACACTGAAGTCTCTTGAGCTGGGTCATATGCCTAGCCAGATATATACCAAATCGGACATTCTATTCTCTTTTATTATTGGTCTGGTAAGGGATGAGTAGAGGGGATGATGACTTCCCTGGATCTAAAGATATGACCCTGATGATTAGTCTGGCTATATAAAAGGATTTCCTTATAATAATGGTCACATGATGGTCAAAGGGTGGGTCATTGTTAATGAAGATACCCAAGTCTCTAATAACTGAGTTGATTTTTAGGGGGCTGTTGCCTATGTGATAGGATTAGGAGTGTCCATGTTTGCCAAAGGACATAATCCTATATTTTATGCCATTCAGCTTGAGGCCATGGTCCTAGTACCACTTGTTAGCATGCGTTAGGCCCTCTGGGAGAATACACAATTCATTTGTAGTATTAGGATAGCTGCATGTTTGCAGTTATCTCAGCCACAAGACTTTAATGTTAGATAAGTAGATACTGAAAATAAGTGGTTCCAGGACTGATGTTAGAGGAACACATCTGGGAAATACCCTTAGTTGAGAGTGTGCTTGCAGTACTAATGGATGAAGATCTGTCAGTAATCCAGTTTGCTATTCAGTGGGTAATATAGAGAGGTTTACATTTAATTGTATATAGCTTATCAATGATGCCTGAGTATGGAATGGTATTGAAGGATTTGGCTGAGTCCAGGTATGTCATATGAACTGATTTCCAGAGTCCAATGCCTTAGTGACTTCTTCAAAAAGGTCCATCAGGTTAAATATGCAGGATCTGCCTTTAAGAAATTCAGATTGGTTTGAGTCCAGGTTTTGAAGACTGCCTATGTCCATGTTTATGAAACCTGGTTCCAAGCACCATAGGGTCATACTAGGCTGTTGGTCCAGTGGATCAGTTGTGGAGTGGGATGACTACAGCAGTTCTCCACACCTCCAGCATGAATCCAGTGAAGATGTTGAGACTGAATAGATAGAATAAGAAGTCAACCAGGAAATGCTTAGCACTGATAATAAGAAGGCCTGACACATTACCTGCACCCATGGTAAGTTTTTTAGTCGTAGGATTAATTTTTCTGTTTTATTTAATAGTAAAAACAAGGCTCAGAATACGACCAGTATTAATTATTGTAAAAGACTTACAAAGAAGAGTGTGATTGTTCCGGCATACCGTCCACAAGTTCTTCATTACGAAAAACTAGTATCTAAAGATATATACAATTTGTATAGAGACATTAAAATGAGCAAAGATTACACTAAGGTGTTTATTGACAATTTAAACAATGAGGAAAGGGATTGTCTTAAACACATTAGAGAAAATCCTCACATTAGAATAATGAAGCCCGACAAGGGCGGGGGGATTGTGTTATATAACACTTTGGACTATAATAGTGAGATATTGAAAATACTATACCATTCAGGAAATTATGAAGTCATTTCCATTAACCAAGTACATATAGGATATAAAAGAATTGACTTGGTTATAGAGGAATATCTTTTGGACAATAGGATCACTAATGACATTTATCAGTTCATCAGAGTAGAGTTTCCAAAAATGGCTACGATTGTGGGAATACCCAAAATTCACAAGGATTTGGAACACCCCCCATTCCGGCCGATCATTTCTGGTTCTTTATCTAAGGCATTTAAAATAGGTGTTACTATTGATGAATGGACTAAGCATGTTTACGAAAAAGTCAATCACTTAATTAAGGACTCCTGGGATTTTTTGGGGAAACTTACACATGACTTATGGAGAAAGGAGGTGATATTTCTCACTATCGATGTTATTGACTTATATTCCAGTATACCTAGAGATATCAGACTTGAATATTTTCACAATAGTCTTAGTAAATTCTCCAATTTAAGTAGTGACAAGGTTAACTTAATTGTCGATATGATGGGGCTTGTCCTTGATCACAACTATGTACAATTCCAAGGAGAGGTGTTTAAACAAGTAAAGGGGGTGGCTATGGGTGCATCCTGCGCCCCCATTTATGCCAATATGGTCATGTTGGAATGGGAAACTGAATTTGTTTTTAAAAGTGAACATTTTAGTAAAATACTTTTGTACACTAGATTTTTGGACGACTTGTTTATTTTGTGGAATGGTTCACTAGACGAGCTCAATGATTTTATGGTCTTTATTAATAACACTACTCAGTTTTTGAGATTTACGCATAGTATTGATAGGACTGGAATTTCATACTTGGACACGTACATTAGTAATAATGGTACTAAGTTTACTTCTAGTATACACAGAAAAAACACCTTTTCTAATGATTATTTAAATTTCTATAGTAATCATCCTCCTTACATGTTTCGTAACGTGTTTAAAGGGCAGTGTATCCGCGCAGCCCGCATGTCCTCAGAAAAAGAAGGTATGGAAAAAGAACTTGCCAATATCCACGACATGTTTTTGGATCGTGGGTATCCTAAGGACATGTTAAATAACGTTACTCAATATGTTATTAGTGAATGGGGGAAAAAATATTTACCCCTTCTAGGTGTTCAAGTGCCTAATTTGAAAAGAGCAGAGAGCTTTGATGACAAGCGAGTTTGTGTTATTAGATACAATCCTTATTCTAATTTAGTTAAAGAAATTTTATTCAAACACTGGGAGATCCTTATGCTTTCTGACAAGGAGGGTGTTTTAGGGAGTGAGCCCCCAAAAATTGTGTATAAAATGTCTCACAATTTGAAATATTTATTTGAACACTTAAAGGAAATTAAGATCATTAGCAAAGGTACACGGAAATGTGGTACGTGTAGACAATGTAACTTCATCAATACTAGTATGGACATTAAATTAGACAATGTTTTGAAGACCAAAATCAAAACACGCAAGGGTAATTGTAATACACAAAGGGTGGTCTACATAGCTACATGTATATCCTGTTCGGCCTATTACATAGGCAAAACTGAAAGGAAGTTAAAAACTAGGATATACGAGCATTTGTATAGAATTCAGCGGAAGGACGACAAAAACGCTCTGTATAGACATGTTTCTGATAAAGGTAATAACCATAGTTTCAAGTTTGCCATCATTGACTTAATTGAAACAAGCAGTGGCGATGAGAATTGGAAGATCCAACTTTCGGCCCTTGAAAGTAGATGGCAGATATTTTGTGATTCTACATCTAAACCAGGGCTGAATGACTTTATCAGTATAAAGCCATTCTTACAGCTTAATGTATGTTGATTTTCAGTAGCTTGGTTGCAGAGCAGCAGTCAGTTTGCATCTTGTGATAAATTTCCCTTAGTGTATGTTGTTCACATTGATGCTCACACTAGTGGTCCAAACTTGTGGACCATACAGGGGACCATATTCGAAGTGCTTACTTCGTTTTTAGGAAGGTGTGTGTTTTCCAATGGTTTATGTCAGCTTATGACACATCCCCGGGTTGTCCATTAGTATTACTTGTACTAATATTACTTTTGTGTGTTTCAGATTGTTTAGACTAGTATACATACATATTTAACTAGTTCTTACACTATTATATTTGTATACGGCCACAGTAACATTTTGTTACATTGTGTCACAGTCGATCAGTATACTATATTCCATTAGTTATATACATTGTTCTCAGTTTATTTACTCAGTTATTAGTTTTCATTCTCATTGTCCTTTCATATGGACACTTTTCATAGTAATATTAATTCTAATTTAGACGTGTTTAGGTATATACTATTTTGTTTTTAAAATATTTCTATATTTTAATTCATTTTAATTCATTGTTTATTTCTACGCATTTTCAAGTAAATTTGGCACTGTAGGCAGTTGACTAAGTGTTATAATTATGTATTGCAGTATGACATTTTTTAATAGGTAGTTTTTAATAGGCACTTAGACTTATATTACATTGTAAGAGTAGGCATTTAATTGCATTAGTAGTAGGATTATTTGTTTGTGAATATTGTCTACTTATAGTTGTTAAATATGTATATTATATTATGCTTTACGAGCAACGTTTGTATTAACTATTTTTTTGCACACGCTGATATTTTGCACATGCTAACTTTGCACATGCTATGTTTGCACATTCAATACGATACAGATTTTTTGTATATGTTGACACTCTATATGATACAAGTTTTATGTTGCCCTTTTAAATAATAATTGTTTGGCAAACAGTTGGCGCCAAAAAGTTTTTAAAAACTTTTTACTGACATTAGTTCAAGGTTCTGAGGAAGTCTGACGGAGGTCAGACGAAAGCGCTTAACCTGTTGATTTATGTATCATACTCATTTGATTCATTTGGTTCATTGAATATATTTTTTGGTTCTTTGAAAATTTCCTGTTGTGACTTTTTGTCAATAAAAAGGAGGTTTTACTACTCTGCAGTCGTTGTCCGAGCCTTGGATTTTGTTCGTGGGCACCGTATCTGGATTGTTGGAATTTGTTGTTTCAGCTTGTTTCCTAAAACCTTTTCTTCTGTGATCTTATAGAAAACTGAAGGCAGAGTAATGTCTTCACATTGGGCCTTCTAGGGCCATTGCTGGATGGCACACCATAAAGTTCTTTTATCTTTCTATCTATCTGTCTGTGTGCCTGTATGTCTGTCTGTCTGTTTATCTACCTGTCTGTCTATCTATCTGTCTAGCTACCTACCTATTTGTTTACAAGGTTAGTCACACATGGCTAATGGCCTCTTTTCAGAGGAGACCCAAGGTGGCATTTAAACTACTAGGGAAAATTTGTCTAGGGCATCAAAGAACTTCCCCTGCACTGGTTTCCGATAGCTACAGTGGGATATTTTACATCCACCTGAGTTACCACCAACTCAAGCAGATGGGACCTGGGTTCAATGTCCCATTCAAGGGATGATACACAACTGAGTGCAGCATGAGTGGACACATTTCAGCCACGGACCAAGGATTACAGTGGAACATAAGCAAAGAAGTTTCATATTACAGGAGTTGAACAACAGGAATAGTAGAAGTCTAACACCTTATAGTGAATTGCAGTGAAGGAAGTTTAAAAGTAAATGAATACAGTGGCTTGAAAGGATGAAAACAAGTATGATACTATGAGCAAGATATGCAACAAAATATGATAACATCAGATGCAGTGATTAGAGGCTAAGGAGAGGTGTTAATATGGATGGTAGTTGTGTGCAATGGTGCTTTCTAGCAATGAGAGGGAAGGTTTTATATTATTAGACATTAGTTAATTGATAAATGTTATATTTTGATGGTTGAAGCAGGTGCAAGTTGCTTTTTTTTTGTAAAAGGGTAAAAAATTTTTCTAAAACTTTGTTAAAAATAGGTAAATTACAGATTTCAGAAGGAAGCCTGCCCCATACTCTTGGAGCAAGAATTGGCAAAGCATGATCTGCAGATGAGATGTGTACATAGGTTCATTGATTCATACTAGGATGTTGATCCAGTGGACCATCTGTAACCTAGACAACAATCTCACCCTTTCCCCAAGATGTGTTAATATCAGACCCTGATCTTGTGTCCACTTCTTTCCATAAGGGTTAGGGGAGCCATACTGGTGGTGTACTTAAGATGACCCTTCCAGTCATCCAGGTCGCACTTAAAAGGGGTCATGGAAGTACTCTGCTTAGCATCAAAGGGGATCTGACTATTCCATAAGACAGGTATTCTTGGTGAAAGATATCTATTCAACTAACAGGTCCTGTTTATGATTCAGTGGAAGTTTAGGTCTTGAGCAGGTGCTTAGGGTGGTGTTAGTTTTGCGGATGTTTGACCAGAACTTTCAAGGACAGACAGAGTGATCTCATCTTAATAGTCAGTAGGAAATGGAAAGAGTGAGAGTGCTTTAAGTCAGCCAGGGTGACTCAAGGACATACCCTAGATTTGTTTGGTAAGAAACACTGAAGTCTCTTGAGCTGGGTCATATGCCTAGCCAGATATATACCAAATCGGACATTCTATTCTCTTTTATTATTGGTCTGGTAAGGGATGAGTAGAGGGGATGATGACTTCCCTGGATCTAAAGATATGACCCTGATGATTAGTCTGGCTATATAAAAGGATTTCCTTATAATAATGGTCACATGATGGTCAAAGGGTGGGTCATTGTTAATGAAGATACCCAAGTCTCTAATAACTGAGTTGATTTTTAGGGGGCTGTTGCCTATGTGATAGGATTAGGAGTGTCCATGTTTGCCAAAGGACATAATCCTATATTTTATGCCATTCAGCTTGAGGCCATGGTCCTAGTACCACTTGTTAGCATCGTTAGGCCCTCTGGGAGAATACACAATTCATTTGTAGTATTAGGATAGCTGCATGTTTGCAGTTATCTCAGCCACAAGACTTTAATGTTAGATAAGTAGATACTGAAAATAAGTGGTTCCAGGACTGATGTTAGAGGAACACATCTGGGAAATACCCTTAGTTGAGAGTGTGCTTGCAGTACTAATGGATGGAGATCTGTCAGTAATCCAGTTTGCTATTCAGTGGGTAATATAGAGAGGTTTACATTTAATTGTATATAGCTTATCAATGATGCCTGAGTATGGAATGGTATTGAAGGATTTGGCTGAGTCCAGGTATGTCATATGAACTGATTTCCAGAGTCCAATGCCTTAGTGACTTCTTCAAAAAGGTCCATCAGGTTAAATATGCAGGATCTGCTTTTAAGAAATTCAGATTGGTTTGAGTCCAGGTTTTGAAGACTGCCTATGTCCATGTTTATGAAACCTGGTTCCAAGCACCATAGGGTCATACTAGGCTGTTGGTCCAGTGGATCAGTTGTGGAGTGGGATGACTACAGCAGTTCTCCACACCTCCAGCATGAATCCAGTGAAGATGTTGAGACTGAATAGATAGAATAAGAAGTCAACCAGGAAATGCTTAGCACTGATAATAAGAAGGCCTGACACATTACCTGCACCCAAGGAGCTGGACTTGCTTAGAGGTGATTTGGAGTGTTGGTATAGGCATGCTAATATGCTGTGAACAATTTTTGGGAGATAAAAGTTGAGCTGAATTTGTCCACTAACACATTGACAATGTCTTCGGGGGATGAGCATGTGATGTTATTTTGTATTAAGTCAACGCACTGCTGCCTATTATTTCTTAGGTTCATGATAAACCTGAAGAAAGCTTTATAGTTATCCTTAGAATGGATGGAAATTCACAATTCATACTTGCTTTTTGAGGATTTGATTTTAAATACAAGTTCTGTGCTGATCATTTTGAGCTCTTTCCTAACTGATGATGCGTTTTACAGGCTAGGAGTTTCTTTTTCCTATTTTATAGTTTGTTGATATCAGGGTTCCTTCAAATTAGTATGTTCTTAAATTTGGTATAGTTATGTCTTATGGAACCAAGGCCTTGATAGTACCTTAGTGGTGGGTGTTGGATTTATCTGTGTTAATTGCAGTGAGTAAAGCAGAATCATCTAGTTGAGGAGGGTGTTTGAATTTTATTAGGTCACAGGTTACCTGGTGTAAATTTGCCTAAAAGTATTCTTTAAAGATGAAGGGGTTTCAATGTGACTCAGGTCCTGATATTTTAAAGCAACTCACTGGGATTTGGAAAAGTTGTTCAAACGAGTTGGCATTAATGAAATCCAGGAACCTCTGTACATATCTGTTTGTGATGTTTTAGGTTCCGCAGTTATGGAGGGAAAGGAGAAGTCACCGAAAAGATTAGTGTTAGGTTCTATGCTAGGGGATGTCACTTTACTAAGATATGCTCCATCTGCCAGTGTCATAGAGGAGTTATGGTAGTTGGCTACTATGTGGTACTGGGTTTTGTTTGTCATAAAAGAGTTTTAGGCCATTTTCCTGCATTATGAGTCTGGATGAAACATACATCCACCATCTACAGCATCCAATTCAGGGTTGGGTCTGAAGGACTGGTAGGCATTAAAATCCAGTACTGCATGGGTGCTTCTACTGTTCTGAAACCATATCTCAACAACTACACATATGTCAATATTTTCAAGGGTGAGGAATACATGTAAGGATTGCAACTTTTTATTTATGCTTCTAACATTGAGCAGTGCTGCTTTTATATGAGCTTGGTTGTCACTGGCTGTGTGGGTAACCTGATGAAACTGACCTTATCTAAAATGCACTATGGGGGAAGAAAAGGTCTTGGCCAATATATATACTGAAGCCATGAATTGAGATGTGCAGACCATCCCTAATGAAGCAGCTTTTGTTGTCAACTATCTCATCCCATGTTGACATGCACTGGATTCCATTGGAATGACACCAGTAGTTAAGTCAATAATTAAGGTCAATTATCTTTTGTTTGCATTGCAGCATCATTCTTGATGATGGTAGGATACTGCTCAATATTAGTTTCACTCCCTTTCTAAATGCATATTCAGACATCTCATCCATGTCCTTCTTCAATATAATTCAAGCAGATGCATCTCAGGTCATTCACTCCTTGATATAATGGTTAAAGTGTTTGATTCTCACCTTGGAGAAGGAAATTGGCTATGCTTTGAATAGCCTCTTAAGAAAGCTAGCCTAGTAATCAGCTATGAACTTAGGCTTAGTTTGGTGGGAGCTGCTTGGCAACCTTAGCCAGAGATCTGGAGTGAATCTGAACTAAATCCAAGGCAACCGTTGTGTTCAACAAAAGATAAGTATATTCTAAGCTTACATTGCACTTTTATGAACTACGTTTTGACTAACTGCTGCTTCATTTTTTGCTGTTATACTGCTGTGACTATTTTTTCTGCACTTTGAATTTCTAGTACTTCTGCATTTTAAAGTATAGAATAGATTCAGACTTGCTGAATCTAGGCTGTTTGTTATTTATTGAGCACTAAAACCAGCTATCCTACTTTAAGAAGGCCCTCCTGCACCCTTGTGGCAGACGCATGAAGCCCAGGAGCCATCTCAGTTGGGGATTGTTAGAATAAGGCTCAGTTTTGGGCTTTCCAGTTGGTTAGTTTGTGTAAAACTGTTTAACTTCTCATATATTTAAGCACCACATTTGCACATAGCTGTGCACCACCCAACAGGGTTTAGTACTGCCGTGTATAGATGCAAATGCTTAGAAACACAATGTTTTCCTTGATATCAGCTAGAGAACCCTCCTTAGCTCCACTGCCTCTCTGTGCGCAACGCAGTTGCGGATTGCTACGCAGTGAGCCACTCAGATGCACATTCTGAGGTGCTGACACATTCTTCCATACTTAGCCCTCCACAGAATAGCCACCTTTGTTAGTCTCACAAGTAAACCTTGGTCCATCTAGCCTATCCCCACTAGTTACTACAATATATACATGCCATAATGGAGGGACAGTTTCCCACCATTTCTCCAGACAGCATGACTGACATGGGCATCCTGAGGCAATGTAGCAATTGCCTCATGTATACTGACAACCACTTGATCCTAAAGCAAACAAATACAGTATGTGAGGGATGTAACTATGCCATGAAATTAAAATCAGTCCTCTCACATAACAATAAACAAGACATACAACAGGTTGTCAGCGCACACAACTCCCCTCTCACTCAAGATAAGGTGAAGACACATAAGCCCACATTTGTGGAGGTACTCACTAAGAGCCTACCAAAAGACCAGAGACCTCCCAAGTGCAAACAACATACGCATACTGGTACATGAACAGAATCCACCACTACACATAACAACACACATAGTGTCTCAACAATTAAGTCCCTAAGGCAAAACACCTCAACACCTAATTTTCTGGTCATAGGTGACTCAATAGTGAGATGTCCCCCTCACCAGGTTGAACAAGGAGAAGGTCACAGTCAGCAGCCTGTCAGGTACCAGGATCCATCAAATCACACACTCACTCAAGTCACTCGGCAACAATTACCGTTATGACTCTGTCATCATATATGTTGGTGTGAATGATTTGAGATGTACCTCTCTGGACTATATGAAGAGAGACATGACTGAACTCTGAGATTATGTGTCCCAGGCAGTTATGTCCCTAGCCCTAAGCAGCATTCTACCTTCACCAAGGATGATGCCAAAATACAGACAAAAAATGATTGATTTCAATAATTGCCTTAGCTTTTGGTGTCACTCCAGGGGATCCAGTATCTGTCTGCATGGGAGGACATGGTCAACAGTCCACGCTACTTTGCTAGAGATGGCCTTCACCTGTCTCCTCAAGGCTTTCAGATACTGGCAAAGATGCTTGCCTCCCCCATAGTGCCTTTGTTAGGAAATGTCCAAACAACAAAACTTTCAATGTAAAGAAACCCACTAAAGACAAACTCAAGGCCATGCTACTTAATACTAGGAGCTTAAACATTAAACTGCACTCCCTGGCAGCACTCCTTACCTTGGATAATGCTGATGTTTGTGTAGTCACTGACACTTGGTTAAAGGCCACTGAGAGCATCCCAGGCGTACAAGGCTACAATGCCTTTCACACCTTCAGACCCCAGAATAAGTATTTAAGAACCAAAGGTGGAGGGGTATCCATCTTCATTAAATCCAAATACACATCAAGACTGGCGAAACAGAATGACAATCTTGAGCTGCTCCAGGTCCAATTAACTATAGGTAAAATACCCTTCCCCATCATAGGTGAACCAGGAGAAACACACTGCCTACCTGGACTTGCTAGTCACTCAGTATACAGACAAACACCTTGGTCATGTGAGATTTCAACTATCCTTCCATTGATTGGACATCTTACATGAGCACAAACATGATCACTATAAGGTTCCTGGACTTTGTTAATTCAAATGCCCTGGACCAGTTGGTCTGCACTCCCACAAGGGAATCAAATGTCCTGGACCTAGTGCTCACCAACATGGGGGTCACTGCATTACCCCCTATGTGTTGCCCTCCCTGGTAAAGTCAGATCATAAATCTGATTTATTTAAAGTACAGATCAAACCTGACACCCCCACAGAAGTAAAAAACTGAAAACACTGACCTCCTGGATGACATTATTTTATTTTGGACAAGGAATCTAGGATAATTAAAATAATTTTACGGCTACATTAACAACACTACTGATTTTTTACAGTTTACATTGAATTATTCTATGGAACTATAGTATAGACTATTTGGACCTAACTATTTCCAAGAAATGTCCAGCTCATTGTTTTGAATAGAATATATATCATTAGCTGACCTATTCTAATTCCTTATTACACAAAACATGTTGGCATCCCTTTCACCAAAAGACTGCCTTAGTGAAGGGACAAATGGTTTGACTGTCCCACATGGTGTCACAATAAGAGGTTTTTCTAGAGGAAAGCACATATTTGAGGTTCGAGGTTACCCCACAAAATTAATTAAGACCATTAAAGATGAAATATTTTTAAAACGTCGTCAAGGTAGTATAGGATCTATTATATGGAGCCAACACAATGAGGACACAGGAAACAAAAACAAGGCTACAAGTAGGATTGACTGTTACTTTAACAGAGCAATGGTCCTCACTTATAGTCTAGACTTTTTTGAACTGAAATCAGTCATAGTAAGGAATTGGGGGGTATTTTGTGGGTTAGTCAAGCCATTTCAGGATTTTGGGATGCTTCCTAGATTTGTATACAAGAAGGACATATGCTTTAAAACCTTAATAGAAAGGTCAGACAGACATGAATAGCAACAGTTCAATGTGGATATGTGGCTGCTACAATCAATGCAC
The DNA here is from genome assembly GCF_019279795.1 of Protopterus annectens. Taxonomy (NCBI): domain Eukaryota; kingdom Metazoa; phylum Chordata; order Ceratodontiformes; family Protopteridae; genus Protopterus; species Protopterus annectens. Next base: position 1,564,689,415 of record NC_056735.1, read on the forward strand.
CAATATCTTGGTGGGTTCAGGTTTCCATATTTCAGGGTATGGACTGGTCCATTTAAACCACAAGTTCAATTGTGGTAGCAAGGAAGTCATATACATGGCACAGCTCTTAAAATTTCCAGCTTTTTATATAGGGAAAACCAACAATTCCGTTAGGACTAGAATATATCAGCATTTATATGATATAGGTAGAAGTGACAAGCAAAATGCCCTGTATAAGCACATTAAGTGCAATGCCACACCTAAATTTACATTCTTTGTTTTAGACAGTCTAAGACTTGATGGTAGGGAAAGTCCATGGAAGGACTTACTTGAACTTAAAGATCTGAAGTGGCAGTTAATCATTAAGCTATGAGTGACCATGGTCTCAATGCCATGGTTTCAATTGGGAGTTTACTAAGAATAAAAGCAGCTTTTTACGTTTAAGTCTTGGACCTTCAGTTATTCTCTTACAATTGTTTGTCACTAAGTTTTTTTTTTAGCATCAGATATAACGGATAGTTGAAGTTAAGTATTTTACTTATGGTCATGGATTCACATGTGGTTATGGTCCTTGATGATTTACTTGATGTTGTGGTCTTACGTGTACATTACTATTTTTTTTTTATTTTGTTTTTTTTTTTTTTTTTTATTGATTTTTTATGATTGAACTTTAAACTTTCAAATAGTAGTTATATATATTTACACTTCATATCCATTTTATTTTAAAATAATTTTAACAAGGACATTTTAACTGATTTACTATTACATTATTTATTATTTTTTTTAAATGTTATCAGCCAGTACTATGTATTAAATGAACAAGTTTATTTTATGTAAAATCTGATGGTTGTACTTTTGTATTTGAGGGTATGGGGCTTTAAAAGTGATTAATGTCTTGGAATTATTCAATTAACAAGAGTTAATTGGTTTGAATTTAGTGTTGGTAATTGCTACTTAAAGCTTAATTTCTACGTTATTGACTATTCTGATGAAGTCCTAATGAACGAAGGCGCTCAATCTGTTTTCTTTTATTTTTAAACATTAAAATGGACATTAGATACAGTTTCCAATCTCTGGTCATTTTTGTGGATCTTACAAATAAAAAAATGAAAAATATCTCCACAACAAACTATTACCTACTAAGCGATGGGCTAAGAAGTTTCAAAGCCCCTGCCAACATAGCCAACAGTGACTCCTATGAAGAGGAATACAAAAATGCCTAAAATGCATTGACTCAGCTGTACCTAACAGGAACAAAACTAGATCTTCCTGTAAAAACAAGTCTGTTATGTCCTCTAAGGCTAGCTATGAGGCTAAATTAGCACCCCTAGCTGAAGTCAATCATAAGGCATTCTTTAGCTACATCCAAACCCTAAAAGGGAATTCCCAGCTGTGTGCTGAACATGTAATGGACAGTACCACTCATACTGGACCTGAGGAAATTGCCAACCTGCTAGCTGACAGATTTGACAATAACTTCACCATCCCTGTCCCCACCAGACATATCCCAAAGCATTTCTGACACTAGTCTTTTTCCAAGTATCTCCAAAGAACATGTCATACAAGCACTCTCCAAGGCCCAAAACGCAGCCTCTATTGGACCTTAAAACATCCCAGGCTGCTTACTAAGCAATCTAAAACAAGAGCTACCAGAACCCCTGAGCACTCTCTCTTTAACCATAGACTGAGAACTCACTTTGTCTCATCAGATTGGAGAACAGAAACAGTAATCCCCTTGCACAAAGATGGCCCATCAACTTACCCTGGGAACTATCGACCCATAAGTCTAATCAGCCTCATCTACAAGGCCATGGAAAGAATCATTACAGACCTTACTCACAAGTACATAGTTCACCTTTAAACTCTCGACCTGACCCAGTTTAGTTTTGCCAGTAGTAGATCTTCCTCATTAAACCTAGTGGACTTCTTTGAGAATGTCACCAAAGCCCTGGATATGGGCAAACTAGTACATAACTTCTATCTTGATTTAACCAAGGCATTTGAAACAATCCCCCATTCAGGTATCATAGAGAAACTCTCCCATCTGGGGATTAACCCATACATTCCTAGATGGGCACCCAACTGGCTCACCGAAACAAAGCACACTGTCAAAGTTGGGAAGTCCACCTCCACCAGTAGACCAGTTACCAGTGGAGTAGCTCAAGGATCTGTGCTGGGCCCTCTACTGTTTAGAATCTATTTCTTTTAAGTCCAGATATAGACAAATTGCCTGTGGCTTACCAGATGACAGCAAACTGGGCACAATCATAGAGTCATCCAGTGATGTTAACATATTCCAGAAAGGGCTGACACAGACAAATGATTGGTGCCAAACTCACAGACTAAAACGTAACACAAAAAAAGTATGCCTCATTATCCCCTTTGGCAAAGAAGTAGCCCATGCTAATTGTGATATAGATAGCACCTCTATAAGCTCAAACTCAGTAGTGCAAGACTTGGGAACACTGGTTGATAGCAATCTAAACTTTGATCAGCATGTGTCTGTAGCAGTAAGAAAAGCATTCTTCTTTATGCATCTCATAAATAAGTATATCACATCCAAGACCAGGGAAGTTATAGCTCTGCTATACTAAACCCTTATCAGACCACTGAGTACAATGCCCCCCTTCTGTATGTACCTCGCCAGACACATGTAGCAACTGGAGACCACACAGGTTTCTAACCAAGACAATCCAGGGCCTCCAAAACATAACACACATGGAAAGACTGAAAGCCCTATTGCTGTACTCTGTATCATACAGGTTTGTGAGATGTGACCTGTGCCTGGCCTACAGAGCAGTGTCAGACCCTGTCCTAATGGAAATGCTACACATCTGCAAATCAAATGGGACAAGAATAACTCACTCCAGGGATCTCAACCTAGATTGTGACATAAACAGAACATGCTGGAGAGACAGCTATATTTCCCAGTGATTGTAGCTCCTCTGGAATAAGCTCCCAGTCCATGTGAAGCAGAGCCTCTCAATGACCATATTCAAGCGCAACCTTGACAACTGGATGGGTGACTATAAATTCACCGCGAGGGTGGCATCAATGTTCCTCATGGGCAGAGGCAGTTGGTGCTGATCACAGAATTGCTCTGCTAACAATGACCATCTAATAAGGGTACCTGGGTTTTTACATGGGCAGGCTTTTAAAGGCCTTAGGGCCATTAGCCTAGTAACCTCCTATGAACATATCAGACCATTTATGTAACTAAGGTGAAAGGACTTGGCGGTTTTAATGATATTACATATCCTTGCACCAGACAGGCAATTAATCACTACCTTGTCTTTGCTCAGCCTTTTAAGTGGAGGAACTGCATGCCTAATTATGGAGTCACCTATAAGCAGGACGCTGCCAGATGAGCTAACTTGGTCTAGCTGCTGCAAGTTATGTGACCTTTATTACTGTCTATACTTTCTATAGTGTCAGAGTGAGCTGTATGTTAGGTACGAGCTGTTGATACTGAGTTCATAGGTTCATAAGTGTTTACTAGGCGAACGACCACAAGAGCCTTTTTAAGCCTAGCCATGCATCCCAAATCTCTGACAAGTTCTAATACCCTTGATAAGTGTAAGCATGGGCCTGTGAAATGAACCATTTACAGGCTACTTGTTTGCATTTGAGACATAGGTGTCAAACCAGGGATGAATTTCCGTTTTTCCATTCAATGGGCAGGTGGCTAGTTTAACAATGAGGTCATGTGGCTGAGCTCTCTGCAGTCCAGTTAGGAGCTGGGCTCCACACACAATAGAAGAAAGCAAAATGAAAACTAAGTGAAATCTGAAGTGCTTTAAGCCATCCAAAAGTTGCATCATTCAGCCTAACTCTCTCATATATGACTCACAACTGATCCTAAATGGCTGCTACTCCTGGCCAAGCAGTTTCACTCAAGGCAGCAATTTAAATAGAAATAAATATTAAATAGAACAGCTCAGAACAGCAATATCATGCAAGGCAGTATTAGCTGAAAAAAGATAAAATAGTATAAAAATAGCTCAGGCAGTGGAAAAAAAACAGTTTAAAAAGCCAAAAACAGTATAAAATAGTAACAGGCAGTGCATAAACAGCTAGAATAGCTAAACAAGTGTAAACAAAGAACAGGACTTTCCAGGCTTTTTTCTCTGTTTTCAGATGTAACTAAATGAAAGTACTGTTGTGTAAAATCTTACCATGACAGTAGATGTCCTTTTCTTCACTGTTGCAGTATTCATAACAGAAGGGATCTCTTGCCAAGGATAGTACAATGTCCAGCCAGTATTCCAAAGCCTTTAGTACTTATAGGAGCCATATATGAGACATGCTCTCCCCACACAAGGCTTAGGACATAAAGGTAATGTATGGATGCACACACTCAGAACTGATAAAGTCTCAGGAGGAACAGAACGTCCCTAGACACAAGGAAGAACGTGCATCCAGAAGGAGAAAGGGGAGAAGAGCCCCCTCAGCCAGGAGGACAAGAACAGGCTACAGCAGAGGGGGCAGGAGGGAGGAAGCGAATACTGTAACAGTGAACAGAAGGACATCTACTGTTATGTTAAGATTTTACACAATTGTACTATGTCCTTCCATATCACTGTTGCACTATTCAAAACTGATTGGAGTACAAAAGCTCAAGAGGAAAGACAGCACTGAAGAGCCCTCCACAGACCCATGCACGATAGCCCTGGAAATAACATCCAACTTGTAATATTTAGAGAAGGTATGAAAAGAAGACCAAGAAGCAGCCTCAAGGATGAAATTGGTATGCAGCCCCATGAAAAAAGGCACCAAAAGAGGCAATAGTCCTGGCAGAATGAGCCTTTACTGATTAGGAAAGACATTTACCATGAAAAGAATAACAAAAAAGAAATGGCTTTAGAAATCCAGGAAGAGGTAACTTGTGGTGACTGCCCCTGGCCAAGTGAAAAGAAGGGGGAACCAATGCTGTCTGTGTCAAAGGGGGGTCACCAGCAAGACTTTGGGAGAGTCCTGCCTGATCTTGTGCAAGATTCATGGTAAGAAAGAAAGGGGAGGGAGGGCATACAGAAACATCCTCTTCCAAAGAAAAGACAGGGCATCCACTTAACAAGCCAGAGGTCTTTGGACGCTGGAATAAAATAGAGGAAGGTGTCTGTTCAAAGTGGAAGCAAAAAGATCTACCTGAGGGATACCCCACTGATGGACAATGAAGCCAAGATCCCTCATAAAATTCTCCAAAGCGAATTTTGAAAAAAAAAATTGCCACAGATTCCAAAGACAACCACAAGGCATGCTTTAGCTATGTCAAGAATCTCCATGGCAACACCCAGATCTGCACTGAGCTACAGCAGAGTGGCACAAAATCTACAGAGCCAACTGATATTGCCAGCATCTTGGCAGATAAGTTCAGTGCTAACTTTACTCCACTCTCACTCCCCAAAGGGCCTATAACTATACCAAATGATTGTAGAGCACCGTTAATCACAAACACCCAGGTAAAAATGGCACTCTCTAAAGCCAAAAACACAGCATCCACGGGACCAGACAACATCCCAGGCTGCGTCTTACATGAACTCCAAAATGAACTAGCCCCCCACCTAAACTCCATGTTCAGTCACAGCCTCACCACAGGCTATGTGCCCACTGAATGGCACACAGCAACAGTTATCCCACTCCACAAAAGGGGAGCCACCACAAACCCGAGGAACTATCGACCAATTAATCTGACAAGCCTGGTCTGCAAGGCCATGGAGTGTATCATGGAACTCATAAAAAAAGACACTGGTAACCTCCAAACTTTGGATGCTACCCAATTCGGATTTGAAAAGGGTCGATCTTGTCTCTTAAACCTGGTAGACTTCTTTGAAACAGTTACCAAGGCCACAGATGAAGGCAAGGTGGTTCGCACAGTCTACCTGGACCTCACTAAAGCCTTTGATACTATCCCCCATTCAGGAATCATAGATAAACTCACCAACCTTAACATAAACCCTTACATCATGAGATGGGTGGCCAACTGGCTCATGGACAGAACCCACACGATGAGAGTTGCAGACTCCAGATCCAGCTCCAAACCAGTGACAAGTGGAGTGCCCCAGGGTTCAGTCTTGGGACCTCTCCTGTTTGGTATATGCTTCTCTGAAGTGCAAGCGAACACTGAGGGTCTATGGCTAACCAAGTTCGCAGATGACTGCAAACTAGGTGCCATAATCAATTCCCTACCAATGTAGACATCCCGCAAAAGGGCCTCTCCGATACAGATACCTGGTGTCAAAACCATGGCCTCAAACTAAATGTCAAAAAGTACATTGACATCTCCTTTGGTAAAAGCATGGCGCCCGTGAATTACCAAATAGGGGGAAGTCCACAACACAGAAAGTGTGATAAGAGACCTTGGGACCCAAGTGGATAGTAACCTCTCCTTTGACAATCACATAGCCACAGTGGTCAGAAAATCTTTCTACATGGCCCACCTAATCACAAAAGGGTTCACATCTAGAAAAAAGGAAGTCATTGTCCCCCTCTGCTTATCACTTATGAGACCCCTTATTGAGTACAATGCCCCATTTGGGATGTACCTCACAAGACACCTGCAACAACTGGAGAGGCCTCAAAAGTACCTCACCAATAGGATTGCTGGCCTCAAACAGTTGTTCTATGTTGACCGGCTCAAGAAACTTCAACTCTACTCGGTCGCATATTGCTTACTCTGAGGAGATCTCTGTCTGACATACAAAGCTATTTCAAACCCAGAATTAATGGACATGCTCCACTTAAAAAAATCCCAATCACCCCGAGCTACATGCTCTAGGGACATAAACCTCACCACATCAATAAATAGGACATGCTGGAGGGATAGATTCTTGACCCAGAGACTTCCAATGCTCTGGAACAAAATTCCCATGTACATCAAGCAGAGCTCATCATTAGCACTCTTCAAGAAAAACCTTGATGAGTGGATGGGTAATAGGAAATTCACCCCTGGAATCACATCTATGGCTCTGCTCGATAGAGGGGCAGGAATTTAATTCACATGGGTGGTGAAAGCCAAGACAGTTTTGGCTAGGCTTACTTATGCCCTTGTGCCGATAGCCTAGTAACTACCTATGAAACTATGAACTTGTGTGCTGGACATGCCCAAGACGTCTGCCACTAGATTGTGCTCAGAGGGAATGGAAACAGCCTGAAGAGTCACTTGATAATGAACAGCTAGAATCCATACCTGAAGAGCTAACCTCCAAAGGAGGGAAGACTTTGTTCCCCCTTGCTTGTTGACATGCCACGTCACCGTGGTATCATTTCTGAAAATTTTGAAAGGCCCAGGATGAAACAGGGAATGAAAAGCCTGAAGAGCTAGAAGAAGAGCCCTAATCTCCTTTATATTGAAGTGGTCTGACCTCTGATGAAGAGGCCAGAGACCTTGACCTTGAGAGAGCCAAAGAAGGCTCTTCATCCCCTGTCTGAGGCATGTGTAAAGAGCTCTTGATTTGGGACTGGAGCCTAAAAAGGAAGCCTCAGGTTGAGAGAAAGCTGATGAATCCACCATTAAAACTCTAGCTTAAGGCAAGGAAGGAAGGAAACTGGGAAATCCAGGGGGTAACAATGTTGGAGCCACACTGACTTGAAGTATCACTGTAGCTTTCTCATGTTGAGCTTGGCAAGAGGGAGCACTGAAAAGGTGGAAGACCTGAACTCCAGGACTCTGAGGAAGTCCATGTCCATAACTGAAGCCATAGGAAGAAAAGACTGGAAAAAGACAGTAAGAGACAGGGCCTTGGGTGCAGGAAGAAATGCTAGCATGGGGATGGTCTGCAATCAAGAAAAATATAATTCTGAGAAAGGGTCAGAGATGATTTCTGAAAGTTTATGGTGAGCCCCAGACTTTGCAATGAGAAAACAGTAAACTGGGAATCCTAAAGTAGTGCATCAGGGGAAGAAGCTTAAATAATCAGATTGTCCAGATAAGGAAAGATCTGGACTCCTCTTATCCTGCAAAAGACAATGACGGGAACAAGGAGTTTGGTGAATAGCCTTGTGGCAGTAGAGAGGCTGAGGGGCAAAGCAGAGAACTGAAAATGCAACAGAAAAACAGAAAAAGTCCTGAAAAGGGGATGGTTGGGGATATGATGGCAGGCATTCATGAGATCCAGGGAGACTAGAAAGGCCTGGGATAGAAGAAGGGGAAATTTCTGGAGAGACAACATTCAAAGGGAAGGAATCTTGAGAAACATGTTGAGCTGGGAAAGGTCCAGAATTGGTCTCCAAGTGCCATCCTTTTTTGAAACCAAAAACATCCTGTAATAAAAAAAACCCTCCCTACCTAAGCTGCAGGCACAGCTTGAATGATGATCTGGATGAATAGAGAATGGAGCATCTCTGGGAAAAGAGGAAGTTGTTCCTGTGGAGGTTGAGGAATATCAAAAAAAGGAAGGGATTTCCAAACCATGAAATATCCCTAAAGGAGAATGGACAGAGTATGTTGTGATCTTTAACCAATTTGAAAGAGACAGGGAAAGACAGTGGGATAAGGAAAACTGAGGGAAAGCGGAAGCAAATTGTCAAATGGAACCTGGCTTATCCTTAAAAGAAGGTTTCTGGGAAGTAGAGTTTGAGTAGATGTAGTAGAAGGCACACATCTGAAACACTTTTTTTCCTCTGGGTGGAGGGTGAGACTGCCTGCAAACAAAAGCAGATTTGGAGGAGTAATTCCTCTAAAATTTAGAAAGAGGAGAAAAGTACAGTTGTGTACACTTACCATAAATGTAGATGTTTGAGTGTATTCACTGTTGCAGTCATTACATTTGGGTTATCTGCTGCAGGTAGCCCTCAGTCAGCCTGATTAACAAAGTCTTGGGTCCTGCTTTGGTTGCTGTCCCTTCTTCCATGATGTCAGGTCGTCAGGGGTATAAAACATGCAGCCGATGCCATTACATCAGTTTTTCTTGCCCCAGATGTCAGGTGCCCCCCTAATGGGAAGCAATTAAATATAAAAGCTCAAAGATATACCTCCATCAAAAAAGCAAATACACCAAAAAGGCTATTAAGCATAGTAAAGGAAAGTAGAAGTATAGCCAAATGAAGGTAGGGGGCTGGAGGGAGGGTAACCAGGACTGCAACAGTGAATACACTCGAACACCTACATTTATGGTAAGTGTACACAACTGTACTATATTCTTCGTGTTTCACTGTTGCAGTCATTACATTTGGGTAGATTCCCAAAGCTATAGTTGGGAAGAGGAATTTAGATAGCATTAGGGCCTGCTATAAGGCCCTGCAAGACTGCAGTGGCAAAGCCAGCTCTGGATTTAGAGAAAATTGGTAAATGGTAATGCTTGGTGAAAGTATGTACAGAACTCCAGGTAGCAGCTTCTAGGATGTCCCTGGCAGGCTGTAGAGGTAGATGCAGCTCTGGTGGAGTGAGGTCTGATCCCCTGGGGGATAGGTTTTCCATGGTGCTTATAGCAGAAATGAATGCAATGGCTTATCCATTTAGAAATGGTTTGCTTTGAAATAGCCTTCCCCTCTACCCCTGCAGCAAATGCCACCAGCAGTTGCTCAGATTTCCTTTGAGGTTTAGTCCTGTCCAAGTAGAATCTAAATTGTCTGTGCACATCTAAGGAATGTAGTATCCATTCCCCTTTATTCTGTGGATTGGGAAAGAAGGTTGACAAATGAATGGACTGATTAAGAGCCACACTGGATACCACCTTGGGCATGAAGGATGAATCGGTTCTGAGGGACACCCTGTCCACATGAAAGATGATGAAAGGCTCCACTGCCATAAGGGCCTGTAATTCAGATACCCTTCTAGCTGAAGTGATTGCTAAAAGGAAAGTTGTTTTCCAAGAAAGAAATTTTAAGTCTGCAGTAGCAGCTGACTCGAAAGGAGGTAGAGTGAGTTTCTCCAAGACAAAGTTAAGGTCCCAGGCTGGGGTTGGAGCTCTCCTGGGTGGTCTCAAATTTTTGGCCCCTCTGAGGAACTGCTTGAGCAGCGAATGAGAGAAGAGAGGAGGTTCTGTGTTATAATGAGCTGAAATGGCTGAGGCATGGATTTAAATGGAGGAAAAAGACAGGCTCTTGTGAAGCATCTCAGTTAAGTATTGTAAAATCTGAGGTAAATTGGGCGCTGCTGTGCTCATGCCTTGAGACTGGTTCCAGGCACAGAATCTTTTCCATTTTTCAGCATAAGATTTTCTAGTACTAGGCCTCCTTGCCTCTAAAATTATATCCATCACAAGTTTGCTGAGGGATGGTAAAGGAGAGATTAAGTAATTAGCCAGGCTGCAAGGTTCAGTGTTGGAAGCTGAGGGTGCAGAATCTGGTTCTCCTGATGAGACAGCAGGGAAGGAGTCTGAGGCAGGTGCCATGGAGATAATCATGACACACTGTGCAGGAGGGGGTACCAGTGTTGGCACGGCCAGTCTGGAGAAATCAAAATCATCCGTGGTTTGTCCTGCTTGATTTTTAGTAGTACTTTGGAAAGCAGAGGCAGAGGGGGGAAGGCATAGACTGATAGATTTTTCCAGCTGAAGGACAGGGCATCCACTTTCCAGGCTTGTTTGTGGGGAGTCCTTGTGCAAAATTTGTCCAATTGGTAGTTCTGGGGAGAGGCAAACAGGTCTATATCTGGGATCCCCCATTTGCTTGTCAGCATGTTGAAAATCCTTGGTTTCAGTTTCCACTCGTGTGGGTCCATGACGTTTCTGCTTAGTTCGTCTGCCAGTGTATTTAATTTTCCTGGTAGGAATTGAGCTTGTAGGTGCACTTGGTAGCTCAAGGCTGTGTTGCACAATGCCATGGCTAGTCTGCAGAGGGGGTAAGAATGTGTACCCTCCTGCTTGTTTATGTACCACATAACAGTGGTGTTGTCCATCTTTACCATTACTTGTCCTGGAAGAATGTGGTCCTTGACAGTATCCTGTTTTTTTTTTCGATTATTTATACAGTTTATTGTTTCTAGCAATTTATATATACACGGGTAACTGATTTGTTTGCAGTTAAAGCATTCTGTATTTTTACAAATCTTTATCTGTTTAAAAACTTTCATTTTGTGGCTTTCTCTAGTGCTTTGTAGGCTAATAGCTCTCCCTGTTGGTGTCTTGTGTTATACTTGGTGGCTTTGCAGTTGCCCGCCCCTACTGTAAATCTGATCTGGGACACTCCTCCCAGTCTAGTGTCATTAGCTCATTCTACCTAATACAGAGAGCATTTGATAAGGCCTTCTGTTTCTCCTTTTTCCCTTACAAAAAAAAAAAAAAAAAAAAAAAAATTTTGCCTGAATTTCCTTATGTTCTGACTGTGCTTCTCAAACATTTTGGAAATATAGAGTATATTTTAGAGCATTTATTATAACTGTAATTGCCTTAATATTGCTACAACTCAAGTGCTCTAGGTTGCACTGCATCTGAAGTGTTTGTGTGTTTTAGCTGCTTTTCTGTATATATAGACTTCTCTGTATATGTAGACTAGCTACTTATTCTGCTGTATTACTGCCACCTAAATCGTTTTTCAGTTGTGCACTTGCCTTGCTTCATTTAAAAAATTTTAAATTGCTAATTTTGTAGAGTTTTAATTGCATTTACTGTTTAGGACTACACACTCAAATGTGTTAAGACTTTTCTGTGTTTATTTACTGTATTACTGCATTGTTTAGCCTGTTTCAACAAAAAAATATATATATACTACCTTGTTTGCTCGTTTCCCACCTTTTCTAGCAAGTCCATATCCCAGGCCTTGCTTGTCTCAGGACTTTATTTTCTGTGCTCAGAGCTATCCAGACCTTGCTGTGGCAGAGGGAAGTCCTACTGCCTACCAGTGGGACTGGTGAACATTGTACTGCCTATCTAACGCTAGAGGAGTGGTTTCCAGATCTGAAATTGTAATTTTATTAGCCTTTTTGGGCTGATTTCTATCCCTTTCAACTTCCTGGCTTAAAAACGTGTGTGTTTGCACATTTTTCACATTGTGCAGCACTACGAGGCTACAGTTAAACTATTCCAGGTGCTAGAAAGTCTGATCTTCAAATTCTCCCTTAAAAATATCTGGTTTCTCAGTAGTAGCACTAAAATCTGAACCCTGTGACTAGCACTTTCTCTAGAACCTGCTGTAAAGCACTAGGAAGCCTGAAACTGATACAAGCACTCAGCTCTCCTTGTCAATAAGGAGAAATTAATCATAGGCACTAAACAGCCTACAATTGCAAAGTACGTTGTAAAGGTAAGGGAAAGCAGCTCTTAAACATTACAAAAAAGCACCTAAACAGGCATGTCCAAGGGTCAGCTTTCGGTGGTTTCTCCTGTCCACCTGGTGAATCTGGGCATACTGGGGCAATGTGGCAACTGCCTCATGTACACAGACAATCCTCTCCTCCTACCACTCAACACTACAACCTGCGAGAGATGCACTTACATAGCCAAACTGGAAGCAAAGCTCTCTCCGGTCAAGACTGTGCTAGACAGTCAAGAGGAGAAGGCTAACACCTACAATACACCTCTAGCAACTCATAGCCCTTTAAAACCCACACCATCAACTCCCACACATAGCAACACTAAACCCACATATGTGGAGGCCCTTAACATTAACCTGCCCAAGCAACAAGGACCTATGAAGCCGAAACGCAAACAAACACCAGTCACAACCAAAGTGACACATAGCTCACAACACCAGTGTGCCACCCAACAACAGCCCCTAAGGCAAGACAATGTACCCAACACTTTAGTCATAGGTGACTCTATAGTCAGGCACACTGATGTCCCACTCACCAGGCTGAACAAGGAGAAAATTACAGTCAGCTGCCTGTCGGGTGCCAGGATCCGCCACATAACGCATGCACTCAAGTCACTCCACAACAAGTACAAATACGACTCTGTCATTGTCCATGCTGGAGTAAATGACTTGAGACGTACCTCCCTGGACTACATGAAAAGAGACATGGAAGAGCTCTTGGATCATGTGACCAAGGCAGGTGTGACCCTAGCTCTGAGTAGTATCCTGCCTTCGCCCAGAATGATAGCACATTATAAGGACAAAATGATTGACTTCAACAATTGGCTAAGCTTCTGGTGTCATTCAAAGGGGATCCAGTATTTGTCTGCCTGGGAAGACATGATTGACAAACCACGATGCTTTGCCAGAGATGGTATGCACCTGTCACCCCTGGGATTCAGGTTACTGGCTAAAGCTCTTGCCACCCCTATAGTGCCCTTTTTAGGCAAGGTTCAAAGGATAAAACCACCACCATAACAGATACAAGCATGCAAAATCTGAAGGTAATGCTACTCAATGCTAGAAGTCTAAACCTCAAAATGCACTCTCTCAAGGCACTCCTAAAAATGGAGAACATCAATATCTGTGCAGTGACTAAGACCTGGTTCAAGGCTCCAGAGAGCACCCCTGCAATACCAGGCTACAATTCTTACCACACTTTTCGGCCACAAAACCAAGACCGAAACACTAAAGGTGGAGGAGTGTCCATATTCACACCTCCATTCTAGTTGCCCAACACAATGCATCTGAAATTCTCCAGGTGCAACTAACACTAGGTAAGACTGCAATCGAAATTGTAGCTTGCTACAGATCCCCCACTATACCCCAAGATTCTCACTATACCTTCCTAAACATACTGGAAAATATTAAGATACAACCAAACACCCTAATACTAGGTGATTTCAACTACCCTGCCATTAATTGGGAAAACTACTCAGGTACCAACTCCTTTTCCCAATGGTTCTTGGAATTCATAAATTACAACACCCTGAATCAACTAATCCATCCACCATGGGCTCCAATATCCTAGACCTGGTCATTACCAACATGGGAGATAGATGCTCCACACCAGTGGTCACCCCCTCATTGGTCAGTTCTGACCATAAGAAAGTCACCCTTGACATCCACATCCCACCCCCCAGTAAGGAAACCTCCTTAAAAAACTTCTCCAAAGCCAACTTCATGCTACTGAAGTCAGAAGTGACAAACTTCACAACACCCACGCAGACGGGATCTGGAAGTTCGACTGCAGAATCCTACACTAAGGCACTGTACGAACACATCCACTTGTGCATGAATCGTGCCCTCCCAAATAGAACCAAGATGCTCTTCTCCAAAAAAAGGAAGCCAATCTGGTGGTCTTCTGCTATAAACAAACTATACAACAGAAGCAAGAAACTGTTGCAGAAAAGAGGAAAATCCCAGGATGCAACAAACTCCCTCACCAGCCTCAGTAAGAAGCTGAGATCCCTCATAAAATCATCAAAAGCTAGTTACGTAAATAAAATTGCCAAAGATTCCAAAGACAACCACAAGGCATTCTATAGTTATGTCAAGAATCTAAATGGCAATGCTCAGATCTGCTCTGAGCTACAACAGAATGGCATTAAATATACTGATCCCAAGGATATTGCCAATATCCTGGCAGATCGATTTAGTGCCAACTTCACTCACCTCTCACCCCCTAAAGGGCCCATCTCAATACCAAAAGATTGCCAAATTCTGATAATCACAGCCACACAGGTAGAAACAGCACTCTCCAAAGCTAAGAATACAGCATCCATGAGACCAGATGACATCTCAGGCTGTGTACTACATGAACTACAAAATGAACTGGCACCCCACCTAAGTGTCATGTTTAATCATAGCCTCACCTCAGGCTTCGTGCCCACTGAGTGGTGCACAGCTACAGTTATCCCGATCCACAAGGGAGGATCCACCTTGGATCCCGGGAACTACCGTCCCATCAGTCTGACAAGCCTGATCTGCAAGGGCATGGAACGCATTATCATGGAACTTATAAACAAAGACATTGGCAACCTCCAGACACTGGACCCCACCCAGTTTGGGTTTGTGAAGGGCCGATCTTGTCTCCTGAATCTGATTGACTTCTTTGAATCAGTCTCCAGAGCTGTGGACGAGGTTAAGGAGGTCCACACAGCCTATCTGGACCTCGCCAAGGCCTTCGACACCATCCCCCACTCTGGAATCATAGATAAACTTACTAAGCTGTGCATAAATCCCTACATCACTCGATGGGTTGGCAACTGGCTTACTGACAGAACCCAGACTGTAAAAGTAGCCAACTCCAAATCCAGCTCCAGACAAGTGGAGTACCTCAGGGTTCAGTCCTGGGACCACTCTTGTTTGGCATCTACTTCTCTGAAGTACAGGCCAACACTAAGGGACTCTGGCTAACAAAGTTTGCAGATGACTGCAAACTGGGAGTCATTATTGAATCCCCAAATGATGTGGATATTCTACAAAAGGGCCTTACAGAAACAGATGCCTGGTGCCAGAGCCATGGGCTCAAGTTTAATGCCAAGAAATGTATAGTCATTCCCTTTGGAAAAAAACATGTACCCATGAACTACCACATAGGTGGCAGGACACTAAACATCGAAAGTGTGATGAGAGACTTTGGGACACAAGTGGACAGTGGTCTCACTTTCGATAACCACATCACCACAACAGTCTGGAAATCCTTCTACGTGGCACACCTCATCACTAAGGGCTTTTCATCCAGAAAAAAGGAGGCCATTGTCCCACTGTACTCATCCCTCATTAGACCCATTATAGAGTATAATGCCCCATTTGGTATGTACCTCACAAGACATCTGCAACAGCTGGAAAGGCCACAGAAATGCCCTACTAAAAGAATCACAGGCCTAAAGCAGATGCCATATGTTGACCGTCTAAAAAAACTCCAGCTACACTCTGTGGCATATCGTCTACTCAGAGGCGATCTCTGCTTAACATACAAGGCCATGTCAAATCCTGAGCTGTTGGACATGCTCCACTTAAAGAAATCCCAATCCCTCAGAGCCACATGCTCCAGGGATCTAAACCTTATCATCACAATGAACAAAACATGCTGGAGGGATTGGTTCCTGACCCAGAGACTCCCCATACTCTGGAATAGACTGCCCATACATGTCAAGCAGAGAACCTCATTGGCCCTCTTCAAAAAGAACCTTGATGATTGGATGGGAGATAGGAAATTCACCCCGGGGATCATGTCAGTCGCCCTGCTAGACAGGGGCCCAGAGAAGTAAATATTGTGGGAAAAAAATTTCCAGGGAATTGTTATGGCTAGGCTTGCATAGGCCTTAGGGCCGATAGCCTAGTACCAACCTATAAACCTATGAAGGCTGTCAGAGCATTCTGTACAGCTAATATTTCTTTTTGATTGATATGCAGGTGCATTTGACTTGGGTTCCATTTGCCCTGAATGCACTTCCCTGCCAGGTGAGCCCCCCATGCATAGTCTGATGCATCTGTTGTTAGGATTTGGGTGGCAGGGGGTGGTGTGAAAGGTAGTCCCTTGTTTTGGTGGCAGGCCTCTGCCCACCAAAGGAATTCTAGGTGTAGGCAAGGTATGATAGGAATCATTGTTTCTAGGTCTTGAGAATATTGACACCATAGACTTTTTAGATTCCACTGTAGTTTCGTCATATGCAGTCTTGCATATGGAATTAGAAGAATGCAGAAGGCCATGAACCCCAAGGTTTGCAGTATTTGTCTTGCAGATAGCAGAGTTTTTGTGGCCACTTGTTTGAAGTAGGTTGCCAAATTAATTTGCTTTTCTGGCGTGAGGTAAGCCATCTAAGAAGTTGTATTCAAGCTTGCTCCCAGGAATATAATTTGTTGACAGGGTACCAGGTGTGATTTCTTTTCATTTATGGTGTACTCCAGACAAGTTAGAACCCTTTTTACAAAGGCCAGATGATTCAAAAGTATGTCCTAGCTTTCTGCCTGAATTAGACAATCGTCCAGGTATGGGTATATTTGAATATTTGTTTGCCTGCAAAATGCAATAACTGGAGCTAGGCACTTTGTGAATACCCTGGGTACAGTAGTTAAGCCAAAGGGCAGTGCAGAGAACTGATAGTGCATGTAGCCTGCTTTGAAATGTAGGTATCTTCTGCAAGATTCCCTGATTGGGATGTGCGGGTATGCTTCTTTTAAATCTTGTGTTGCCAACCAGGCATCTTTGCCTAGCATAGGAAGCAATTGGTGAAGAGTCAGCATCTTGAATTTCAGAATTTCGAAAAAGGTGTTTAGAGTAGACAGGTTCAGGATAGGACACCATGAATTGTATTTTCTGGGTACCAGGAAAAGTCTCGACTAGAAACCTTGTCCCTTTTCCTCTTCTGGTACCAGTTGAATAGCCCCCATGCTTAAGAGAGAAAGTACTTGTTTTTGGGCCTCTGCCCACTGATTTGTGGGTAGGTCCGGCCACCCACTTGGCGTTGGCAACATGTGGAAGTGAAATCTGTATCCCTGGGACACTGTATTTAAAACCCATTTGTCCTGGGTAATGAGTTCCCAGTTATTTGCATGAAGAGCAATCTTTCCCCCCAAAGGGGCAGTCAGTTGATAAGTGCTTGGAAATTTTAAAAGGAAGTCATTGAGACTGTTTACCATAGGGAGGGTCTTATTATTCCCAGACTTGGAAGTGGAGGCCCCCCACTGCTTAGTTCTGTGAGTCCCCTTGGACTGAAACCTGGGGTTTTTGCTGTGTCTGGGTTTGGCTTGAGAAGACCTGGAAGGGGCTGGAAAGGACCAATTCTTAGAGGGCCAGTGCCTATTAAATCTAGGAGTCTGAACTTGTAAAAAATCTAACAGTTTGCATAGATTTAGCTTTATCTTCCATCTTTTTAAGAACTTCCTCAGCCTTGTTCCCAAACAGGCGGTCCTGATTAAAAGGAGCATCCAACAATTTATCTTTAACATGATCAGGCAAAGATTGCTCCTTAAGCCAAGCATGCCTTCTGATTACAGACCCAGTAACAGCAGCCCTGCAAGAGGCCTCTAATGAATCTATTTTCCACACAGTCAGGAATCAACATAATTTTCTGTTTAAGCAGTCCAATAACATGTTGCCGATATTTTAACATATGAAACTGGCAGTTTAAAGCCCTAATGGCCAAGGTTTCAGAAGTGTAAACCTTCTTACCCCATCTATCCAGCGCCCTGGTGTCTCTATCAGAAGGGGTAGGATTTTTAGCAGTAGAAGCTTTAATGCTCTTCGGCCCCTGTGAAATAGTCTCTGGATCTGCAATAGGATTTTTGAAAAGGAACTTGTGGGATTCAGGGACCCTGTAGTATCTGTCAGGTTTTCTGGGAGCAGGAGGCAGGGAATCAGGGGCCAAACTAGATTCTGAGAAAACATCATCAACAATGTCTAGTACAGGAGGAATAGCTAAAGGTCTATACTGAGGTAGGAAAAGGAAATTCCTAAGCCTCTTTTTTGAATCAGAAAACTCCTGGCTTTCCCAGTGGAAATGCTCCCTTAGAGTATGTAAGGTTTCCCCAAAAGAAAAATCCTCAGGAGGGGAAGCAGATGGAATACCTCTGCATCAGAATCCTCATAAGTAGGTAAGGGCAAATCCAGACCATCAGAAGAGTTAGAAAAAACAGAATCCTGATCAGAAGATTCATAATCAACTTCAGTCCTAGGTCTCTTAGAAGGGGGGGTTGGCTACCCCTGAGATTAGAGTTATTAGATCTTCAGCTATTCTTATCATTTGTTTTTTTAGGCCTAGAGGCCTGAGCATGTGGCCTGGGCATCGGTTTTTTAGACATGGATCGAGATTTAAGCCTAAGTAAAGAAGGAGGTGTCAGTTTAATATGCAA
Source organism: Protopterus annectens (assembly GCF_019279795.1). Classification (NCBI taxonomy): domain Eukaryota; kingdom Metazoa; phylum Chordata; order Ceratodontiformes; family Protopteridae; genus Protopterus; species Protopterus annectens. The sequence goes on from NC_056735.1 coordinate 1,564,707,982, forward strand.
GTCCGTAGGCCTGAATACACCCTCAGAAGCCGGTGCCTGCACAGTGGCTCTGGACCCATCCAAGGTAGAGACATCTGTGGGTTCCATAGCTGAAGCATCTCATGGCATACACGACTCAGAATGGGTCTCAATAGAGGCCTGCGAATCAGAAGTAGCGGGTATCAGGGGCTGCAAAAGCACCTCACTGAGTACCGGCGAACTGGTGACTGGCTTAGGAGAAGCGTCATCGGCAGTTTTGGACCTCGGTGGCCTGTTTCTGTCTTTATCTTTGTGTTTTTTTGGAATCCCGGTAGTCGGATGGCTAACCAATGACATTTCTGGATAATTAAACCGAGAACCGAAATATTTAGATGCAAAAATACACTGACGACGGATAGTGCACTGATTAAATAAAGCACAAAACCAACAGCAAGGTACGTTGTGGTCAGCACCTGACAAGCAATACAGTATGAATGAAAATCTTTATGAGGTATTTGCTTTCCACAAGTAATGCAATTATTAACTTTTACTGACATCAGTAAGAAGCAAGAAAAAGCTTCCCCAATGGGGTACTTAGCTTTAGTTGATGACTTCGGTTCTGAAACTCAAAAACGAAAATTTCAGGAGTCGGCCGACCGGCACTTGTGAACTGCTTCTGCTTTGGGCACCACATGGCAAGAAAGACTGATGTAATGGCGTTGGCTGCATGTTTTATACCCCTGATGACCTGACGTCATGGAAGAAGGGACAGCAACCAATGCAGGACCCAAGACTTTGTTAATCAGGCTGACTGAGGGCTACCTGCAAGCAGATAACCCAAATGTAATGACTGCAACAGTGAAACACGAACAACATCAAAAATATGTTTCAACTCCTGTAAGACTTTACCCTTATCCTTGAGAGGCTTAAAACATTCAGCATCAACACTAAAAAGATTTTTATTATCCAAAGGATTATCCAATAGTTTGGCCTTAATGTCATCAGGTGAAGCCTTAAGACAAAGCCAAGAGTAATGTCTCATAACAGAACCAAATGCAGCTGCCTAGGAGGAAGATTCAGCTGCATTGTAATTGCATTTAATAGAGTGGTGGACAACTTGAGAGAGATAAACCCCAAGAGGGAAAGGGCAGAAATCAGAAAGTTCAGAAACCACTTGGGAAACCTGAGAAAGGAGGGCCAAAGCATACCTAGTCATGAGTCTGGTAGATAATGTGGTAGCAGAATAAACTTTGTGCCCAGCCTCTCCATGACCCTGCTATCCTTATCTGAAGGAAGCAATTTGGTAGAGAGTAACAGTTTGGAAGGTTTGTCAGAAAATGACATTACAGAAGGATCAGCAGAAGGGCATTTATACAGAAATTTACAATCATCAGGCACCTTGTAAAATGTGTCAGGTTTCTTAGGAGCAGGATCTGAGAATCATGAGCTACAGAAGCTGCTGAAAGGGTATCCAGAAGGGCAGCCAGACCTGGGGGAACAGCAGAACACTTAGGAGACTCCATCTGGAGGAGCACATAATACCTTTTCTGGGTATTAGAGACTTCAGAGCAATCCCACTTAAATAATTCCATCAACAGGTAAAAATGTCTCCAAAGGAGAGTTTCTCTACTGTGGAATCTGGACTAATACAGCCCTCTTCCTCTGAACCATAGTCCAAGGGGGAAGAGATTTGAGAAGAGTAAGCCAGGTACTCTTCCCCTGAGTCCTGATCCTCATCTGAGGAGTCCAGTTCCCTGGGTCTTTTAAGAGGGGTGGAAGGGGCAGGCACAGACACCCCTTGAGGAGGCTTTAAAGCCATTAAAGCATTAAACAACCCCTGAGTAAAATCCTGACATTCAAGTTGGGAATCCTTAACTACAGGGGAAATATGCTTGACTTTCTGCTTCTTTTTCTGCAGGACATCTGCACAAAACACCCTTGGAGGGTCAAACCCTTGGCCGCACTCAATAAAGCGTAGTAGGGATCTTCTCCCTGACTAAGATCTGCAGAATTCCCCTTGAGCCCTTGAATATAATCAATCTGGACCAGATCTTTGTAAGAATTCCCTGGATGTGCAAGAAGTAGAGAAGATGGATCTATGCCAGCCTCCAACAAGGTCAGTCACTGCAGAGGAATCTGAAACAACCACTGGACAGTCCTCTGTGCTTTCATTAGCCTCGAGAGAGACATCTGGGGGAGGGTGAACAGCACCTGTATCAGACCTATGTTTTTTGGCCTTTTTCTTGGCTGACAGCTGACCCTCAGGATGGGAAGATTCTGCCATAGCATCTTGGGCCAACAGCTTAAGATGCTGGTTTCAAGGTAAATGGATAACGAGGAGAGACCACTACAAAGAGTCTTGAGGACAAAAGCTTGGCAGACAGAACACTGTGTATGATTGTGGAAAGCACCCAAATAGAGGCGACACTGGTCATGATGTTCTTTATGAGGAATATGCCTCCCACACTGACATTTTCCCTTTCTGGATGACATTAACCCAACCAGCACTAAATAAAAAAGATAAGGAGAAACCCCAGGGGGGTACTTATCTGAAACATGGCTCAGTAACCAGAACAGAAAGGTATTCAGATAGACATTCAATAATGGCGTTCAGACTGATAGCAAAGTTCTGAGTTTGTGCATACATATGTCACTTTTATGCCCTACACCTTGCCTAGGGAGCATACATCTGATGTACGGTGCCTGTAAGTACTAAAGGCTTTGGTATACTGGCCAGACATTGGGCTATCCTTGGTAGGAGATCCCTTCAGTTATGAATACCGCAATAACTATGTGGAAGGACCGCAGTGAGGTCATGTGGCTGATATCTCTGCAGTCTGTTTAGGAAGACAGTACTGGGGCACTGTTATTTGAGAATGGAGCTGATAAGGTGTATTGTTGATAGCTAATAAGAGTGGAGTTACTATAGAGAGTTTTGTAAAAAAGATAAAGCAGATGAAGGTCAGATGGGAACTACTTAGCTCCTTGCAGGGCAATACAGTGATGTTCATTTTTAGGTAAGAAGAGTATAAATCTACAGATTTTGTTGAAAAGGATTTGGAGGCTTTTGAGGCTTTTTATAGGGTATGAGCTTAATGCAGGGATGTATTCTAATTGCTGTTATAGGACATTTTTGACAATAGCAGTTCTGTAAACAGATGCAAAGAACACATGAAATTTTCTGGCAGCCAAAAGCAGTAGAGATATTATGATGTACTGAATACTCTGAGCAGTCTATCTGTAATATGGTGGTTTACAGCAGCGGTCTCCAACCTTTTTTGCACGAAGGACAGATTTCATGTAAGACAATTTTCCATGGACCAGGTATCCTGTGCGCATAAAAATAAAGCATAATAAAGTGTATAATTACAACTCACCGTAACGCAGAATCCATGGGAGCCCTGAGCTTGTTTCCCTGCAATAAGATGGTCTCTGCAGAAAACCCCGCTTCACAAAGATAGGATATTGGAAATGTAAGCAGGGTTTTCAGTGCTTATTTCAGCAACTTTCAAAGTTTATAAGAGCAATATTTAAAATCTGTCCTCATTATTTGTGGCTCTATCCAGATTTATTGTGAAAGGTTGAGAGGTATGACTGAGAGGTGTACAAAGCTAATGGAAACCTTTTTCCTGAATCTAGCAACTTTCTAAGTTTATAAGAGCGATATTTAAAATCTGCCCCTATTATTTGTGGCTCTGTCCAGATTTGTTGTGCAAGAGGTTGAGAGGTATGGTAGAGAAGTATGCAGACCTCTTAATTGATGCTGCTGCTGCCAGGGATCACTTTCACTCTTCACTCTCTCTCTCTCTCTCGCTTGGTCTATCTCTTAAGCATGCATACATAAACACACACAGTCTGTTCTTTCATGCATGCATTCACTCACACACGCAGACAGAAACACACACACACTTTTTTTCTATTTCATTTATTTTTATCTTACACTCACTAAACAGCAAAAGTGCTGCTTAGCAAGTGTAAAATAGCAGCTCGATCGATCTCACTGTTCACTCTCACATACACACATACATAGTCTCTTACGCGCACACACACACACATTCTTCTTTCATGCATGCATTCACTCACATATGCAGATAGAAACAAACACACATACATACATACACACATTCACTTTTTTTGTTTCACTCCCAGCCTAAAAGTTTCTGTGTGGCCTGGTACCAAATTATTCACATCCCGGTACCAGTCCATGGCCCGGTGACTGGGGATGGCTGGTTTAGAGTACACCCAGGACTAGATGAACTCAACCGATTTTAATAAAAGTCCCTTGGGCCTAACTATGTAATCTTTCAACTTCTTATAAGCTCAGTGTTTTGTCCGTAGTATAGGATGAGCCAGGTACTGTTTTTAGGAACCATCTACCAGTAAGTATACAACTTAATTGTTAAATGTTTGCCTTTTCATGCTCTTGCCTGGACTGATTCAATAGTTAACCACCTGCTATGGCTTCTCCCATATTTGTGCATATATTATTGGATTAGAAATGCAAAGATAATATTTTTGACATGATCCAGCAGTACAATTATCTAATTAAATTAATGACATATACATTCATTGGGAACCCTAGAAGGCAAAAGTCTGAGTTTCTTCAAATACAAATTCATATACTGTGTTACAAATGTTTGATATTTTGTTTTCTTTAATAAATATTACATTGTAATAGTGTTATGATGGTTTCCCATGGTAATGCACATTTTAGATGCTGGAACATTTTCAAGCTAAACTTTTGAGTTACTTGTATGTCTTTAATGTGATGCCCTTGAATTTGACTTATCAAATGACACAGTCAAATGTTTTATTTATCAACAGATTGAAAGTGTTAAATTCTTTTTAGCTAAATGGTATGTCTTAGGCTATAAGTAATATGAGATATCTGCTGTGTTTATAGACTCAAAGGTTTACAGGTAATTAGTCACTAAGATAATTAACCATCCAGCCAAATGCTCTTGGATAAAAGAATTTAACAATACTCTCCTTCTTTGTCCAGGAGGGACATGCAGGATAACCCCCAGTATAGTTTATGGCTACTCATCCAATTATCAAGGTTTGTTTTGAAAGTGCCTAGGATACTCCTTCATTTGACATGTAGACGAAGCTTATTTCAAAGGTCAGGAATTCGATGGGTTAGGAATCTATCCCCAGACCTGGTCTTGTTATTGGTTGGTGTAGGTTAAGGTTCTTCATGCATCTGCTAGGTTAGGCCTGTCGTGGTACAAAAGGCAAGTCAAACGTTGCCATGGAGGAGTCAAATAGGAGACAGAGTAAGATAAGAGGGCAGTTTGCCTATCTAGGTAAGTGAAGAGCTTAAACCCCATGATCTTTTTATTTGGGCATCTTTAAGGTCTCTCAAGTTGAGCAGTATATGCCTTGAAAGACGTATGCAACAGGAAACATTATGTTTAGTAACTAGCCTAATGAGAGATGAATGGTTTTAGACAAAGAGGAGATTTCTTTGCAGATAAGTTACATCGGACTGAAGGATTTTTGAACTACTGTGAAGATAGGGTAGTCAAATGACATTGATTTATCAACATATGTACCCAAGTCCTTAAAGACTATATCGGTTTGGAAGGTGTGTCATGTATATGTTAAGAAGTGAAACACGATTTTCCAAATAAAACTGTGGTACATTTTTCAGCATTTAATTTGAGATCATTGCCCTTGCATCGAGTGTTGATATGGTCTAGCCCTTGCTGAAATAAGAGTCTTTGTGGGTGAGCAAGGAATGACACACAAGGGATGAAGATCCTACTATATTTTGGGCATATCCCTTTCTCTATTTTTCCCATGTACCCCTTTCTCTGTCTAAAAATATTGTTTTTATAGCATTATGGCTATGATTCCCTTGGCAGTCAAAATGCATGGTGAAGTTGGTATAATCTGCAGGACTTTTAGTGTTATGGTTTATCCCCTTTCTGATGGAACTTTTCTATTTTGCAAAATCATCTTTGATGCCTGTTTATGTCATTGTGTCTACTATGGTATGCTTTTTTTCTGCAGTTTCCTGGAATGTAAATGGGAGGGATTGGAAGTTATTTTATGAGGCTCAAATTCTTTTCTCATTTCAGTGCATTGTACTCTGCTATAATTTGCCATCTTAAGCCTGAGTAAAGAAAAATGAGAAGGCCAAGATACTGGGTGATTTGTTTTCTTTACCTAGAGAGCACACAGAGATACTGCCATTTTATTTGCTGTCGCACCATCTGTAAGAATTACGGCAACTTTCCATGATAAGGAAAGGATTTTATTGCCACTGATAATTTGATGCTTCTTTCATTTCTCCTTAGACAAGAATAAAAGGTGTTTGAATAAATTATTTATTCAATGTAAGATGGTTAAATTCTAGTTGGAGATATTATTTACATTTTTTTTTCATCTTTACTGTCTCCTGTGAATGAATGACTTGCATTCCTTGATCTCAACTGATAAAGAACTTATTTCCCTGACAACCTACCTCAAAGTATGGAAAAGTTTTATAGGGAAGCAAGACACTGAAGGGCCAGCCTCACAAACCTCATATAACTTCATGGTTAGATATTGGGAAAGAAAAAACTCCCTGTTAAAGTACACAGCTGTCTCACAGAAATAATGATCCCACTATGCCTACTAGGTTAGCCTTTGAACAACAATATAAGGGCATGTCAACCACCTGTTTTCATTGAGTTAGAACTCAATCAAATTGTTCTTGACCACTTGTAGGGAAATCTCATAATTAGACTATAGAACCTTTGGAGGACAGACTCCATTATGTTGCCCAAAATGATTAATAACAGATGTATCAGTTTTAGTCTGGTTGTCATATGCTCCTTAGATGTTTTTCTAAAAAATGTGTGTGCCCAGTATTTGATATATCATGACTCCATTGCAATGACTTATTGTCCCTATTTGTGCTGAGGAACATTAACCATTCACGTTGCAATTTTACTCTCTCAGGCCAAAATTATTTCCCACCTTCAATACAGCCAATGACCATGTGTCTAGTTCTTCTTCTTGGTACTTTTTCCTCATTCATTACTTGCTTTGATGGGTCAGGGGAAATGGATGCAAAAACAGGGTTTCAGAACTTTTGGGATAGCTGTCAAAAATATAAGTCCCTCCCCCTTGTTATAGGTTCATAGGTGAATACTTGGCTACCAATCTGCAGACCATTACAAGCCTAGACAATAACCAGAAGTCAGAATCAAACCCTGTACTTTGTATTGCTGAGGTAAAGACCTTAACCATTATGACAACCCCTCCAATAAAACATTATAGTGGTAATACTGTATAACTTTACTCCTTTCTATATGTAGGATACTACAGTCACAGACTGTGGCAAACTTAACAATTAGCGCTGCTTTCACACTTTTTTCTTTGTCTACAATATCAGATTTTCTTACTTTTGCTTTCTTAAATGTTGGCACTGGATGATCCCACGTGTTCATTACTTCATCCTTTTTAATAATTCTTTGTGCTAAGTCTTTCCAATACCTCATGCATTGATACATTTAAGTGCGTATAATATGTTAAATTGCATAGTTGGTTGCAAGCCAAATGTCCCTGCAAGAGGGCTGAACATATAAGTTACTGTGGATACATCTCCTGTTTTGTATACCAGAACTATCTTACAAGTCTTTCCTGTTAGATTAGCAGCTGCTTGTTAAAGCTGCCTGTTATACAGCTATTTCACATAGGCTGTAGAAGCAGGCCAGGAAGGTCACAGTCAGGCAAAATGATGGTGAAAATCCACTATTTTGGAAGATAAGGTATTGTCTACTGACAGAATTTTGAACTCGTTTGCCATGGGTGTTAGTGGGGAAGAGGGCATACTTCAGGCTCTGTTCCAACACATGATAAAATACAGTGATATTGGCAAGTATTTCACTTCTAAGATTATCTATACTCCAACAAAAATAAACTGCTGTCAGTTATTCACAGAAATGGAGTTAACAGTAGGATAGTAGCTACTGAAATAAAATGGTAAGGTGGGCCATATGGCATCTCTGGGGAAATGTATAAGTTACCATCCCAATGAATAATTCCACATTTGCTGTCGGCAATGAATTTCCATAAGAAATCGGACAGGGAACTTCCAATGCTTTCTCTCTAGGACTGTATTATCTCTATAAACTACTGAAAATTAAGGACCCAATACAAAGCCAATAACTAAAATCATTCTGTATCCCAGATTTTAGTTATAAGTTATGTATATCTCTATGGGCCGGTCATATAATTTCTTTGATAAATATGCTTGCAAGTTCTGAAAACAATCCAGAAATATTGTGCAATGTACAGCTGATGTCACAAATCTCACAGAGTGTCAAAAAGTGTTATTTGTAATGCTTATTTATCCACCATTTGCTAACTAGGAGAGTAAACTTTTCAGCCAAGATCTGGAGGCACACTCGTACTACTAAATTTGAAGAGATGAAGAAACAGATTTGTGCTACGAGAACTATACACACACACACACACATATATATATATATATATATATATATATATATATATATATATATATATATGGGTTCACTATAGAATCCTGAAATACTGAAATCCCGAATTTCAGTATTTCGAAATTCTATAGCCGAAAGCTTGAAATCCCAAAACCTCATAACCTCAAAATTTAAAATCATGAACCTACACTACGAATACACCACAAACATACACACAATCTCCCCCCACAATCAAACATACAATCCTACACTACAGAAAAGCAGGGGGGCAAGCCCCCCTGCACCCACACTTATATATACTAACTCTGAGATCGCACAATCACACACACACAAAGGTAACTCACACCCACACATTTCACAGCCCCTTGCACACACACATCACAGCCAAAACACACATTAACATACACTAAAGCCCCTAACCAACACAGTCATACATACTTACTTGAACTTACATCTATCCATTCACACACTGCAACACCAGAAGCTCCGAACTTCGGTATTCCTAATTTCACACTTCTGGTGTTTCGGGATTTCAAGGCTTCTGTGTTATAATTTCGAAATACTGGAATTTGGGATTTCAGTATTTCAAAATTATGTAGTGAACCCATATATCTATCTATATATATATATATAGATAGATATGGATATGAATTTGCATATTATTGCTACACAGATTATCATATCTCCTTTAATCAACAAATTGTGATAAGCACCAATACTACCTTCAATATAACAAGCAAGCTCCTACAATCACCAGTGAAGTCTAAAACACAAATAACATACTTGCCTGCTATACCACACATGCATACAACTATTTTATGTATATTTATACACACACCAATTCTGGTACTGCACAAGAGTGGGGAAAGGGCATAGTCCCAATTCCCACTAAAGAGTGATCTCACAGTGCTACACTCAAGTGTAAGTTGACAGAATGCAACTGACTTAGCTGCTGAATAACAAAAGACAAAATTACACATTTGTGTGTGTGTGTACTATATATATATATATATATATATATATATATATATATATATATATATATATATATATATACACACACATATATATATGTATATATATATCCATGCATACACACACACACAACTTATATGTGTGTGATTGACTGAACATAATACTCAGTACAGATGCAAAGTCTCTGGTTGCTTTTCATTGGCCTTATTGTTAGTTGCTTGTCAAATTATGCCTTTCTCCATGGTGTGTATTTTCCATTATTGTGGGCTCACGTGCAGGGTGCATTAAGCTATACATCACAATGGGGGATGGGGGCTGCAACCTGACGACTAATGTGAGATTGTCTGAAGTCCTATCCTTTGGTGATGTAATGCTTTCTTGTGATCTTTATTTTGAGGCCATTTACCATTGTACAGAAATGTGATAAACTGTAAGAATTCATACACACCCTTCCAACCTGAATTTTCTAGTATAAATGGACAGGAACCCAAAGCATCATGTGATGGACAACTCCTTAAACAGACAAAAGAGAACTTCTGCTAGAAGAATGACTTTACCTTGAAGAATTTTGTCTTAAGGGTACTGCAATATAGTCCAATTGAGATGTGTGCAAATAGTACAATAATTTGAAAGGCTTCGTAGGTTTGTCCCGGGGATTACTTCCGTGTTACTATTAGACAGAGGCACAGTAAACTAAACTTTAAAAAGGGCACAGTATACTCAAATCAAGGGGTGGCGTAAGCCAAACACAATCGGGCTAGGCTTATAAATGCCCCAGGGCAGATAGCCTAGTATGAACCTATGAACCTATAAGTCTGCCTTTCATACTTGTTGAAATGTTATAAATGAAACTTAACAGATTCTGCAGTTCATTCCCCCTAAGTTGCAGAAATGTCAATTTTGTTTTGACTGTGCTTTGACCCAAAAAGTACTGCATTCTGATAACTAAAGGTAATGACTTGAAAAGTGCATTTGACCATCCCTGGTTATACATTCTCCTCTCTTACTCCTCCTTGTTTTGTTTAACAAAACTGAAAATAAAATAACATAAATAAATGGATCATCAGTGTCTAAAGGTACTGTGAAGGTAGTGAATCAAAGCCTGGTAATGAAAGGAAAAATGGTCCCTAATGAGATACTGAAAGGAGTCTTTATACTAAATATAAAAAACAAAATTGTAGACAGACCTGGCGAGCAAAGATATTACATTGGGTGAGAACTTTGGCCCCCAATGTTAAGTACAAGATCAAGGATGTTTGTACCCCTGGTAGGATAATAGACCAACTGTTCCTGGATGTTGATATTAACAAAGTTTAGGAATCACTGGCCTTGTGCATTAGAAGTGGTGGAGGATTCCTAGTCTAAAGAGGGGTAGTTGAGATCCCTCATGAATATTGACTTGGGGTGAATGGTGAAGAACTCTAGTACATTGAGATAGGTAGTATGGGTTTCCTGGGACATGGAGGGGACCTATATGTTGCAAGGATATGATATGACATCCTGTTTATGGCGAGTTGCACATGTACGAGTTCCAGTGGGTCATACACTTTAACTTGTCTGGATGTGAGATTAGTCTTAATATAGACTGACATTCCTCCACCTTTAGTTCCCTCCTGTACAGTAGCCAGTCTAAAGGTATGGAAGGCATTATAACCCTGCATTGCTGGGGTACTCTCAGTTACTTTAAACCATGTCTCCATTACTATACAGATGTCTACACTCTCCAGGGAGAGGAAGGTTTGCAGAGAGTAGAGTTTCTTGTTAAGACTTTCCACCCTTTCTCTGTTGAAAACTTAGAAATGAGGTATATTACTGACAGCCTGAAATTCAGACACACTCGGCTGAAGTGAGGGCCAAAAATAACAGTCTTCCAAGTAAAATGTTGTAAGGAAGCTGAAAAAGCAGACTCAAAAGAAGCCCAAGTAATTTTTCAAATACAAAATTGAGGTCCCAGGAAGATGGAATAGGCTTCCTGGGAGGCTTGATATGAAGGACGCCTTTAAGAAATTGACAGCAAATATAGAGGTCAGAGGAGGAGTCAAGGGTAGACAAGCAGAAATCGCTGACAGGTGAACAAAAGGAACCTCCATGGCTAGGGGATCATGACGGCAACAGAAGCACCAGAGAGAAAATCGCTTCCATTTGGACATACATGATTTCTTGGCAGTGGATTCCCTAGTCTCCTGCAGAACCTGATGCACATCCTCAGAAGAAAGGTACCAGAGAGGGATCAAAACTCTTATCACTCACAGCTTCAGTTGAAGAGTGGACAAGTGAGGCTAGATAAGAGATCCCTTGCCCTGTGTGAGAAGATCCACCCAGAGAAGTCACTTGTGGTGATTACCCTTGCCAAGTGGAAAAGAAGAGGGAACCAATGCTGTCTGGACCAAAAGGAAGTCACTAGCAAGATTTTGGGAGTCCTGCCTGATCTTGTGCAAGACTTGTGGTAACTAAGGAAGGGGAGGGAAGACATACAGAAACATCACCTTCAAAGAAAAGATAGTGCATCCACTTTCCAAGCCAGAGGACCTGGGACTCTGGAAAAGAATGGATAAAGATGTCTGTTCAGAGTGGAGGCAAAAAGCTACCTGAGTAATAGCCCACCAATGGGCAATGTCCAAGAACACATCTATGTGAAGCATCCATTCATGAGCTTGCGTGTTGGATCTGCTCAAGGAGTCTGCTACTAGATTGTGCTCAGAGGGAATGTAAACTGCCTGAAGAGTGACTCGATACTGGATAGACAGATCCCAGACCTGAAGAGTTATTCTGCAAGAAAAATAGGACTGTGTTCCCCACCTGCTTGTTGATGTACCACATCACTGTGGTATTGTCTGTGAAAATTGAGGGGGCTGGTATGAAAGAGGAAATGAGAAACCTGAACAGCCAGATGCAGATCCCTCATCTTCCTTATACTGATGTGGTCTGACCTCTGATGATGAGACCAGAGACCCTGAAACTTGAAGGGGCCATAGCAGGCACCTCTCTTCCTGTCTGAAGCATCTGTTTAGAGCTTCTGAATTGGAACTGGAGCTTGAGAAGGCAGCCCTGGGTTGAGAGAAAGTTGATGAAGCCACCACTGAAGCTTGAGACAGGGAAGGAAAGTTATCAGGAAGTTCATGGGATGGCAGTGTTGGAGCCACTGTGACTTGAGGCATCAGTGAAGTTTTGTCATATGGAGCCTGGTGGGAATGGTGGAAGCAATGAACTTGAGAACTCTGAGAAATTCCCTGTCTGAGACAGATGTCAGAGGAAGAAGGGATTGGAAAAAAAGCAATTAGAGGCAGAGCCTTGGGGAGAGGCATGGATGCCAGTATGGGAACTGTCTGAATCCTGCAACAAAGGAAAATATTATCCTGGGAAAGATTCGGAACTGATTTCTGTAAGTTTATAGTGCACCCCAGATCCTGTAACAGGATAGTAGTGAACTTGAGATCCTGCAAAAGATTGTTAAGGGAAGGAGTTTGAATAAGCAGATTGCCTAGATAAGGGAAAGATCTAAATTCCTCGAACCCTGCAAAAAAGCAATGGCAGGAGTGAGGCATTTGGCAAATACCCTTGGGGCAGTAAAGAGTCCAAAGGGCAAAGCTGAGAACTGAAAATACAAAAAGAGACAGAGAAATGTAAATATTTACTAAGAAAGGATGGATGGGGATGTGAAGGCATGCATCCTTGAGATCCAGAGAGACCATAAAGGCCTGGGTAGAACAGGAAATAGTTTTTGCAGAGATAACACCCAAAAGGAAGGAATCTTGATAAAGATGTTCAGCCAGGAAAGATTCAGAACTGGTCTCCACATACCATCCTTTTGCAGGACCAGAAACATCCTGGAGTAAAATTCCTATCTCCTCTGGGCAGGAAGCACTGCCTGAATGGTGACTCAAGCCAAAAGAGAATGAAGAACCTCTGGGAAATGAGAGCTACTCCCAAGGAGGTTGAGGAATTCCTAAAAAGTGAGGGAAGGGATTTCTAATCCATGAAGTATCCCCGAAAGATAATGGACAGAACCCAAGACTCTGAAGTTATCTGAAGCCAATTTGGAAGAGACAGGGACAGACAGAAGTACAAGGGAAACTGGCCAAGGACAGGAGGAAGCAAGCTGTCAAATATAACCTGGTTTATCCTGGAAAGGAGGTTTCTGGGAGACATTTGATAGCATGGCGGGCAACGTTGTGAACAGCCCAGCATTGAAAGAGCTGAAGCCTTCCCCTCAGAGTCAGAAAGGTCATAAACCACCTTAAAAACCTGAGAAAGACAGCCAAAACATACCTGGCCATACAAGTCTGGTAGTTGATTGCCCTAAAGAAGAAAGTGGGAGTAATGTAAACGTTTTGCCCAGCCATTCCATAGCCCCACTACCCTTATAGTACAGTTTTGTACCTACCATAAATGTAGATGTTCGAGTGTTCACCCTGCTGCAGTCATCACACTTGGGTTATCCTGCCGTCAGACGGTCCCGCAGTCGGCCCGAATTCCAAAGTCTTGGTCTGGCGTCGGTTGCTGTCGCTTCTTCCCTGACGTCAGTGCGCCAGGGGTATATAAGAGGCATCCAACGCCATTTTCTTCAGTTTTTCTTGCCGCAGATGTCAGGTGCCCCCAAAAGATAGGCAAAATATATATAAATATATATATGTACATATGGCTATATAAAAATAAAACAAAACCCTTAGGTACAAGCAAATACACCACAGAGGTAGAATAGGATAAAGTGGTAGAGATAAGTTCAGCTAGTTCAGAGGGGATGGAGGGAGGGTAACCTGGACTGCAGCAGGGTGAACACTCGAACATCTACATTTATGGTAGGTACAAAACTGTACTATGTTCATCGTGTTATCCTGCTGCAGTCATCACACTTGGGTTGAATCCCAAAGCTAAGGAGGGGAGGTGGAGTCAAACAGGGTTAGAAGAAGCTAGTAGGCCCTGCAAAACTGCAGTGGCAAAACCAGCTCTAGTCTTAGAGTAAAGAGGTAAGTGATAGTGTTTGGTGAAGGTGTGCACTGAACTCAAAGTAGCAGCTTCCAGAATATCCTTGTTTGGCACTCCCCTGAGAAAGGCTGCTGATGTAGCTGTAGCTCTGGTGGAGTGGGACCTAATGTTAGCAAGTACTGGTTTCCCATGATGTGTGTAGCAGAAACGTATGCAATGTCCTATCCATTTAGAAATGGTCTGTTTTGAGATAGCTTTTCCTTGTGATCCTGTAGCATAGGCTACAAAGAGCTGGTCAGTTTTTCTGAAAGCCTTAGTTTTATCCAAGTAGTAACATAATTGCCTGTGAATGTCCAAAGAGTGCAGGAGTCTTTCTCCTTTGTTCTGGGGATTTGGGAAGAAGGTGGGCAAGTGAATGGTTTGGTTTAAGGCCACACTGGATACCACCCTTTGGTATAAAGGAAGGATTAGTTCATAGAGAAACTCGGTCTTGATGAAAAATGAGGAAAGGTTCCACTGCCATTAGTGCCTGTAGCTCTGAGACTCTTCTAGCTGAGGTTATTGCTAGAAGTAGGGCAGTTTTCCATGAAAGAAATTTTAAACCAGTTGAAAAAGCTGGCTCAAAGGGTGGCAGTGTAAGTTTTCCAGGACAAAGTTGAGATCCCAAGTAGGTGTTGGAGCTCTCCTTGGTGGTCTTAAGTTCTTAGCCCCTCTGAGGTACTGTCTTAGGAGTGGATGTGAAAATAAAGGAGGATCCATGCTATAATGAGCTGAAATTGCTGAGGCGTGGATCTTAATAGATGAAAAGGAAAGTCCTTTGTGTAACATCTCAGTTAAATATTGTAGAATCTGAGGAATGTTCGGCTCCAGGGGATTTAGGCCTTTAGCCTGGTTCCAGGTGCAAAATCTGTTCCATTTGTCTGAATAGGCTTTTTTGGTTCTGGGCCTCCTGGCCTCCAGAATGACATCCATAACAGCTTTGGATAAAGGTGTTGGCTGGTTGTTCAGGTAATTTGCCATGCAGCCAGGTTTAAAGTCTTGAGCTGGCTGTGTAGAATCAGATTGTCTCGCTGGGTGAGCAGGTGAGGAATTTATGGCAAAATCCATGGTGGGCCCTGGGCCATGTTCCTTAAAACTGGATACCAATGTTGGCGTGGCTAGTCTGGTGCAACGAGAATCATTTGTGGCCTCTCTAATCTGACTTTCAGCAGTACCTTTGCTAGAAGAGGCAGTGGAGGGAAGGCATACACTGTTAATGTTTTCCAACTGAATGAGAGGGCGTCCACTTTCCAAGCTAGTGGATGGAAGGTCCTTGTGCAAAATTTTTGAAGTTGGTGGTTGTGGGGGCTTGCAAACAGATCTATGTCTGGGCATCCCCATCTTTGAGCTATCATTGCAAATACTTGTGGATCTAGTTTCCATTCATGTGGATCCATGATGTTTCTGCTTAGGTCGTCTGCCAATGTGTTTTTCTTTCCTGGCAGGAATTGTGCTTGTAATTGAACCTGGTAAGACATTGCAGTGTTCAACAAGGTCATTGCTTGCCTGCATAGAGGGTAGGAATGTGTGCCCCCTTGCTTGTTTATGTACCACATAACTGTGGTGTTGTCTGTCCTTATTAGTAGTTGTCCTGGGTGTAGAAGGTCCTTGAAAGTTGTTAGGGCATTCTGCACTGCTAGCATTTCTTTTTGATTGATATGCAGGTGTCTCTGATCTGTAGTCCATTTGCCCTGAATGCAGTGTCCTGCCTTGTGTGCTCCCCAGCCATAGTCCGATGCATCTGTTGTCATAGGTTGCCTGGCTGTGGGTAAGTTGAAAGGCTGACCCTTTTGAGGTGACATGCCTGTGCCCACCATAGAAACTCCTGTTGAAGGCAGGAAATGAGTGGAATCATTGTTTCCAAGCTGTGGCTGTGCTGAATCCATACACTTTTCAGGTACCATTGTAATTTCCTCATATGCAGTTTTGCAAATAGTATTAGTAGTATGCAAGATGCCATGAATCCCAAGGCCTGCAGAATTTTTCTTGCAGGGAGTTAGGTCTTTGTTGCCATTATTTTGAAATATTGAAACAGCTGTCATTGTTTGTCTGGCGTGAGATAAGCCATCTGGGTCATTGTATTCAAGCTGGCACCCAGGAATATTATGTTTTGTGAGGGCACTAGTTTTGATTTCCTTTCGTTTACTGTGAACCCTAGGCAACTTAGGAGGTGTTTGACAAATGCCAGATGCTGTAAAAGAATGTCCTTGCTTTCTGCTTGAATAAGACAGTCGTCCAGGTATGGGTATATTTGAATTCCTCTTTGTCTGCAGTATGCAATTACTGGTGCCAGGCATTTTGTGAAGACCCTGGGCGCAGTAGATAAGCCAAAGGGCACTGCAGAGAATTGATAATACGTTGAACCTGCAATGAAGCAGAGGTATCTTCTGCAATTTTGTCTGATAGGGACATGCAGGTATGCCTCCTTGAGGTCCAAAGTGACTAGCCAAGCATTTTTGCCCAGCATGGGAAGAAGCTGCTGTAGTGTTAGCATCTTGAATTTTGGCACTTGCAGGTAGGTGTTCAGATTTGAAAGATCCAGAATGGGTCTCCATGCTTTGTCCTTTCTTGGAACTAGGAAGAGTCTTGAGTAAAATCCTTGTCCTTGCTCCTGTGTAGGTACCTGTTGAATGGCTCTCATGTTCATGAGGGCTGTAATTTGTTTTTGTGCCTCTGCCCATTAATTTGGTGGCAGGTTTGGCATTCCTTTGATCCTTGGTAAGGTATGAAAGTGGAATCTGTATCCTTGAGAGACAATGTTTAGAACCCATTTGTCTTTTGCGATGATATGCCAGTTGTCTGCAAAAAAAATGCTAGTTTTCCTCCCAAGGGTGTTGCCGGGAGAGATTTGCTTGGTAGTTTGAGGATAGAGTCATTGTGTCTGCCTTCTGCTAGCTTGGGGCCTGTCTTCTCCTCCTTTCTGGGTAGCAGAACCCCATTGGCGAGGTTTGTAAGGGCCCTGTGACTGATCTCTGCCCTTATGGCATCTGTATTTGCCCCTCTGTGATCTGTCTGAAGGTGGAAAGGACCAATTTTTTGTTGGCCAATTTCTGCTGAAGCGAGGGGGTTGTACCTGCAAGAAATCCTTGACCGTTTGCATAGATTTAGCCTTATCCTCCATTTTCTTTAAAACCTCTTCTGCTTTGACACCAAATAATACATCTTGTTGTAAAGGTGCATCTAATAATTTTGCTTTAACATGGTCAGGGAGGGTTTGTTCTTTTAACCAAGCATGTCTACGAATGACAGAGCCAGTAACAGCTGCTCTACAGGATGCTTCCAATGAATCAAATCCGCATTGTAAAGTATGCTTGCCCACCTATTCAGCTGCATGCAACAGATCCTGCATTTCCTTGAATTCAGGCTGTTCTGAATGTGTGCTCATTTTTTGTTTTAACTGAGACATCAGGAATTGTTGATATTTCAACATGTGAAACTGGCAATTTAATGCTCTCATAGCCAGAGTTGCAGAGGTGTATATTTTCTTTCCCCATCTATCTAGGGCAATGGAATCTCTTTCAGAAGGCACATGAGTTTTAGCCATAGAAGATTTTGCTCCCTTAGGACCCTGGGATATGGTTTCTGGGTCAGCTGTAGGGCTTTTATAAAGGAATTTGTGTGAGTCAGGTACTCTGTAGTATCTGCTGGTTTGGCTGGAGCAGGAAGTAGAGAGTCTGGATTTAAACTAAACTCCAAGTAGACATCATCCACAATATCTAAAACAGGAGGGATAGCAAGAGGTCTGGGCTGGGGTAATAAAAGGAACTCTCGGAGCCTTTTCTTAGAATCTGAGTAATCCTGGCCTTCCCAGTGGAAATGTTCCCTCATGGTATGTAATGTTTCCCCAAATGAGTAGTCTTCAGGGGGAGATGCTGAGGGAATACAGTCTTCAGCATCAGAATCCTCATAATGTGGAAAAGTGTAATCCTGTTCCTCAGAAGAGTCTGAGGAGAGAGAAACCTGGTCAGAGGATGCATAATCCTCCTCTTGTCTTGGTCTTTTATCAGGAGGGGGATGGGAACCCCTGATAAGGGTAATTAAATCTTCAGCCATCTTAAGCATCTGTTTCTTAGGTATGGGGCCTTGACCTGTAGACTGATGAACAGTTTTGTTGGGCTTTAAAGGAGTTTTAATCTTAGCATAAGATTTAATGGTGAGTGTAGTCGGTCTGAAGACACCTTCTGCAACCGAAGGTGTTTCCTCTTCACCGGTGTCAGTAGATGGCTGTGTCGGCCTAGTAGACTCCGCTTGGGAGTCGGCAGCTGTCTGGGGTTCTAGCTCTACGGTCATCAGGGGCTGCGTAGGTGCCTCACTGAAAACCGGGGAACCGGCGACAGGCCCAGCTGAGGCCTCGGGGTCTGGCTTATTCCTAGGCTGCCTGTCCTTATCCTTGCGTTTTTTATGAATTGCGGTCGTTGGTTGCTCCGACGGCATGATATAATTAAATTTCCTACCAAAATAATGCCGTGCGAAGTCAAAATGGCATTTGATAGTGCGTTTATTAAACCTAGAGCAAAACCGACAACCTGTGATGTCGTGGTCTGGGCCTAGGCAAGGAATACAATAGGAATGGAAGTCCTTATGAGGTATTTGCTTCCCACAAGAAATGCAATTGTTAACTTTTTCTGACATCGGACTGAGGCAAGAAAATGTTCCCCAATGGGGTACTTAGCTTTATTGAAGACTTCGGACCGAAATTCAAAATCGAAAATCTCAGGAGTCGGCCGACCAGCACGTGTGAACTGCTTCTGCTTCGGGCACCGCGCGGCAAGAAAGACTGAAGAAAATGGCGTTGGATGCCTCTTATATACCCCTGGCACACTGACGTCAGGGAAGAAGCGACAGCAACCGACGCCGGACCAAGACTTTGGAATTCGGGCCAACTGCGGGACCGCCTGATGGCAGGATAACCCAAGTATGATGACTGCAGCAGGGTAACACAATGAACATCAGAAAGCAACATTGTGGTAGACAACAATTTTGAGGGTATATCAGTGGAGACTGACACTACAGAATGGCCAGCAGAAGGCATTTGTAAAGAAATGTGCACTCTTCATGAACTTTATAGAATCTATCTAGCATCTTAGGCACAGGGGAATGAGAGTCAGAGGCTACAGATGCTGCTGAGAAAGTATCCATAAGGGCGGCTAGAACAGGAGGAACAGCAGATGGCTTGAGACTCAGTCTGTAGGAGCTCATAATAACTTTTATGAATCTCAGAAGCTTGAGAACAATCCAATTTAAACTAACCCTCATATGGTCAATGATATCCCCAAAGGAGAGTTCCTCCAGGGGGATAATATGGACTTATGAAACCTTCCTCCTCCTCTGAAACATAGTGCAAAGGGGAAGGGATTTGGTAAGAGTAAGCCAAAGATTCTCTCTCTGAGTTGAGGTCCTTATCCGAGGAATCCAATTCAGTCCCACACTGACATTTTCCCTTTCTGGATGACATGAAAAGAATAACCATAACAAATAAGAGTAAGAAAAGAAATCCCAGAGAGGCACTTATCTGAAAACACAGCTTGACAATCAGCACAGCAGGAGGACGCTCAGACTGATGTTCAATAATGCTGTTCAGACTGGGAGCAAAGAATTTCTGGATGTTTGCATCTGTAAGTCACCTTTATGCCCTATGCCTTGTGCAGGAAGCATACATGTAGCATACAACACCTATAAGAACTATACGCCTTGGTATACTGGCTGGATGATGGGCTGTCCTTGGCAGGATATCCCTTAGATAAATAATACTGCAACAGTGATATATAAAGATATTAACTGATACAAAGATCTGTAAGATTTAGTTCTTTCAAGATGGTATCCAAATTGTCTACGGGCATCCAAAGTATGAAGTATCCTTTCTCCCTCATTTTTATGTTCAGAAAAGAAACCAGGGAGATGGATATGTTGGCTTAACATGAACTCAGATACCACTTTAGGCATAAAGAGCTTAGTTCTCAAAGAAACCCCGTCCCTGTGGAAAATCAGATAGGGTTGAATCACCATAAATGCTTGCAACTCAGATACCCTTCTTGCAGAGGTCAGAGCAATCCATAAAACTGCTTTCCATGTTAAGAACCTCAAGTCAGCCAAGTGAGCTAGTTCAAATGCAGCAAGTGTTAACTTGTCTAACATAAAATTAAAATCCCAAGGAGAGGCCACCAGTTTTCTTGGAGGCCACTTATGCAAAAACCCTTTCAAAAACATTTTGACATAAGACAGCATTGAAAAAGGAGTCTCCATGGGCAGACATACTGAAATGACCGATAAATAAACCTTGAGAGAGGAATAAGAAAGGTCATTTTATAGCAACTCACACAAATATTGTAAAATCAGAAAACAACTGACCCTGAATGGGTGTTAGTTATTTTGCTGGCATCAACCAGAAAACTTTTTCCATTTGCTAATATATGATTTTCTAGTAGCCTCCATTAGTACCTGCATGTCCTCAATAAAAAGCTGCCTAAAGGGAATTACAACCCTATCTTCCAGGCAGTCAACTGAAGATGACTGATGTCAGGGTGTATCAGGCATGCCTGTTCTTGTGTGAGTAGATGCAGTCTGTGAGGAAGCTTGAAGAAATTGCCCCTGGCTATTTCCAAAAGAAGAGAGAACCACGGTTGCCTGGGTCAGAAGAGAATCACCACAATGATATTCGGGAATTCCTTTTGAAGTTTCAGAAATACCATGCATATTTGTGGAAAGGGTGGAAAAGCATACAGGAACATTTCTGTTCAATTAAAAGAAAAGGCATCTGTCTTCCAGGTGTTCTTGCATGAAGTCCTGGAACAGAATCTTGCCAGCTGATTGCTCAGAGAAGAGGCAAAAAGGACTACTTGAGGAAAATAGAGTTGTATAAGAACTTACCATAACAGTAGATGTCCTACTGGTCATTTTTGCAGTATTCCTGACATATGGGTTGTCACCACTGATGTCCAGCTGAGGTACCAAAGCTTTACTTTCCCTAAGTTGTATGTCCGACAATGTATGTCCGATACATGACCTCAGCTTGTATGCATTGGAGTATACAGATGGTCGCAGGAGTATGGAGCCTCAGACTATCTCCAAGCCAGCAGTCTGAAGACTATGAACAGACTGGTCACCTAGAAGGGATGTAGCTTTAATTAGTAAGAAAAAGTACAGTTGTGTACACTTACCATAAATGTAGATGTTCGAATGTATTCACTGTTGCAGTCATTACATTTGGGTTATCTGCTTGCAGGAAACCCTCAGTCGGCTTGATTATCAGAGTCTTGGGTTTTGCGTCAGTTGCTGTCTCATCTTCCATGATGTCAGGTAGTCAGAGGTATAAAGCATGCAGCTGACGCCATTACATCAGTTTTTCTTCCCCCAGATGTCAGGTGCCCCCATAATGGGAAGCAATTATATACAAGGTTACACCTCCAACAAAAAAGCAAATACACCAGAAAGCTTTAAGCAAAGTAAAGAATAGAGATATAGTCAATAGAAGTCAGGGGGCTGGAGGGAGGGTAACCAGGACTACAACAGTGAATACACTCGAACATCTACATTTATGGTATGTGTACACAACTGTACTATGTACTTTGTGCTTCACTGTTGCAGTCATTACACTTGGGTAGATTCTCAAAGTTAAGGAAGGGAGGGGGAAATTAGATAGCATTAGGACCAGCTATAAGGCCCTGCAAAACTGCAGTGGCAAAACCAGCTCTGGATTTAGAAAAAATTGGCAAGTGATAATGCTTGGTGAAGGTATGTACAGAACTCCAGGTAGCAGCTTCTAGGATGTCCCTGGTAGGGACACCTCTGAGAAAGGCTGTAGAGGTAGATGCAGCCCTGGTTGAATGTGGTCTTATCCCGTTTGGTAGGGTTTCCATGGTGTTTATAGCAGAAATTAATGCAATGACCTATCCACTTAGAAATGATTTGCTTTGAAATGGCCTTCCCCTCTGCCCCTGCAGCAAATGCTACCAGCAGCTGTTCAGATTTCCTGAGAGGATTAGTCCTGTCCAAGTAAAATCTAAGTTGTCTGTGCACATCCAAGGATTTTCTAGTACTAGGCCTCCTTGCCTCCAGAATGACATCCATCACTTGCTTACTGAGGGATGGTAACTGAGAGACCATGAAATTAGCCAGGCTGCAAGGCTCAGGGTTTGAAGCTGTGGGTGCAGAATCTGGCCCTCCTGCTGGGACAGCAGGGCAGGGGTCTGAGGCAGGTGCTATGGTTCCAGAAGTAACACACTGTGCAAGAGGGGGTACACCAGTGTTGGTGTGGCCAGTCTGGTGCAATAAGTATTGTCCTTAGTTTGTCCTGATTGATAATTGGTAGCACTATGTAGAGGAAAGGCAGAGGGGGAAAGGCATAAACTGATAGGTTTTTCCACGTAAAGGACAGGGCATCCACTTTCCAAGCTTGTCTGTGGGGAGTCCTTGTGCAGAATTTGTCCAATTGGTAGTTCTGAGGGGAGGCAAACAGGTCTATCTCTGGGCTCCCCCATCTGTTTCTCAAAATGTTGAATATATTTGGATCCAGTTTCCACTTGTGTGGGTCCATGAGATTTCTGCTTAGGTCGTCTGCCAGTGTATGTAGCTTGCCTGGCAAGAATTGAGAGCTTGTAGATGTACTTGGTAGCTTAAGGCTGTGTTCCACAGAGCCATGGCTAGTCTGCAGAGAGGGTATGAGTGGGTTCCCCCCTGCTTGTTTATTTACCACATAACAGTGGTGTTGTCCATCTTTACTGATAATTGTCCTGGAAGAATGTGGTCCTTGAAGGCTGTCAGAGTATTCTGTACAACTAACATTTCTTTTTGATTGATATGCAGGTGCATTTGACTCGGGTTCCATTTGCCCTGAATGCACTGCCCTGCCAAGTGAGCCCCCCATGTATAGTCTGATGTGTCTGTTGTTAGGGTTTGGGCAGCAGGGGGTAGAGTAAATGGCAGTCTCTTGTTTTGGTGGCAGGCCTCTGTCCACCAAAGGAACTCTATCTTTAGACAAGGTATGATGGGATTCATTGATTCTAGGTCCTGAGAATGTTGACACCATAGGCTTTTTTGATACCATTGTAGTTTCCTCATATGCAGTCTTGCACATGGAATTAGTAGAAAGCAAGAGACCATGAACTCCAGGGCTTGCAGTATTTTCCTTGCAGATAGCTGGGTCTTTGTGGCCAGTTTTTTAAAGTAGGCTGTCCAGTGAACTTGTTTCTCTGGTGTGATAGACCATCTGGGAAGTTGTAGTCAAGTTTGGCCCCAGGAATACAATTTGCTGGCAGGGTACTAGATGTGATTTCTTTTCGTTTAGGGTGTACCCCAGAGAAGTTAGTAATTTCTTTACAAATGCCAGATGATTTAATTGTATGTCCTGGCTTTCTGCCTGAATTAGACCATTGTCCAGGTATGGGTATATTTGAATATTTCTTTGCCTGCAAAATGCAATGACTGGAACTAGGCACTTTGTGAATACTCTGGGTGCAGTAGATAAGCCAAAGGGCAGTGCAGAGAACTGAGTGCATGTAGCCTGCTCTGAAGCGTAGGTATCTTCTGCAAGATTCCCTTATTGGGATGTGCAGGTAGGCTTCCTTTAAATCCAGTGTTGCCAACCAGGCATTTTTGCCTAGCACGGGAAGCAGCTAATGAAGAGTTAGCATTTTGAATTTTGGGATTACCAAAAAAATGTTTAGGATAGACAGGTCCAGGATAGGACACCAGGAATTGTCTATTCTGGGTACCAGGAAAAGTTTTGAGAAGAAACATTGCCCCCATTCTTCTTCTGGGACAGGTTGAACAGCCCTGATGCTTAGAAGAGAGAGAACTTGCTTTTGAGCCTCTGCCCACTGATTTGGGGGTAGGTCTGGCCAACCATTTGGGGTTGGTAAGGAGTGGAAGTGAAATCTGTATTGTTGGGAAACTATATTTAAAACCCATGTGTCTTGGGTAATGAGTTCCCAGTTTTTTGCATGCAGGGTGATCTTTCCCCCTAAAGGAACAGTCAGTTGAGCAGGGCTTGGAAGGTTTAAAGTTAAGTCATTGTAACTGTTTACCATAGGGGGTGTCTTACTACTCCCAGCTTTGGAAGTGGGAACCCCCCACTGCTTAGGCCTGTGAGTATCTTGGGACTGAAGCCTGGGTGTTCTGCTGGTTCTGGGTTTGGACTGAGAAGGCCTGGAAGAGGCAGGAAAGGACCAATTCTTAGAGGGCCAGTGCCTACTAAATCTGGGCAGCTGTACTTACAGGAAATCTTTAACAATTTGCTTAGATTTAGCTTTTTCCTCCATCTTTTTAAGTACTACTTCTGCTTTGTTGTCAAACAGGCGGTCTTGGTTTAGGGGAGCATCCAGTAATTTAGCTTTAACATGATCTGGCAAAGATTGCTCCTTAAGCCAAGCATGCCTTCTAAGTACAGACCCAGTGACAACAGCCCTGCAAGATGCCTCTAATGAATCAAAACCACATTGCAAAGTATGTTTTCCAACTTGTTCAGCAGAATGCATTAAATCATGTAATTCTTTATTTTCAGCACAGTCAGGAATCAACATCATTTTCCGTTTAAGCAATCCAATAATATGTTGCTGATACTTTCAACATATGAAACTGGCAGTTTAAGGCCCTAATGGCCAAAGCTGCAGAAGTCTATACCTTCTTACCCCACCTATCCAGTGCCCTGGAATATCTATCAGAGGGGGTAGGGTTTTTGGCAGTAGTATCCTTAATGCCATTGGGTCCCTGGGAAATGGTCTCAAGATCTGCAATAGGATTCTTAAAGAGGAAATTGTGAGAGTCAGGTACCCTATTTTACCCATCAGGTTTTCTGGGAGCCAGAGGTAGAGAGTCAGGGGCCAGGCTAGTTTCCAAGAAGGCATCATCTACAATGTCCAGAACAGGAGGGATAGCTAAAGGCCTGTGTAGAGGTAGGAGTAAGAATTCCCCAAGCCTCTTTTTGGAGTCAGAGAAATCCTGGCTTTCCCAGCTGAAATGCTCCCTAAGAGTATGCAAGGTTTCACCAAAAGAGAAATCCTCTGGAGGGGAAACAGACGGAATGGAGTCCTCTGCATCACAATCCTCATAGGTAGATAAGGGCAACTCATGGTCATCAGAGAAAACAAATTTCAGAGTCCTGATCAGAAGAATCAGAAGGAAAATCAGTTCTAGGTTTCTTAGAAGGAGAAGGTTGGCTTCCCCTGATTAGAGTAATAAGGTCTTCAGCCATTCTTATCATTTGTTTTTTAGGCATAGGGGCCTGACCATGCAGTCTGGGCGTTAGTTTTCTAGGCATGGATCGAGTTTTAGACCCAGAAGAAGAAGATGACGTCAGTTTAATATGCAAGTCAGTAGGCCTGACTACACCCTCAGAAGCCGGTGCCTGCACAGCGGCTCTGGACCCATCCAAGTTAGAGACATCCGCAGGTTCCACAACTGAAGAAGCATCTTGCAGCATACTGGACTCTGAATGGGTCTCAATAGAGGCCTGCAAATCTGAAGTAGCGGGTATCAGGGGCTGCGAAAGCACCTCACTGAGTACCGGCGAACTGGTGACTAGCTTAGGAGAAGCATCATCGGCAGCTTTGGACCTATGCAGTCTGTCTCTCTCTTTATCTTTGTGTTTTTTTGGAATGTCGGTAGTCGGGTGGCTTACCAAAGCCATTTCTGGATAATTGAGCCGAGTACCAAAATATTTAGATGCGAAAATGAACAGACAACGAATAGTTCAAGGTTTGAATAAGGCACAAAACCGACAGTGAGGTACGTCGTGGTCTGGGCCTAAGCAAGGAACTCTATATGAGGTATTTGCTTTCCACAAGAAATACAACTGTTAATTTTTACTGACTTCGGTTTAGAGCAAGAAAAAGGATCCCTAACAGGGTACTTAGCTTAGTTGAAGACTTCGGATCTGAAATTCGAAAACAAAAATTTCAGGAGTCGGCCGACCGGCACTTGCAAACTGCTTTGGGCACCGCACGGCAAGACAGACTGATGTAATGGCGTCAGCTGCATGCTTCATACGCCTGACTCCTGATGTCATGGAAGATGAGACAGCAAACAATGCAGGACCCAAGACTTTGATAATCAGGCCAACTGAGGGCTACCTGCAAGCAGATAACCCAAACGTAATGACTGTAACAGTGAAACACGAAGAACATCTCCCCATTCCCATGAAACAGAGTACAGGTTAAAACAAAGGGGGAGGAGTAGGAAAGTTGAAGTGAGGTAGAGGGGATGGAGAGTGGGATGGAATACTGTAACAGTGACCAGCAGGACATCTAGTGTTACATTAAGTTCTTACACAACTGTACCATGTCCTGACTGAAACAACTGGTGCAGTATTCCTGACATAAGGGTGATTCCCAGAGATGAAGGAAGAGGGAAGGGTGGTTGGCTACTGAGTAGAAGAGTTGTTCAGCAGTCTGGACAAGACTGAGCTAGCAAAGGCTGCCCTGGACCTTGAGAAAGTATCACATTTGTAGTGCTTGATAAAGGTGTGTATGGAGAACTAAGTGGCAGCCTCCAAAATAGATCTTGGCTCTATTCCTTTGAGAAATGCCCCTGAGGAAGCAACTGACCTAGTGGAATATGCTTTAGGGCAGGAAGGCAATATCTTACCATAGTTCAAGTAACAGAAATATATTGCCCTAGAAATCCAAGCTGCAATAGTTTGCTTGGAGCTAGGCTGGCCTTAGTGCTCATACATGATACAAACAGCTGGTCAGTCTTTCTGATGCAGTTGTCTTGTCCACATAAAATCTGAGGTGTCTGTGGATGTCTGGCAAATGCAATATCCTTTCCCCCGTTTTGTGGATTGGGAAAGAAAGTAGGACCTGTCCTTATGAAAAATAAGAAAAGGGGGGATGGCCATGAGAGCTTATAATTCAGAAACTCTGAGCAGAGGTGAGAACCAATAGAAGAAAATTTTTCTGAGTACAGAATTAAGAGAGGCAGAAGATGCTGGTTCAAAAAGAGGCAATGTAGACTTTTCTAGCACAAATTAACATTAGCTATATAAGATTTTCTAGTAGTGGGTCTACTGGCTTCTTACATCGCTTTAACAACCTCCTCAGAGTCGTTAAGGAATTAAAATCCTATTGTCCAAAGGCTGAAGTTGACAGATGGAAGATTTGGGTGGAGCAGTGAAATGTTTTGCTGAGTTATCAGGTGTGGTTGAAGAGGTATTGTCCTGTAATTTCCCTTTGTTAGGTGAAACAGCAGGGGGCACCAATGCTGTCTTGGGCAAAAGGGAAGCAGTAAAAGGAGTTTGGATGCTTCATTTTGTGCCTTGAGAAGATTTTTTGGAAAAAGAAGCAAAGAAAAAACATAGTGGAACTTCAGTGTCCACTGGAATGAAAAGGCATCTGTCCTCTAGGCTACGGGACAAGGGTCCCTGGGGCAAAGGGAGCTGATGGTTGGCTGGTGACTCAAAGAGATCAATCTGAGGCATGCCTATCTGAGGGATAATTGTCTGGAAAACATCTTTATTCAACATCCATTTGTGGGGATCATCCAGTCAGCAGCTTAGGCAGTCTGCTAGAGTATTGCCCTGAGAAGGAATGTATGTGGCTGTAAGCATGACAACCAAGTTCCATGCCTCCTGTGTAAACCTGTACAGCTATAAGACCTGGTACCTCCCCCTATGTGTTTATGTACCACATAGCTGTGATGTTGGTTGTGTACACATGTGAGTTTATAGTTTTCAAAGGTGGATGAAGGTCTAAAGAGCTTGTAGGAGAGCCCTCATTTCCTTCAAATGAATATGTTCCTTCAGGAACTGAGGTTGCCATTTGCCTTGCACTTGGTGTGATCCTGTCCATGCCACCGCGCCTCACCTGAGGTGTGTGTGTGTGTGTGTGTGTGTGTGTGTGTGTGTGTGTGTAAATCTGTTGAAGAGGAGGAGGAGGTGTGAATGGTAAGTTCTGGGTTGAGGATGAAGTGTCTCTTCCACCAAAGGGAAAAAAACTCTTTCTGAGACAAGGGAAGAGGGGAATCAGTGTATCCAGGGGGTGCCCATGCTGGGACCACACAGATTTCAAGTACCAGTGGATTTTTCTTATGTGAAGTCTGTCCAGGGACAGCACAAGGATGGTGACTGCCATGAACACTAATGTTCATAGCACCACCCTTGCTGAGCAATGGGTTGCAGAGGAGAAATTTTGGAAAAAAAAATAAACAGACTGTGAAGTTTCTCATGAGAGAGGAAGGCATGCATTTTCTTGATGTCCATTCTGCAGCCCAGGAAACCCAGATCCTCTGTAGGGCTCATGTGAGATATTTTTTTTTTTTTGTAATTTATAGTGAAACCTAGACTTGTCAGAAGTTGGAGGGTTAAGTTTAAATGTTGAAGAAGAATTTCTGGACAGACAGTCTGGATCAACAGGTAGCCCAGGTAGGTGAAAAACTGGATTCTCTGAGTGCGACAAAAAGCTATTTCTGGAGCTAAACACTTGTGAACACTCTTGGAGCTGTGGAAAGACCAAAAGGCAGAGCAGAAAATTGAAAATACAAGGAACCAGACAAAAGCCTGAGGTATCTCCAGTAAGAAGGATGAATGACAGTGTGCAAGTACGCATCCTTCAAATTCAGTGTCACTAAAAGTTTGAGCAAGGATGAAAGGTAGAAGAGTATGAACACAGAGCATTTTGAATGGTGGTTGCTCCAAGTAAGTGTTTAGGAGAAACAGATCTAGGATGGGTCTCCATTGCCCTTCTTTCTTCGGGACTACAAAAAGCTTTGAAATGTTTTATTTTACCCCTTAAATAGGAGGTTCACTTTCCAGCTCCACCCCCTCAGTTTACAGATAATTAACCTTAACTGACCTGTGCTAACATCTGTGTGACTCCTTACTTGGCCTGTTCTAATTTCTGTGTGACTCACAAGAGACTTTCCAAGCTTTAATATGCAATTAAAAGCAGAGTACAAGTAAAACACAGTGTAAAGAAAACAAATCACAGTATACAAAATAGAAGGCAATAAAGTAAAGAAAGCAAAAGCAAAGTAACCTTTCCCTCACAGCATGTTGTACCAGAGTGTGGGTGAGCTTTTCCAGTAAAGCTTGGGCTGTCCTTGGTTTGGGGACATTCTAGGTTTCCTTTTGAAACCCCCTTGCCATTTCTTCTTAAATGTTTGTTTACCTGTATTTTGTTCAGACTGTTTATTTTGCCAAAATTGGATAAAAATTTAGAAATTCCCTTAGGAATTGGGAAACGGAGGGCTGAAAAATCTTAGAGATTCCTTGGATCAGTATTCCTTTTATCACACTTTTTATCATCTTTGCAGCAAAAGGGCTAAACAATAAATCTCTATCCAAAGGTGAATTTACAATCTGATTTGTAACAACTGGGAGGTTCTGAGAATGCAGCCATGCAAACCTCTTCAAAACTGTAACAGTGGCCGTAGCCCTAGAAGATGCATCAATGGAGCCACACACACACACACACACACACACACTGCAAACAATGAGTAGTGACCTGTGCAACACAAGAAACAAGAAACTACAGATAAAACATTCATCATACTTTCACTGTTAGGGAGAACAACCTTTAACATATGAGCCTGATAATTAAAAATTCCAAAAATCAGCATTGCAGAAGTGTATGTTTCCACATACTTATCAACAAATTTCCCATACTTGTCAGAAAGAGTAGGGTTGGAATTAAGTGCTTTGCTATAGCTGCTTGGTCAGGTTTGAGAATAGTGTATAACACATTTAAAGGACTTGAAAAACTTTACATATCCTATCTTTTTAGGGCCAACAGCAGACTATCAGGAAAATTTCAGGCAGTGACACACATCTTCTCTCTTTAAGAGTCTGAATCAGAAATCTGAGGGAAAAAAATGTACCTTCATTTTCCTGTTCAGATTCACAATCTCGAATCCATCCACACATACATCCTCGACCCCTTTTTCCCATTTTGCACATGGATTCGGGGTATTCAGAATCTCTTTAGGAAAAGACTCTCTTTCTTTTACCAGAAACTAGTTTACAAGAAGGATCAATACCCTGAATTAAACCCTGAGTCAGACCTAGTCAATTACTCCTGTCTAAAGAAATTTTAGAAAGAGTAGATACGTAATTAGTTTTCTGTGTCTTTCTTTTTTTCCCCCAAGAAAAATGGGCCAATACTGCTACTAATGGTAACAGCAGCTTTCTCAGAAATGGGCACAAAATTCCAGCACAACAGGGCAGCCTTCCCTGTTCCCTCTCCCAAGGCCCACAAAAGCTACTCTCCCTTGCCCTCTGAGGGGACCCCAACAGCCACAGAGGATGTGGTTACCTTCTAAAAATAATGGTTGTAGGTGCTACACAAGAGGGTTCCATGGTAAAAGAGGAGTGGTCTGAGATACAAAAAATAGCTGCAGCTGAGGCAAACTGCTAGCCTGCTGTGGTGGCAAACACTGTCTGCTTAATGTTTCCTCTTTGTGGCTGGAAGAAGGACCGACCCTTGGACTGGTAATATGATCTATGGTCAAACTGAAAATCATGTCTCTTTCCCCAGGGAAGCAAACAGAAAATACTGGTAAAAACTACAAGTCTGTAAAACTCAAATTTTTTGAATGTTGAAAAATATAGTAAGAAACAATTTGCCAGCACTAAAAAAGTAAAATAAACACAATACACAACTTTTAATATGACAGGAAAAAAGAGCGTTCTCATTTAAAAGTAAGATACAGTCTTGTGACAGTCTGTTAAAACACAAAACTCCTAGCTTTAAAATAACATTCCCGAAGAAAGTGATAAAACAGCAATAATACTTGACAGTACTCTTCAGTAGCAGTATAGATCAAAAGAGCTCAGCACCCAAACTTATCATTTAGTGAGTTCAGCTTGTGCTGCCTGATATTTTGGTCATATGGAGTGTGCCCTGACGTTTTGGAAACTGTCACATCCTTGGCAGGATATTACCCATACAGCTAAGGCTACTCCAGCTGTGATCAACATGTTGAACATATTGGGGTTATTAAGTCATAATCTTATAAGAAAGCTTTAGGAGTAAAAAAACATTAATTTTAACAGCCTAATATCTGACAAAAAATGAGAAACTAAACGATTACAAGGACAACTAAATAAAATATGAATAAATGCATTAATGACCATAGACCCTGTGTCAATGTCTTGTTAATTTATTTAAAAAAAATGTTTTAAATAAGTTGGAATGTTTCGGAATGCTTCTCTCTCTCATTGTGATTAGTCATTAGAGATTCTACAGCACCACTTTACAAAATCAAATCGCTTTCTCTATATTTGAATAATTTTAAGCAGTTGTAACTACTTTGTATCCCTGAATTCACAATAATGACAGTCTACATCATCCTACTTTGTTCGGTTTAGTGGCATTGTCGAAAAAAAAAATCAAAAAACTTTTGCATTATGATCACAGTGATTCAGACCACCACAGGATAACAAACAATTCCCAGAAATTATGCTTCACATAGGCTTTGTGAAGTCCCTATGTTCTCTGACAGCATTTTATTTTTTAGATGAATCCCGCAAAACAGAAAGCAGAAGAATAATTAAATAACTTGACAGGTTTCATTATTAGCATAAAATAAAATGGCAGGGCTGCAATCGAGAGAAACAGCACTAATAGTTTATTATTACACCAGCTATATCTCTGTTTAGCAGAAGATCCTTACAATTACAACCTGCCCATGACCAGTCAGCTCAAGTTCATTACAGAATTGACAGAGAGAAAGCAAAATCACTATAAAATTGAGTAGAACATGTGATCAATGCAAGCATACAAACCATAAAAGTAAATACAGTTAAAGATGAAGCATTACTTGCCAAATTTTCTTCTGTCCTTTACTAAAATAACAATGTCACATACTATAATGCATTTATGCTGTTTAACATTTCTATACATCTATCACTCTCTTTCAGGAGTACCAACATAACACAAAAATAATGACAAATGCATTCAAAATCCGTTTCTTGAAGATTTCAGATGCTTCTTTTATTCTCAGTGCAAACAGCTTCAACTTCTGACTCAGAAAACTGAAGACAAGCATTTTCATTCAGAAGCATTTCCAAGTACATGTGCAATTTCAGACTGAACTTCAAAACTTACTGCAAGTACTGGAAGGAAGAAAATAGCATTGGTGATTCACAGCCTCAGACTATAAATTAGCACTAGTTGATTTCAACTCAAGTGCAAAATGGCAACTCAAAACATTGCAAAAAAAAAAACATCTGGTGGTGGCACAAAACTAAATGGGTGAATCTGGCCACCAAGCTGTATTTACCTGTAATGCATGCACAATGTAAACGTGGTACATGACCAGATCTTATCTAAACTACTTAAACATTTATCACCAGGATGGCATAACAGAGAGACACCTACACAAGTAAAGGTAGAACAAAGTGGAAAGTTTACGATACATACTTGCTTTGCAATTTACTACTATAAACAGAAAGTACAGTTGTGTACACTTACCATAAATGTAGATGTTCAAGTGTATTCACTGTTGCAGTCATTACATTTGGGTTATCTGCTTGCAGGTAACCCTCAGTCGGCTTGATTATCAAAGTCTTGGGTTTTGCGTCAGTTGTTGTCTCATCTTCCATGATGTCAGGCAGTCAGGGGTATAAAGCATGCAGCCGATGCCATTACATCAGTTTTTCTTGCCCCAGATGTCAGGTGCCTCCTAATGGGGAGTAAATAAAATTAAAAACACAAAAATATATACCTCCAACCAAAAGCAAATACACCAAAAAGGCTTTTAAGCATAGTAAAAGAAAGTAGAGGTATAGTCAGAGAAAAGTAGGGGGCTGGAGGGAGGGTAACCAGGACTGCAACAGTGAATACACTCGAACATCTACATTTATGGTAAGTATACAAAACTGTACTATGTTCTTCGTGTTTCACTGTTGCAGTCAATACATTTGGGTAGATTCCCAAAGTTGTGGTTGGGAGGAAGAGTTTATACAGCATTAGGGCCAGCTATAAGGCCCTGCAAGACAACAGTGGCAAAGCCAGCTCTGGATTTAGAGAAAATTGGTAAGTGATAATGCTTGGTGAAAGTATGTACAGAACTCCAGGTAGCAGCTTCTAAAATATCCCTGGTAGGAACACCTCTGAGAAAGGCTGCAGAAGTAGATGCAGCCCTGGTGGAGTGAGATCTGATCCCCTGGGGGATAGGTTTTCCATGGTGCTTATAGCAGAAATGAATGGAATGGCTTATCCATTTAGAAATGGTTTGTTTTGAAATAGCCTTCCCCTCTGCCCCTGCAGCAAATGCTACCAGCAATTGTTCAGATTTTCTTCAAGATTTAGTCCTGTCCAAGTAGAATCTAAGTTGTCTGTGCACATCCAAGGAATGCAGAATCCATTCTCCTTTGTTCTGTGGATTGGGAAAGAAGGTTGGTAAATGAATGGACTGATTAAGAGCCACACTGGAAACCACCTTGGGCATGAAGGATGGATGGGCCCTCAGAGATACCCTGTCTGCATGAAAGATGATGAAAGGATCCACTGCCATAAGGGCCTGTAATTCAGACATCCTTCTAGCTGAAGTGATTGCTAAAAGGAAGGCTGCTTTCCAAGAAAGAAATTTTAAGTCTGCAGTAGCAGCTGGCTTGAAAGGAGGTAGAGTGAGCTTCTCCAAAACAAAGATAAGGTCCCAGGCATGGGTAGGAGCTCTCTTGGGTGATCTGAAGTTCTTTGCCCCTCTGAGATGCTGCTTGAGCAGGGGATGAGAAGAGGGGTGGTTCGGTGTTATAGTGAGCTGAAATAGATGAAGCGTGGATTTTAATAGAGGAAAAAGACAGGCCCTTGTGAAGCATCTCAATTAAGTATTGCAAAATCTGAGGTAAAATGGGCGCTGCTATGCTCATCCCTAAAGATTGGTTCCAGGCACAGAATTTTTTCCATTTGTCAGCATAAGATTTTCTAGTACTAGGTCTTCTCGCCTCCAAGATGACATCCCATCACAGGTTTGCTGAGGGATGATAAGGGTGAATTTAAGTGATTAGCCAGGCTGCAAGGTTCAATGTTGAAAGCTGAGGGTGCAGAATTTGGTTCTCCTGCTGAGACAGCAAGGAAGGGGTCTGAGGCAAGTGCCATGGAGATATTTGCGACACACTACGCAGGAGTGGGTACCAATGTTGGCGTGGCCAATCTGGAGCAATCAAAATCATTCTTGGTTTGTCCTGTTTGACTTTTAGCAGAACTTTGGAGAGCAGAGGCAGAGGGGGGAAAGCCGTAAACTGATAGGTTTTTCCAGCTGAAGGACAGAGCATCCACTTTCCAGGCTTCTTTGTGGGGAGTCCTTGTGCAAAACTTGTCCAACTGGTAGTTCTGGGGGGAAGCAAATAAATCTATGTCTGGGCTCTCCCATTTGCTTGTCAACATGTTGAAAATCTGTGGTTGCAGTTTCCACTCATGTGGGTCCATGAGATTTCTTCTTAGTCCGTCTACCAGTGTATTCAATTTTCCTGGCAGGAATTGAGCTTGTAGGTGCACTTGGTAGCTCAAGGCTGTGTTCCACAATGCCATGGTTAGTCTGCAGAGGGGGTAAGAATGTGTACCCCCCTGCTTGTTTATGTACCACATAACTGTGATGCTGTCCGTCTTTAGCATTAGTTGTCGTGGAAGAATGTAGTCCTTGAAGGCTGTCAGATCATTCTGTACAGCTGACATTTCTTTTTGATTGATATGTAGGTGCATTTGATTTGGGTTCCATTTGCCCTGAATGCACTTCCCTGCCAGGTGAGCCCACCATGCACAGTCTGATGCATCTGTAGTTAGCGTTTGGGTGGCAGGGGGTAGTGTGAATGGCAGTCCCTTGTTTTGGTGGCAGGCCTCTGCCCACCATAGAAATTCCAGGCGTAGGCACGGTATGATAGGAATCATTGTTTCCAGTCTGTGACAATGTTGACTCCATAGACTTTTCAAGTACCACTGTAGTTTCCTCATATGCAGTCTTACATATGGAATTAAAAGAATGCAGGAAGCCATGAACACCAAGGTTTGCAGTATTTGTCTTGCATATAGCAGGGTTGTTGTGGCCACTTGTTTGAATTAAGTTACCAAATGAATTTGCTCCGCTGGTGTGAGGAAAGCCATCTGGGCAGTTGTATTCAAGCTTGCACCCAGGAATGTAATCTGTTGAGAGGGTACCAGTTATGAATTCTTTTCATTTATGGTGTATCCCAGACAAGTTAGAACCCTTTTTACAAATGGCAGATGATTTAGAAGTATGGCCTGGTTTTCTGCCTGAATTCGACAATCGTCCAGGTATGGATATATTTGAATATTTCTTTGCCTGCAAAATGCAATAACTGGAGCCAGGCACTTTGTGAATACCTTGGGCGCAGTAGACAAGCCAAAGGGCAGTGCAGAGAAGTGATAATGCAAGTAGCCTGCTTTGAAGCGCAAGTATCTTCTGCAAGATTCCCTGACTGGGATGTGCAGGTATGCTTCTTTTAAATCTAGAGTTGCCAACCAGGCATCTTTGCCTAGCATAGGAAGTCTAGTGAAGAGTCAGCATCTTGAATTTGGAATGTCCAAAAAGGTGTTTAGAGTAGACAGGTCCAGAATTGGGCGCCATGATTTGTCTTTTCTGGGTACCAGAAAAAGCCTGGAATAGAAACCTTGTCCCTTTTCCTCTTCTGGTACTGGTTGAATAGCCCCCATGTTTAAGAGGGAAAGTACTTGTTTTTGAGCCTCTGCCCACTGATTTGGGGGCAGGTCTGGCCACCCATTTGGTGTCGGCAACGTGTGGAAATGAAATCTGTATCCCTGGGACACTATATTTAAAACCCATTTGTCCTGGGTTATGAGTTCCCATTTCTTTGCATGAAGAGCAATCTTTCCTCCCAAAGGGGCGGCTAAAAGGTAAGTCTTGGTAATTTTAAAAGGAAGTCATTGAGGCTGTTTACCATAGGGGGGTGTCTTGTTATTTGCAGATTTGGAAGTGGAGGCCCCCTATTGCTTAGTTCTGAGAGCCCCCTGGGACTGAAACCTGGTGTTTTTGGTGCATCTGGGTTTGGCTTAAGAGGATCTGGAAAAGACCATTTCTTAGTAGGCTAGTGCCTACTAAATCTTGGAGGTTGCACTTGTAATAAATCTTTAACAGTTTGCATAGATTTAGCTTTATCTTCCAGCTTGTTTAGAACTTCTTCAGCCTTATTGCCAGACAGGTGGTCCTAATTTAAAGGAGCATCCAACAATTTCGCTTTAACATGATCAGGCAAAGATTGCTCCTTAAGCCAAGCATGCCTTCTAAGTGCAGACCCAGTAAACGCAGCCCTGCAGGAGGCCTCTAAAGAATCAAAACCACATTGTAAAGTATGTTTTCCAACTTGTTCAGCAAAATGCAATAAATCCTGTAAATCCTTACTTTCCACAGTCAGGAATCAACATCATTTTCTGTTTAAGCAGTCCAATAATATGCTGTTGATATTTTAACATATGAAATTGGCAGTTTAAAGGTTGCAGAAGTATAAACCACCTTACCCCATCTATCCAGCACCCTGAAGTCTCGATCAGAAGGGGTAGGATTTTTAGCAGTAGAAGCCTTAATGCCCTTGGGCCCCTGAGAAATGGATACTGGATCTGCAACAGGATTTTTTTTTTTTTTTTTTTTTTACTATGAACTGAAGTTTAATACAAAAGGACAGTTAAGTGCTTTTGTCCTAATAACATATAGGATTTCATCAGAACTAAAAATTACAACCCTTTTGACTATTATATATTCCTAAGTAAAACACGAAGTGATTAATTAAAAAGCATTACATCATCTTAAAGGATGAGAACTTTTACATGACTCAAAATACACTTGCGAACAATGTTACATGCCAAAGTTATATTTCAATACAAAAATACCATAAATACAAATAAATATTAATGTAATTTTAATTGCAATATGTAAACTTAATAACATGAAACAAAAAATGAATTATAATTTTGCTGACCTTAGTTTTAACACCATGTCTATAGAGATTACTTCATTTAAGCCTGCTTCTTTGTTTGCTTTCAACACTGATTGCCAAATTAACTCTATATGTTCATGTTTGTCCTCCCAGCCATCTCCTCTTGGGTCTTTTTTTTTTTCAAATTAAAATTTTATTTCTTTTTCATACGTACAGCTTAAATTTCTACTTATTATAAACAAACAGATAAAATAGTACCTGCGGAATACAGGGGAACAACTAATTTGACTAAGGTCTAATTTACACAAAACTATTGTCATAACACAACATTGCTACTAAGTGATATCAATTCAGAACCAAATTCTTGTAAACATCATGTGTTAATAACAATGGAGTAAAAATAGTCTTAATGCAAGACGGAAACGTGAGAAAAAAATCTTAGTACTGTACTATGTCTATCAGAGAAACTCTTTACAATATTTACACTGGGTTGTCACTCATTAAACTATACTGCATTTGTTTATTTAGCTAAAACTAACGCCATGTTTATGATCCTTTACTTATCTCAGATCAAATCTTATCTTTAATAATTATGTTGTATACTGTCATTGGGTATATTCTTGAGAGAGAGTTATCTATGAGTTAATTTAAAGGTAAAGTAGAGTGTATCAATATGTATTAGATTATCTTTAGGGTTAGGATAAAATTTCAATAAGGATTCCCCAATACTTCCTAAAGTAGGACAGTTTTTTTTTTACTTACAGTTTTTAGTTTGTTGGCCAATACATATTTGACAGCAATATTTCTAAATTCTGTCCATGAAATTTTTCCTCTGTTAAGCCAGTTAAGAGCAATATAGAATTTAATCAGTGCACTTATCGTTACTATGATACGTTTAGATTCTAATGTATAAGTATCAGGGAATATGTTTAGAATTGTGATTTCCCATGAGAGGGTGGATTTCATATAGCCTGATTTCTCTAATTTTACTCTCAGAGAACTCCAGAGTTTATGGACAGTTTTGCAAGACCAGAAAATATGAAGTGTGTCCGCAATTATGTTGGGACAGAAAGGAGAGGAATTGGAATTAATTTTATTTAGAAAAGAAGGTGTATGATAGGCGTTATTATTAATCATAATTTGTGTATAAATTAGTTTTTTTATAGGGTGTGAGTTTTGTTGTTATATCTTTTGCTGCTATTTTTTGCTCATCTGTTATATTTACATTTTTGGACATCCAATAATTGGAGTATACTATTTCATTCTGATACTTGTTACGTCTGATTAGGTTATAAGTGTTTGAAAGCATTTTAGTTTTTTGTAGTAAACAGGAAACTGTTTGTTGATAAAGCTGAAATTCTTGTTGATTTATGTTGATTTCTGAGGTTTTTAAGTTAACTAGATACCTTATTTGTTTGATTATCAGGCGATATTTTTTGTTTGCCTCGAGATGCTCAATGACATAGTCTAAGGGTTTATCTTTTATTTGATAAAAGCCCCATATTGTACATTTTTTAATAATTGGATAATTTTCTAGATTTATCATATTATTATTTAATTTGAATTCAGGATTCATATGAATTGGTTGCACCACAGTTATGGAGTTTCTTATGTTTAGTGTAGAAAAAAGAGATTGAAAACTTATAACTTTGTTGATTATTATCGGATGAATATTGAGGTTTCTTAAACTTTTACTACTAAGAAAAGGAATAGCTTTTGGGTTGACATTGAAAGTTGTCAAGTATTGGTAATAAATTTTTATCCAAAGAGGGAACCATGATGTATCCTGTGGTTCAAAGTGTATTAGGCGAATGATATGATTAGCATTAATAATATGATAATATGTCTGAAAATCAGGGAGATTTAAGCCACCTTTTCCTTTAGGCAGTTCAAGTTTTTTGTAACTAATTCTCACATTCTTCGGATGCCACATGCATTTACTTAATGTCGTTTCCATTTTGGTAAAGAATTTATTAGTTACGGATTGACTAATGGCTTGAAATTGAAACAGGATTTTTGGGAATACATTCATTTTTATGATTGATGCCTTAGAGAGAAGAGAGAGGTTTAGTTTTTCCCATCTGGTCAGGTCTTTTGTGATTTTTGTCCAGACCACATACAGATTTTCTTTTTGGACTTCCTTTTGTGGGTGCGTAAATGTGATACCTAGATATTTAAGTAAGTATTCTATTTTAACTTTAGATTCTGGAAAGAAAATCTCCTTGTGGCTTAGGGGATTTAACGGAAAAATTTTTGATTTATTTTTGTTCATAGCATAGTTGGATATTTCTGAGAACTTGTCGATAAGAGTCTAAAATTTTTATCAAATCAGTTGAAGGATAATGAAAATAGATGTTGAGGTCATCAGCGTAAGCTGTAAATTTGCTTAATACCTTTGAAATATAAACAGAGTGATTAAAGGTTTTTTGACTTAATTTTAGAAGGAGAGCTTCTAGGTAGAGATTGAAGAGATATGGAGAAAGTGGGCAACCTTGTCTGGTTCCATTTAATATACATATAGGGCGTGAATTCTTTTTGTTTATATGTAGTGTGGTTGTGGCCTTATTATATAATACTTTGATCATAGCAATAAATTCCTCAGGTAGTAAAAAGCGTTCTAATACTTTGAATAAGAAATTGAGGTTAACTCTGTCAAAAGCTTTTTGGGTGTCCACAGAGAGAGCATACTTCGGTGAGGAGTCTTTAATTGTCATATTTATTATAGCTTCTACTGATAATGTGTTATCCCACACTTGTCTACCTTTCACAAATCCTAATTGTTCTGCACAGATGATGGCAGGAATTACTTTATGCAGTCTATTAGCCAATATTGTTGCTAGTATTTTTATGTCTAGATTAATTAGTGTGATTGGACGGAAGTCGTTGGGGTTAATACCAGAGGTATTTGTTTTAGGTATAAATATCGTTTTAGAATTATTAATATAAAGGTCTGTGATTTCAGATTTTATTTGGGACTAGTTGTTTCCCGAATAATTTATAAAATTCTGCTATATAGCCATCCGGGCCTGGGGATTTCCCTGATTTCAATTTGTTGATGGCTAAGAAAACTTCTTCAGCAGTTATTGATGATTTAAGAAGCTCTATCTGCGAGTCCGTTATATGTGGGAAATGCAGATCATCTAAGTAGTTTTTAATTCCTGATTCATCTTCCATGAGGTGAGGGCCATAAATCTCCTTATAGATTTCTTCAAAAACTTTTATGATTTCCTCATCTGAGTTGTAAGTTTTTCCATCATGAATAATCTGTTTTATTGTTGAAGAAGGTGGTATTATGTTGATTATTCTGGCTAGGATTTTAGATGGGGTTTGTGCCCACTCTAAGTATTTGTGTAAGAGTTTATTTTCAATGAGAGAGAGCTGGTTCATTTGTATTTCTTGTATTTGTTTTTGAATAGAAGTGATCTGCTTCTCTATTGCCGGATCCTGAGTAAGTTGCAGTTGTAATTCGAGTTTTTTTAGATTATGTTCTAGACTTTCAACCTGGGATTTATCTTGTTTTTTGAGTATTGAGGCTTTTTGTATTAGAATACCTCTAAGTGTTGCCTTAGTTGCTGCCCATTGTAAATCCAATGGCATATTTGTTGTTTCTAGATTATTGTTAGTTTGTATAAGTGTTTCTGTTATTGCTTGACATATCTCTTGATTTTTCAATACATTGTGGTTTAAGGACCAGGTTATGCTGTGTTGCTTGTCAGTATTTAGTTTGATCTCCTTTATTATTAATTTAATTTTTGCATGATCAGGTATAGTTCTGGGATCTGCTTGAAATTTTATTTTATACTTTCTAAAGTACGTTGAGATTAAAAAGAAATCTATTCTGGACCATGAATTGTGTGGGGATGAAAAGAAGGTATATTTGTTGGTTCTAGAATCATGTCTGAAGAGTTCAAAGGGGTCTAAAAAACTAAAGTCTTCCATTAGGTCATTTATAAGGTTTGTTAGGGCGACAGATTGCTTGTTATCCTTATTCATTCTATCTATGTCAGGTCTGATAGTCATATTCCAATCCCCTCCAATTAAGTATAGGTTATTTGGAAATTTTTCTAGAATTGAATATATATTGTAAAGGAACTCCATTTGGTGCATGCAAGGAGCATAAACATTAAGAATTAAGATATTTCTATTAAGGGAAGGGAGGGAGCAATCTAAATAACACCACCTACCGTTTGGGTCATATTCACTTGCTCTAATAGTGCCTTTGAAGGAGTTTTTAACTATTATTGCTACACCCTTAGATGCAGTATCATTACCAGCAGCTATACTTGATTTAATCCATTTCCAATTTGTTTCTTTTGTCCATTGGGGTCTAGACATGTGTGTTTCCTGTATAAGCATTATCTCAGCATCTGATTTAAGTATTAAATGTAGGATTAACTTTCTTTTCTTAACATTCTGGAGACCTTTAACATTCCATGATTCCAGACGTATCATTTTTCCATAGTGTCATTTTGCTACTTGTCGGGTTTGCGAACTAATGTAAAGATATAGGCTGCGTCTTATATATTCTATATGAGTGATATACATGTTCAGGTATGAAGTGTGAGTAGTATACTGAGATAAAAGTTGATAATGTAAAAGACGAGTGACAACCAACCCCTTGCAGAACCCTCCCGTGCCTAACCACATAACTCCTTTTTCCTTTAAGAGGTAAAAAAACATATTTACAAGCCAAACCATATTACAAAAAACCTATTTCTATTCTAAGATCCAACAGACTTTCAGCACGTTCCATCTTCCGTGCCTGCATTCTATCATTTTGTAACCATGCATTATGAATTAGACATGTTGACTTTCATAAAAGAGAAGATTGTTGCATTTCAAAGTGTAATACTTAGGCCCTTACTCATTTTAGTAATTATACAGGATAGGGTTATTTTTGTATAGGATCTAACTTCTCTAGTCCGTCATGTTTTAAATCTTATTGGAGCCTATAGATGATCTGGGGTTCACTTATGAAAGTATCAGTACACACTATCCCTCTACTTTTCTTTTCCATTTCTTTTAAATAATTAATTCAAAACTTCATACTCTCTGAGCACCAAATGTCACTTCTATTTATAAATGCAAAAAACATGCTTATTAACGTTTATACAGACCACTATCATGCACTATATTTAGTGCTCCCCAAGTAATTTATGTACATTCACCAATACAAGTTGGACAGCTCCTGTTAAAACAAATGATTTCCTTACCAGCATGTTAGCACATTTTTTTTTAGCATGAACATTCATTGCTGATAGAACTGAAATCTGACCTCTGCAATAAAGAAGCTACAATGAGTTTCTACACTGAGAGGTCCCTATCTAATCCAACTGTTCAGTTTGGTCCCTTTAAATTGCTGACAGCAAATGTCATTGCTTAAATTATAAACCCTTCCAACCCAACTACTTGTACTACTTAATGCTGTTACACATATTTTCTTTTTTTTTCTTTTTCCCTTTTCCCTCTTCCCTTCCTTCTTTTGAATGGGATCACTGTAAGTGAACACATTTGTTTATCTGACAAAGGATTTGTTGTAAAAAAAAAAAAAAAAAATATATATATATATATATATATATATATTGTTGCATATGGCTACTGACTCAACAATACAACTCTATTGCCCTAAAACACAGTTATATTTGGGTAAAAATCCTGCATACAGCATATGTTACAACATGAATCAGTTCCTTGTTTCTTCATACTCTAAAACTTCATTTGCGAAGACTGATGTAATAATCTTATGTAGGGTTAGCTGAGATGGGGATATAAACTGCTTTAACAGTTAATTGATCTCTATTTTTCATTTTACATAACTGTTCTATCCAGTGCTTGTGTGACTTCCCC
The DNA here is from genome assembly GCF_019279795.1 of Protopterus annectens. Lineage (NCBI taxonomy): Eukaryota > Metazoa > Chordata > Ceratodontiformes > Protopteridae > Protopterus > Protopterus annectens. The sequence continues at coordinate 1,564,751,017 of NC_056735.1, forward strand.
TATATATATGACATGGGCTTGCTTGACTCTCGCCTTCGCACTTCCCATGCTGCACGTAAAAAAGAATAGTTAGCTTGACAGTTATTGCCAACCCCGCCTCCCTGACTGCAAGCTTGTAATTGCTCCTTATCAAGCTTGGTAGAGAGGCACAGCCATGCTCGACAGTATCTGCAATTTCCAGCAGGAGAGAAAAAAAAAAAAAAAAAAATTGGATGTCAACCACAGCATCCCATTCATCTCCCGACCAGATCTCCTAAGATCCATTCAAGTGCTAGAGTAAGAATTCACCTGCTTTTCAAAATGACAGGTATGCACCGCTTGTTAAATATTGTGATACTTAGGATCATAAAAAAGCACGCACCATGGAGACCGGTTACTTGATTATCTGAGTGTGTCTATTAAGCTAGCCTTGACTAATTCTTTAAATAAGGTTGATGCATAGCATTCCGCTAGTACCTGTAGTATATATACAGGCTCTAAAGCTCAGACCATCACAGCAGCGATAATAAGCCTGATGAATGGCTCTCTATGGGTCTTTTTGTATTTTGTTTTAATTGCTGCAAATAACGATTAGTAACAGAGATTTGAATTAATACTATTCTTCCCACATGAGAGAGAGAAAATTCCCCTCGAGGTTGAAGGACCTTTTATATGTGTGCAGTACTTGTGATTATTTGTAATCCTCTCGTCGTTTAAGCACACAACTTGGTACAATGTGAAGGGAGCAGCAAAACGGTCAGCGTAAGTTCTTGTGTGTATTTGTTCGTTCTAACTTCCAGCGCTTATACCTAATCGCTAACCAGGCCATTTAACAGTAATGTGCTTATTGCTTGTCTTGAACTAATGTCCAATTTGGAGAGTTTAGTGTCGATTAAGATCTTTGCAGTGTATAGTCTTCCAGGTGGACTTAGCTGAATCTGTTTGAGTCATATAAAGCATTTTATTGTGAGAGAGATGAACGATATCTAATATTACTTGCAAAGTCATTATTTAAACCAATTTGTCTGACGTGTCACATATAAGGAAGAGTCACTATCTGGTTTGCTACAACTTTTGAGGGAAGTGTGGCATGATTATGTACATTCTTTTTCCATGTTCCTTACATTACTTCCTCTTTTTCTTTTCCTTTCCTTTTTCTCTTCCCCCTTCACCTCCTTCCTTCTCTTTGACCCGGATGTATTTGCAAGGTCAGGGTGCAAGTACTAAGGCTTGAATCTGTGAGCTAGGCCCAAGTGTGGAATTCCAGGACGCTAAAAAGAATTTAGAGCTTAAACTCAGTTCTTTGAATTAAAGAGTACCTTAGTGCAGCAGCAAAAAGCATCGAGTAAACATCACTGGACCCGGTTCAACTGACAGGTTGTTATTAAGCTATATTTGTAGGCAGTTCTTTGAAAGCAGCAGCAAATGTAGTTTTGGCCTCACGTAGAGATTTTATTTCATAATTCGCGTTATGTTGAAAAGAGAGTTGCTGGATACTTCATTTGGAATTTGATATTTTTGTTTATTAGGTAGCTGCAAAAAGGTGATAAGACTTGTCTTGATTGTTTTATTGGTAAAGGAAGGCCTTGTGCTACAGTTATTTTATGACCGTTCCATATGATGCTTTTCTTTTTTTTTGGCATTCATTATAATAGCTTGTGCATGCTCTGCATTTAGGATTCTAGCGTAAACTTGCCTCGGAATATCAGAAATTTGGGATTTTATAAGAGCCCTGTGAATTCTCCCTATTTCTATCTTTTTAGTTATGTCTTTGTTTTCTATTATTTTGTCTATGATTTCATTTGCAATTCCTCGTAAATGTGTTTGATCATACTTCTCCGGTATTCCTCTAATTAAGATATTGTTTCTTCTGGCTCTCGCTTCTAGGTCAATAATTTTCTGTTTCATTTCTGTGATGATGTTATCTCTTTCTGAAGCCTCTTTATGTAATTTTTGTATTTTCAGTTCATTATCTAGTATTTTACTTTCATTTTGCTCAATTCTTGCTGTCATATATTCCAGCTTGCTTCCAAAGTCTGTTAACTTTGTTGAGAAAGTTTGTATTTCTGACTGAAGAAGGACCAGAGGTTCTTTGAGGTCTTCTAATGTGAATGACTGATCATTTTTAACTTTTTGAGTCTGTTTAGTTGCTTCAGATTGAAATTTACTTGTTTTTTGTCTTTTTGAAGAAAGATCCTTTTCTGGAGAATTAATTTGTGAGAATCTAGATTTAGTAGTTTGCTGTTCCATTTGTTCCATTTTGAGTAGAGTAAAATTCCTTTATTTATTTGATTAGGTAGTACAAAGATTGGCAGGCTGGAGCACATGTAACCTGAATCACCACTGTGCCACTGTGTAGAGGAGTTCCTTCATCCAAGTAAGTTTCTTCCTTTTTTTTCTTTTTTCCAAAAAACTGAAGATCAGGAAAGCAAGATTAGTAATCCCCTGATGAGCTTTGATGTTTATGATCATTGTTCGATGAAGTAGTCACAGATGATTTGGTTAGATTAACTAATAATTTTGAGAGCAGGCAGAAATGTGTGCTTACTGTCTGGTGGCCATCTTAAAAAAACGCTGCAACAGGATTTTTGAAAAGGATCTTGTGGGACTCTGTAGTATCTGCCAGGTTTAATAGGAGCTCCGGCTCCTATCAGGCAGGGAATCAGGGGCCATGCTGGATTCCAAAAACACATCATCAACAATGTCTACTACAGGAGGTATAGCCAAAGGCCTATGCTGAGGTAGAAGAAGGAAATCCTTAAGCCTCTTTTTTGAATCAGAAAATTCCTGACTTTCCCAGTGGAAATGCTCCCTTAAGGTATGAAAAGTTTCCCCAAAAGAAAAATCCTCTGGAGGGGAAGCAGAGGGAATGGAATCCTCTGCATCAGAAATAAGTAGGTATGGACAAATCCAGGTCATTAGAAGAATCAGAAGAAACAGAATCCTGATCAGAAGATTCATAATCAAGCTCTGCCCTAGGCCTCGGGGGTGGGGGGGTTGACTACCCCTGATTAGAGTAATTAGATCTTCAGCCATTTTGATCATTTGTTTTTTAGGCATAGGGGCCTGAACATGTGGCCTGGGCATCATTTTTTTTAGACAAAGATCGAGATTTAGGCCTTAGTAATGAAGGTGGAGTAGATTTAATATGCAAGTCTGTAGGCCTGAATACACCCTCAGAAGCTGGTGCCTGCACAGCGGCTCCGGACCCATCCAAGGTAGAGACATCCGCGGGTTCCATAGGTGAAGCATCTCGCGGCATACCGGACTCTGAATGGGTCTCAGTAGAGGCCTCTGAATCAGAATTAACGAGTATCAGCGGCTGCAAAAACTCCTCACTGAGTACCAGCGAATTGGCGACTGGCTTAGGAGAAGCGTCGTTTGCAGTTTTGGACCTCGGTGGCCTGTCTTTATCTCTGCGTTTTTTCAGAATCCCGGTAGTCGGATGGCTAACTGACATTTCTGGATAATTAAACCGAGAACCGAAATATTTAGAGGCAAAAATGTACCGAAGACAAATAGTGCGCTAATTAAATAAAGCACAAAACCGACAGCAAGGTACGTCGTGGTCAGGGCCTAGGCAAGGAATACAGTACAAATGAAAATCTTTGTGAGGTATTTGCTTTCCACAAGTAATGCAACTATTAACTTTTAGACATTGGTAAGGAGCAAGAAAAAGTTTCCCCAAAGGGGTACTTAGCTTTAAGTTTAAGACTTCGGTTCTGAAACTCGAAAACGAAAATTTCAGGAGTCAGACGACTGGCACTTGCGAACAGCTTTTGCTTCGGACACCGTAAGGCAAGAAAGACTGATGTAATGGCGTTGGATGCATGTTTTATACCCCTGACTACCTGACGCCATGTAAGAAGGGACAGCAACCGACGCAGGACCCAAGACTTTGTTAATCAGGCAGACTGAGGGCAACCTGCCAGCAGATTACCCAAATGTAATGACTGCAACAGTGAAACACGAAGAACATCACATCAAGCAGGACAGGCAACTGGCTTTGACACACTTTCTTTAAAACAAGCTAAAGTGAAAATTCTAACAGGGCAACAAGAAACTGGATTACCAAATTAAGTTGCAGCTTTCAGTTACTCTTGTTGCTATGCATATATTTCAGCAATTACTCGACTGGAAAAAAAACATCAAGTTTTTCCCTTTAATAAAATTGTGAAGTGCAACTCAGCATGCTAATTATATACACAAGCAATAATGTCCAACAGGGTGTGTGTTCCTGTGTAAATAATGCAAGCCCAGGGGTGTCTAACCTCAGAAGGGTGTTATTTACAGACTAACATGCACCTTAGAGGGCATTCGTGTGCTAAAATAATGGGCTGTCTGTAAAACTGTTGTTTTATTTACTTATTTTATTAATTATATAATTTTTTATACATATATTGATGCAAAATAGTTCCTCCGCCTAATGTTATAAACTTGCTCTAGTATATGTAAATGGAGCTGGAGGAAGTATTTTACATTCAAAATACAACAATTTCAAAAAAAAATGTCCCGATATTTACCTCATTTATTTGATCCCCTAATCTTAAAATTTGTTGCCAATCGCTGTGGACTGAAGTCACTAAATAATGACATACATTTGAGTTTCAGACTTTCATGCTAACACAAATGCTGTTATTCTAGCAACTTTCTAAATTTATAATGGCAATATCAAATCTCAGCTTACCTTACTCATGAAAACTTAATTACCCCTACTGAACATGGCTTCCACCTCCACCACAGCACCACTAGTGCACTTATTTCCTTATTTCCTTTACCGACTCCATCTCCCTAGCTAGACACAATGATAAACTATTGCCCTGGCATCTTTTTAGATCTCTCCAAAGCCTTTGACACTCTCTCTCATCCCATCCTCCTCTCCAAACTCTCTCAACTCAACCTCTCCTCAGCAACTATCTCCTGGTTCAAAAGGTACCTCACAAACAGACTGCAATCTATAAAATGGCTCTCTGCTCTTTCTCCTTTTCAAAATGGGCATCCCTCAAGGCTGTATTTTAGGCCCCCTCCTTTTTAACATTTTTACTAACCAACTTCACACATCCTGTCCTCAGTCATCCATCATACAGTACGCAGATGACCCCACCATCATTTCTATCACTGAGAGTCCCACTGACCTGCTAACCCTGACACAAACATCTTTCAACCTCACTGAAACATGGCTTACTAACAACCAACTCATACTAAACCCTAAAGAGACAAAACTTCTTCTCTTCCTCCCAAAATTCCTTTACCAACTTAAATCCTCATTCACCATCTTTTCCCTCAACAACACTATGATCATAGCTGAATCCTACACTAAACTGCTTGGAATAATAGTGGACGATCAATTAAAATTTGACCTTCATGTACTTAACTGCATCAAGAAAACCCACCAAAAGCTTGGTTTACTCTATAGAAACAAAAGGCTCCTCACACCCAACTCCAGATCTCACTAGCCCAAGCTTACCTTCTCCTCAACCTCTTTTACATATTTCAAATTTTAACCAACTTACAGTCCTCATTACCTTCCAAACTTGAAACCACCTACAAAAAAGTTGCTAGATTTGCAGACAATCTGCTCTCAAGATCACACCATTGTCGCACTCTCCAGACACTCTGCTGGCTAGTTTCCTAACCAGCTCTTATTTACCCATCTCATTATCCATACTATTTTGAATAATCCCTCCTCTTGCCCTAGCATTTCCATCACTTGTCTCCATCTATAAGCCCTCTTGATCCCTCAGAAGCTCTGACCAAAGTCACTTACAAATGTACAAAACAAAAAATCTACTGGACAGAATCTCTACAGCTACTTCCCTGCTCTTGCATAGAACGAGCTCCCCATGACCCTTAGAAACATTTCCCACATCCATGAATTCAAGAAAACTCTCAAAAGGTATCTTAATAGCACATGGATTTGCCTCTGTAATCATCCCACATGAACCCACCCCTTTCTCTATCACTATCCTCTTTATTCCTCCCTTCACTGCTATCATAACTCACTTAATAACTGCTCTGTACTGTACAATTACCCTCTGAAGATAACCCAATGTGTTATGTAAATTCATTCAAATGTTTTACTGTATATTTCTTTGCTATATTCTTTCTTCGATGTTATAATGCCTCTTACTATATTGTACTGCGGAGCTTTATCTATATTTCCTTAACTGTTTTACTGTATATTTTTCACTGTATTCAACTTCAATTTTGTAAATTTTTCTTGCTTACTTGTACTGTGGAGCTTTTCTCCCCTGGCATCCATTGAAAAAGGGCTTTTGCTCAGATGGACTATCCCGGTTAACAAATGTCAAATAAATAAATAAATATTTAAAATCTATTCCTATTTTTGAGCCTGTGTTCCCCCTTTATTTAAGGCTTTATCCAGATTTCTTGAGATAGAAAGGAGAGGTATGCATATTAACTGCTGCTGCCACTGCTAAATCAATCTCACTCTCTCTCTCTCTCCCTTACACACACAAACACTCTCCTGCTTTCATGCACTAAATCATGCCTACAGAAACACACACATTCTTTTCAAATTTTTTTTTTAATTTTACACTCACTAATCAGCAAAAGCACTGCTAAGCAAATGCAAAATAATAGTAACCATTATCTCAGTTACAGTTCAAGCTCCACGGCAGCATAGTTTGCTACCATGAAGCGTCAGACTCATTTTTCAGCAGGCAGTACCTTAACATTAACACCCAAATCAGAGGGGTGATGTACAGGCCGTCCATTCTGTAAAACTACATATCAAATAGTCTACCAAAGAAATCATGACTAATAAATGAAATTCACAAGTTTGTGCACCTGTATTTTCAGATTCATGTGCAAAGCATCAGTAATATTTCAAATTTTACAACAAACAGAAACACAATTTTATTTTTATAAGGATTTTATTGTATTGTATTGTAAACTGGATGTTGTAGACAAAAGCATACATAGTTTTTACTCTTGTGTTGGGTGTTCCTTGTCTGTTACCTGCAAAAGATAAAACACAAAAATGTGTTCAATGGTGCAATTATTTTTTCAAACATTCAATGTCATGCTGAAAAACAGGTTTAGTACAGGATGTCATAAGCAGAGTTAAAATATCACCTTATTTCAGGTGATGTAATCTTATACAATAATCTAAGAGCTGCATCATACTCTGTAGATACACACACACACACTCCATTCAAAGTATTGCATCATATCTAAATGCTTCAAATAACATATTTGTAGGAGGAATGCTGCGGAAAGTCCCACAGATGGGGCAAGAACAGTTTTATGCAACTCACATCAAGTGACACACTGCTTCTCAAGTTATTGCCATATCACCATTACAGCTTCAAGATTAAAAAAAAAAAATCAACAGCTGATGCCTTTATATGTCACACAAAACTGTGGTGTTACAAAGTACAGTTTTGTACCTACCATAAATGTAGATGTTAGAGTGTTCACCCTGCTGCAGTCATCACACTAGGGTTATCCTGTCGTCAGGCAGTCCCGCAGTCGGCCGGAATTCCAACGTCTTGGTCCAGCGTCGGTTGCTGTCGCCTCATCCCTGACATCAGTGCACCAGGGGTATATATAATGCAACCAACGCCATTTTCTTCAGTTTTTCTTGCCCCAGATGTCAGGTGCCCCCAAAAAGGTGGTCAGAATTAGTACCAAATGAAGTGAACATTGCACAAACACAAAATCCCTTAAGCTATAAGCAAATACATCAGTAAGGTATAGCAGAGGTTTAGCCAGTAGATCAGAGGGGATGGAGGGAGGGTAACCTGGACTGCAGCAGGGTGAACACTCGAACATATACATTTATGGTAGGTACAAAACTGTACTATGTTCATCGTGTTACCCTGCTGCAGTCATCACACTTGGGTTGAATCCCAAAGCTAAGGTAGGGGGGAGGTATCATAGAGGGTTAGTGGAGGCAATAAGGCCCTGCAGAACTGCAGTGGCGAAGCCCGCCCTGGACTTAGAGTAAAGAGGCAAGTGATAGTGTTTGGTAAAGATGTGTACTGAACTCCAAGTTGCAGCTTCTAAAATTTCCTTGGTTGGAACCCCCCTGAGAAAGGCTGTAGAGGTAGCTGTTGCCCTGGTAGAGTGGGATCCAATGGTAGCAGGAACTGGTTTCCCATGATGGATATAGCAGAAACGTATGCAGTGACCTATCCATTTAGAAATGGTTTGCTTAGATATAGCCTTCCCTTGAGAAGCTGTAGCATAGGATACAAAGAGCTGGTCAGATTTTCTGAAAGCCTTAGTTTTGTCCAAGTAGTAAAGAAGCTGCCTGTGAATGTCCAAGGAATGCAGGAGTCTCTCACCTTTGTTCTGTGGATTGGGGAAGAAGGTGGGTAAGTGGATGGTTTGATTTAAAGCTACACTGGAAACCACCTTAGGCATAAAGGAAGGATTAGTTCGTAGAGAAACTCTGTCGATGAAAAATGAGGAAAGGTTCCACTGCCATTAGTGCCTATAGTTCTGAGACTCTCCTGGCTGAAGTTATTGCTAGGAGCAGGGCAGTCTTCCATGATAGGAACTGAATATCTGCAGAGAAAGCTGGTTCAAAGGGAGGTAACGTTAGTTTTTCCAGAGCAAAGCTGAGGTCTCATGTTGGTGTAAGAGCTCTCCTGGGTGGTCTAATGTTTTTTGCCCCTCTGAGGAACTGCCTTAGAAGAGGATTTGAAAATAAAGGTGGATCCGTGTCGTAGTGAGCTGAAATAGCTGAAGCATGGATTTTAATTGAGGAAAAGGAAAGTCCTTTGTGCAACATCTCAGCTAAATACTGTAGAATGTGAGGCATGTGAGGCTGAATTGTGTCTTGGCCTTTAGCTTGGTTCCAGGCACAATACCTTTTCCATTTGTCCGAATAAGCCTTCCTGGTGCTTGGCCTCCTGGATTCCAGAATAACATCCAGAACTGCTTGTGAAAGAGGAGCTGGTTGGATGTTTAGTTGATTTGCCATGCAGCCAGATTTAAAGTTTTGAGCTGGCTGTGAAGAATCTGTTTGTTTTGTTGTGTGAGCAAATGAGGTATTTGAGGCAATATCCAAGGTGGGCTGTGAACCATATTTTTCAATAGCGGGTGTACCAGTGCTGGCGTGGCCAGTCTGGGGCTATGAGAATCAGTCGTGGTCTCTCCTTTTTGACCTTCAAAAGAACCTTTGTGAGGAGAGGTAATGGAGGGAAGGCATATGCTGTCAAGTTTTTCCAACTGAAAGAGAGAGCATCCACTTTCCAAGCTTGATGGTGAAATGTCCTTGTACAAAATTTTGTCAGTTGGTAGTTTTGGGGACTGGCAAACAGGTCTATGTTTGGAAGGCCCCATTTTTGAGTTATCATTGCAAATATTTGTGGATCTAATTTCCACTCGTGGGGATCTTTGATGTTTCTGCTGAGGTCGTCTGCCAATGTGTTCTTCTGTCCTGGCAGGAATTGAGCTTGTAACTGGACTTGGTAAGCCAGAGCTGTGTTCCATAAGATCATTGCTTGCCTGCATAGAGGGTAGGAATGTGTACCCCCTTGTTTGTTTATGTACCACATTACTGTGGTGTTGTCTGTCTTTATTGCAAGTTGTCCTGGATGTAATAGATCCTTGAAGGCTGTCAGAGCTTTCTGTACAGCTAGCATCTCTTTTGATTTATGTGCAGATTTCTTTGATCTGCAGTCCATAGGCCTTGAATGCATTGTCCTGCCATGTGTGCCCCCCAGGCGTAGTCTGAAGCATCTGTTGTGATAGTTTGCCTGGCTGGGGGCAAAGTGAAAGGCTGACCCTTGTTGAGGTGACATGCCTGTGACCACCATAGAAATTCCTGTTGTAGGCAGGGAATGAGAGATATCATTGTGTCCAAGCTGTGGCTGTGTTGAGACCATACGCTTTTTAGGTACCACTGTAATTTCCTCATATGCAGCTTTGCAAATGGTATTATTAGTATGCAAGATGCCATGAAGCCCAAAGCCTGCAGAATTTTTCTTGCAGTTAATTGGGTCTTTGTTGCCATTGTCTTGAAATATTGAGTCAGTTGTAGTTGCTTGTCTGGCATAAGATAAGCCTTCTGGGCCGTTGTATTCAAGCTGGCACCCAGGAATGTCATTTTTTGTGAGGGTACTAGTTTTGACTTCTTTTCGTTTACTGTGTACCCCAGACAGTTTAGTAGATGCTTTACAAAGGCCAGATGATGTAAGAGAATGTCTTTGCTTTCTGCTTGGATGAGGCAGTCGTCCAGGTATGGATGTATTTGAATTCCTCTTTGTCTGCAGTATTCAATTACTGGTGCCAGGCATTTTGTGAAAACTCAGGGCGCAGTAGATAAGCCAAAGGGCAGTGCAGAGAATTGGTAATGAGTTGAACCTGCAATGAAACAGAGGTATCTTCTACAACTTTGTCTGATAGGGACATGCAGGTATGCCTCCTTGAGGTCCAACGTTACTAGCCATGCTTTCTTGCCCAGCATGGGAAGAAGCTGCTGTAGTGTTAGCATCTTGAATTTGGGTACTTGTAAGAATGTGTTTAAAATTGAAAGGTCCAGAATTGGTCTCCAGGCATTGTCCTTTCTGGGCACTAGAAAGAATCTTGAGTAAAATCCTTGACCTTGCTCCCGTGTAGGTACCAGCTGAATGGCTCTCATGTCCATGAGAGCTGTAATTTGTTTTTGAGCCTCTGCCCTTTGATTTTGTGGCAGGTTTGGCATTCCTCTTTTCATTGGCTAGGTGTGAAAGTGGAATCTGTATCCTTGTAAAATTATGTCTAGGACCCATTTGTCCTTTGTGACAATGTGCCAGTTGTCTGCAAAAAGTGTGAGTTTTCCCCCCAAGTGGGCTGCCAAGAGAGTATTGCTTGGCCAGATGAGGTGCAAGTCATTGAGTTTGCCTTCTGGTGGATTGAGACCTGTCTTCTTCTCCCTTCTGTGGTGTACTGCCCCATTGGCGAGGTTTATATTGGGCTTGTGGTTGTCCTCTGCCACTTGGGCGCCTGTATTTACCCCTCTGTGGTCTGTCAGTGGCTGGAAAGGACCAATTTTTTGTTGGCCAGTTTCTGCTGAAGCAAGGGGGTTGTACTTGTAGGAAATCTTTGACTGTCTGCATAGATTTTGCCTTATCTTCCATTTTCTTTAAAACTTCTTCTGATTTAACTCCAAAAAGAACATCCTGCTGTAAGGGAGCATCTAGTAGTTTTGCTTTAACATGATCAGGCAGAGTTTGTTCCTTTAACCAAGCATGCCTACATATAACAGACCCAGTGACAGCTGCTCTGCAGGAGACCTCCAAAGAATCAAACCCACATGGTAAGGTATGTTTGCCCACCTGCTCAATGGCGTGCAACAGATCATGTACTTCTTTCAATGCAGCTTGTTGGGGGAGGGAGGTTATTCTTTGCTTTAACTGAGATATTAGAATTGCTGATACTTAAGCATATGAAAGTGACAATTCAGTGCCCTCATAGCTAGTGTGGCTGAGGTGTAAACCTTTTTCCCCCCACCTGTCTAGTGCTCTGCAATCCCTCTCAGAAGGAACTGGGTTTTTAGCCATAGAAGCCTTAGCCCCCTTGGGACCCTGGGAGATAGTCTCTGGGTCAGCTACTGGGCTTTTGTAAAGAAATTTGTGGGAATCAGGCACTCTGTAGTCTCTGTCAGGCTTAGCCGGAGCAAGAGGTAGAGAGTCTGGGTTGAAACTGGATTCTAAATAGACATCATCCACAATGTCCAAAACTGGTGGGATGGCAAGGGGTCTGTGTTGGGGAAGTAAAAGAAACTCTCTGAGCCTTTTCTTTGAATCAGAGTAGTCCTGACCTTCCCAGTGAAAATGTTCCCTCAGTGTGTAAAGTTTCCCCAAAGGAGTAGTCTTCAGGAGGAGAAGCTGAGGGAATAGAGCCCTCAGCATCAGAATCTTCATAAGGAGAGAAGGAATAGTCTTGGTCCTCAGAGGAGTCTGAAGAAATGGACATTTGCTCAGAGGAAGCAGAATCTTCCTCTTGTCTAGGCCTTTTGTCAGGAGGGGGCTGTGAACCCCTGATTAAAGAAATCAAATCTTCAGCCATTTTGAGCATCTGTTTCTTAGGCATAGGGCCTTGAACAGGAGACTGAAGTGCAGTCCTTTTAGATTTAGAAGGAGTCTTCGACTTAGAAAACGTTTTAATGGTGAGAGTCATCTGTCTGAAAACGCCTTCAGAAACCGATGGCGTTTCTGTAGCACCGACGTCTTTAGAAGAAAAGTCGTCGGAAGGGCCTGAAGTAAAAGGCTACGTCGGCCTGGTACAATCAGTCAAAATTTCTGTAGCGGTCTCGGGTTCCAGAACTGCGGTAGTCAGGGGCTGTGTCAGAGCCTCACTGAGAACCGGATCAGCTGAGGCCTCGGAAACTGGCTTAGGCCTGGGCTGTCTGTCCTTATCCCTGCATTTTTTGTGCACGCCGGTAGTCGGTTGCTCCGACGGCATGGTGTAGTTAAATTTTCTACCAAAATAGTGTCGTGCGAAATCAAATCATCTTTTAATAGTACGCTTATTAAACCTAGCACAAAACCGACAATAAGTGACGTTGTGGTCTGGGCCTAGGCAAGGTATGCAATAAGAATGAAAATCCTTATGAGGTATTTGCTTCCCACAAGAAATACAATTGTTAACTTTTTCTGACATTGGTCTGAGGCAAGAAAAGTTTCCCCAACGGGGTACTTAGCTTTATAGAAGACTTCGGTCTGAAATTCGAATGTGAAAATCTCAGGAGTTGGCCGACCGGCACTTGCGAACTGCTTCTGCTTCGGGCACCACGTGGCAAGAAAGACGGAAGAAAATGGCGTCGGTTGCATTATATATATCCCTGGCGCACTGACGTCAGGGATGAGGCGACAGCAACTGAAGCCGGACCAAGACTTTGTAATTCCGTCCGACTGCGGGACCGCCTGACAACAGGATAACCCTAGTGTGATGACTGCAGCAGGGTAACACGATGAACATCTGAACATGGTGGCGGGGGTGTGTAAGTAATGAAAGAGGTTTACACAGAGAAACAATGCAATTAACTTTCATCTTCTCAGCACTCTCTGTGACATGTCATAGATCAGGAAAAATAGAAACACCGTATGGCAGTGAAGCAATTAATACAATCCCAAAACTGCAAAGAAAGACATTTGCAAAGGCAGCATCGGGTACTTGAGTCAATTCCACATTACATTTCTGGATAGGAAATATAATTATGCTATGGACTGAAAACTGAAATTAGGCCTCTTGAATGCCACTGCAGGCTTCAGCCCACCTGAAGCATGTTCTCACCCATTTCTCAGCTGGAAGACTTCTTGACAGTATTTATACAAGAAGATTCAAGCTAAAGAAAATGCAGTTCTCTCTCTCAAGATGCCATGCTATAGTCTTCCATTTAGTTCCTAACTAGTAAAGTGCAACCAAATGAATTCTCATTGTAATACCTCTGCTGAATGCCCTGTAGCAGGGATCACAAAGGACTTGGTACAGTAGTCTGTTCAACTCACCATGAGTAACTGTTCTGGAGAAATCTCCTGGATGACTTGTTTTTTATTACTGGGGTAATGTATCATAAAGTAACTTGTCTGCCAATCCATTTCCATTACTTTCAGTTCAAAAATAATCCCAAGATAGGGATAAGCAAACAACCATGGAGACTTCTCAGTTTACATTACCACAGTGTCTTAAAGCAGATTAAGAAAACAGAACAATAAGACAAGCCACACATTTTAGTTGGCTTTTTAAATAATAGATAATGCCTGCTCACCCTGGTTGAGTTCTTCCAAAGAGTTACTGAGGACAAGAATAAGGGACATATGCTCCATACTGCCTAATTGGACTTTGCCAAGGTCCTCAACACGCTCTCTCATGGTGGGATTATTCACAAACTCTCGACTCAACATGAAGTCATACATAGTTCAGTGGATAGGTAATCAGCTGCCTGACAAAAAACATAAAATTAAGGTCAGGGGTATTTACTCTACACAGAAACTTGTGTTGTACAACAGGACCCTGTTCCAGGTCTCCTCCTCTTTGGTATATACTTCTCTGACAAGAAAAGTGATAAAGGGACAACTACTAGCCAAGTCTGAAGCTGATGTCTGCACATTAGAGTTAGTTATCAAATCCTACTCTGATACTCAAATTCTCCAGTAAAGTCTCAAACAAACAAGCATTTGGTTTCTTTATCCTGTGCTCACCATCACTGCCAAGAAACACAGCACAGCCTCCTTTGGTAAATGAAGTATCATTATTCCTTACTATATAGATAACATGCCAAATAAATCTGCCACAGACATCGGGGACATGGGTACCTCTGTTAAGAGCATAATCTCATTTGACATCACTAATTTGTGGTAGTTAGAAAATCCTTTTACTCTGCACAGTTTATCCTTCATGGTATCTTCCCAAGACTCAAAGAACGTACAATTCCACTTTATTCTTCCCTTATTAGGCCCATCATTGAATATGGTGCTCCCTTCCACTGCTATCTCCTCAGCTATCTAAACCAACTCAATAGACCTTAACATTTCCTCAACAAAAAGATCTCATATATCAATAACCTTAGCTACTCTGGCAGAATAAAAGCCATGTCCCTTTAATCAGTGTCGTAAAGTGTCCTGAGAGGGGATGGGATGTTTTGCTACAATCTACCTCATATTCTCATCTTCTTCACCTAAGCAGAACCAATGGTAATGCAAACAGTTACTCTAGAGACCTAAATCCATACTACTGCATCACCAACATAAGATGGAGTGACACGTATCCAACACAACATATCCCCCATTTTTAGAACTGTCTGCCCTTACAGATCAAGAACACATTTCTCTAGCAACCTTTAAAACCAGAGTATGGAAGACTGGATGGATGATCACAAAGTTCCATCTGGGATGTAAAAGCTATTTAGTGACAGTCATTTAGTCGTCCATCAGTACTGGGTGATGTGACAAAGCTTCTTAATTGTCTCTTTGGCCATAGTCTGAGTAAGAACTCATCAACTACTTACAGCAAAGTCTTTTCTTACAAATCTGGTAAAATGAAAGGTCACAAATGTATTTGCTATTCTAATTTAAGGAAGTACTCATCAAATAAATACTTACCTTGCACCAAAAATAAGAATCAAAGAAATAAGATATACCAGCAGTGCCAAAAGCTCAGCACATACTAAACAAGTTCTTCTTCTTCAACAGCAGTGCTTAGCACTGAGGAGCAGAGGACAGGGTGGTAAAATTTGGTTTCTGTTACAGACATTTCTCAACAATACCCCAAGTAGAAAGTCAAAATACAATTTTACAGGTATCTTGCAATATAACTGAAAAAGGTTGATACAGTATGCAAGCCATCTATAAAGGCTGGAAACTGGAATGCTTATCCCTACAGCCAAAGAAATGCAGCATGTCAAATTTTCTAGGGTCCTTCGGATGGAGAAAAATATCATCAAAACTGTGCAAATTTACTGTGCATTGTAATATTTCACCTTGGTTTCCTCACAGAAATTTAGACCTACTGGATGAGAGTGAAACTAGAAAGTAAACTGTGCAAGATACTTAAAAACAGATCTTTGAAGACAGGTCCCTTTAACAGTAAATCATGGCACTTTGGTTCACCTTCCTTCTGCTTCCTGGGACCTGGGCTGATTCACATTAGTGAATATCTTCCCTGCAGGGACTAGTATTGGCATTACCTCAAAGGTACCAATGCGAGTACTGTAAAACCCTCATGAATATGCACTGTGTTATCCTGTGTTCTCATTGATTCTGTGAGCCTGGAAGTCTACAGTGTTTGTGGCAAGCAAATATTCAGGCTATGTCGAGTATTTGGCATCAAGTTACAAGCAAGAAATAATGAGAACCACTTCATCCAAGCATCTTAACAGTACATATGTGCAAGTCCCCAAGACTGGGGAAGGAAAAAGGCCAGTTTTACTGTTACTGTGACCATGCCTTGCAGAATTGCTTCTACGGAAAGTACCTTAAATACCCAACTATCTTTATGGGAAGGTCACTGTAACAGTAAGCCATAATTTGTGACAGAATCCCAAGAAGAATTTGATTACCTTGACAGCTGGGCAGTTCCCTGTAGCACAGTTATTCTAAAACCTGTCCCACCCTTACAATGTGCTTTCAGCCCATGATGTTTTGCAAAGAGGCTATGAGTAACTCCTCTGGCAGTTGGATTCATAAAAGAAACATACTAATAAGTGATGCTAAAAAGTATAACTGCAAAACAGTGATCTGTCATGGAAACATTGAAAATCAAAACTTGATACAAAATGGGAACTACTTTTGCATGGGAATTGTCTCTCTTGCACCCCAAATATTCCGGCTACTTACATAGTAACTCTACGACTGCTATACTTAAGAGTAAGAGTAATTCTTTGAGATATCCCATTCTTGATCTTAAAATACAAATCAGACATCAGTTTTGTGATTACTCTTTCGCTGATCATTAATTCCTTGAATGTTTTTGTCACCCCCCACCCCTTCTAATGTTCCTAGTACACCAAATATTTCTAAAGTAAGCTTCTGAAGCTGCTGCTGACCTAACAGAATTTTCTAACAATGGTTTATGAATGTTAATTATACCATCATACCAAAAGTAAAAACAGTAGGCCATCCACTTTGAGAAGGTTTATTTAGTTACAGGCAACTTGTTTTTCCCTTTTAACAATTTAAAATGTGGGTTCTCCCAATATTTTTTCAGTTATTTTATTTGAATTTGTTGACCGGGGGTAAAGTACTGATCACAAATGACCAAATTCAGTTTCAGCCCCCAAGGTAATATTTTTTTGGCAAGTTTGTCAATTATAAAGACAAACAGAAAGTGGTATACAAAAATGGAGTTATCACTGCAGAGCAGACGTATTCAATTAAGTACAGCACAGAGCTGCAACCGACATCTATACAGTTACTAAAGTAGCTTAAGTTGTCTGTGCACACCTAGCACATGCAGAAGATGCTTTCTTCCATTTTCTTTACCTATATCTTTTTTTTTTTTTTTTTATTAACTTTACAGTTCATTGTTATGTCTTTAAGCTGAACAAAATCAGGAGACACAACTTCATCTGCAATGAGACCATTGCATACAGTTACAAAATACTCTGCAACTTTTCTAATGTTACCGATGATCATAAAGCAGCAGCAAGCTTGAAGTTACAGAAAAAGAAAAATACACATAGCAGTCAATGAGGCATTGCACTCTCATTTTGATAGCTTGGGGAGAAATCTGGGAACTAAACAAAACTGCTGAGAGAGTGAGAGAGAGAGAGAGTAAGAAAGACATCTTTTGAGGCACACTTTTGCTATGAAAGGCATTATAAGTTGGTTTGCACTTTATGACTTGTAAAGCTGAAAAAAGAGGTAACAACAACAAAAAGTGTTTTCCAAGACAGGCACTTAAAGGCCAGCATGTTAACTAGTTCACATGAAAATAAAGTTAACTTTTTCAAGATATAGTTCAAGTTCCAGGGAAAAAATTTTGTTCTTTTTTTTGGAAAACATCCTTCAGAAAGGGTTTCAAGACTTGATTTCTTGCTATCAGTGGAAAGGCTGGTATGTACTAAAAAACAGGAAAATGTGCTTTGATGGATGATTCTGCTACATTCAAAACAAATGGTTTAAGTAATTCAATATTCCCAGAAGTAGACAAAGTACAGTTGTGTAAGCAAACTTAACTATAACAGTAGGTGTTCAAATGATCATTTCTGCAGTAGCCTTTTCTACAGTGGTGATATCCAACAACTGGACAACTTCCAAAGCTTCAGGGCACCTTCCATGCAACAACCCATCAGTCACCTTGAGCTGAGTTGACTAAAAGATAAGTTTGGGTATTGACACCTTTAGAGATTTCATGCCAACAGACAGAGAGGGGAGGCTGAGCCCTGAAAGGACAACGCTAGGAATAACAAAAACTAAATGTCCCCAATCCTGGCATAAAAAAACACTCCAAAAACAATGGGGATGGAGGGAGGGAGTGGCTACTACAACAGCGATCATTCAAACATCTACTGTTATGGTAAGTTTACTTACACAACCATACTATGTTCATCATATTGATCACTGCTGCAGTAGCTTTAGCTATATGGATACAGTACCCTAAGTTAATACATTTGAGAGGTGGAATGAGAAGAATCTAGGAGTCCATGGAGAGTGGTCCTAGCAAAGCCTGATCTAGACTTAGAGAAGGAATGAAGCTTGTAGTGCTTTGTAAAGTATGAACAAAGGACCAAGTTGCAGCTTCTAGAATATTTTTAGAATCCAACCCTTTCTATAAAGCCACAAATGAAGTCAAGGCCCTGATAAAGTGGGCTTTGACCCTGCCTGGAATAGTTTTGTTGTGGTGAGTATAAGAAAAGATAACAACATTAGACAACCATTTGGAAACAGACTGTTTTGGCACAGGTTGTCCCTTCTTCTTACCTTTACAAGAAATGAACAATGGATCCTACTATCATAAAGATTTAGTTCTGTCAAAATAGTACCAGAGTTGTCTGTAGACATCCAATGTATGAAGTATCCTTTCTGCCACATTTTTAGGTTCAGGAAAGAAAAAGGGGAGATGGACAGTATGGCTTAAAGTGAACTCGGATACCACTTCAGGTTTAAAACAAGGATTAGTTCTCAATGAAACACTGTCTCTGTGGAAAACGATAGGGTTGACTCACCATAAGAGCTTGCAACTCAGATACCCTTCTTGAAGAAGTCAGAGCAATCAGTAAAACTGTTTTTTTCAAGTCAGCCAGGTTGGCTGGTTCATAAGTGTTAGCTTCTCTAACACAAAAGATCCCAAGGAGGGGTCACCAGTTTTCTGGAAGGCCTCATACAAAAACCCCTTTCAAAAACATTTTGACATGACAATGCATTAAAAAAGGAGGATCCATGGGCAAACATGTTGAAATGGCTGATAAATGAACCTTGATGGAGAAGTAAGAAAGGCCACAGGATAATAACTAACACAAATACTGTAAAACAAAGAGAACAGCTAGCCCTGAATGGGTGCTGATTACATTGCTGGCACCACCCAGAAAACCTTTTCCATTTGCTAATATATGTTCTAGTAGCAGGCTTACTAGCCTCCATTACTAGTGCTGCACATCCTCAGCAAGCAGGTGCCTAAAGGGAATTAAGACCCTATCATCTAGGCAGTCAACTGAAGTTGATTGGGGTCAGAGTGCATCAAACAACCGTGTTCTTGTGAGAGTAGATCCAGTCTGTGAGGAAGCTTCTAGTAACTGCCCCTGGCCATTTCCAAAAGAAGGGGAACCATTTTTGCCTGGACCAGAAGTGAGTCACCACAATGATCTTGGGAGGGGGAGGTTCTTTCTGACTCTACAGAAGTACCCTGAACACACTGGAAATGGTGGAAAGCATACAGGAACATCCCTGTCCAAGGAAAAGAAAAGGCATCTGTCCTCTAAGCCTTCTTGCATGGAGTCCTTGAGCAGAGCCTTGTCAACTGTTCAGAGAGGAAATAAACAGGTCTACTTGAGGAACTCACTACAGATGGATCACATCTTGGAAGACCCCTTCATCTAGTTTGCACTCATGAGGGTCTGCCCTTGTCCTGCTCAGCTTGTCTGGAACACAGTTTTGCTCTTATGGAATGTAAGATGCCTACAGAGTGAGATTTTATTATGGTGCTATACCACAAGCTAAAATGGCTACTTTGCAAAGGCATATGACCTGGTTCTCCTGATGTACCACATGACTGTGGTATTGTCTATAACAACCAGAAGAAATCCAGGGAACCAAAGATGAGTCAGAAAGCTGAGTACCTTAGTCAGGGCAAACATCTCTTTTACATTTAGATGCTTGTGTCTATCCTTGGGGTCCTGCATTTCTTGCACTTTTATCCTTCCAGAAACATATCCTAAGCAAAGTCCAAGGCATCTGTGGAGACTGACTGCTTTGGAACAAGGATGGAGAGGGGTAGACACAGATTTAAGGATATTAAGAAGTTATGTACTCACCATAATGTTCCATGCGAGTTGTTCATCTTGCCTTCATTCTTTACTGATGGGTTCGGTATGGCCGTATGCAAAGCTCGAGGTCTTCCAGTAGCTCGAGGCCAAGCCCCTATCCCATGATGCACTTGTGAATCACCTCAGATCTTGTTTGCTGCGTGTACTATAACCATATAAATGAGCTATCCTCCTATGGAAAGGAAGAAGAAGTTGAGCAACCAGAATGAGACCAACATCTAGGTCAACTATCAGCCAGGAGGGGGAAGGAGGGAGGGACGTAAGAATGAAGGTGAGATGAACAACTCACATGGAACGTTATGGTGAGTACATAACTTCTTAATGTGAAGTTGTTCAATCTCGCCATTCATTCTTTACTGATAGGCAACGTCCCTAGCACCATCAATCTCGGATGGCTCACGGGAGTACATTCTTCAGAAACGCAGACCCAAAAGAAGCCTTGTCCCTGGAGGCCTAATCAACTTTGTAATGCGTGATAAAGTTATGAGGTTTAGACCAAGTGGCTGCTGCACAAATGTTATCAAGGGGCAATTTGGCTTGGAACACAGAGGATTTAGAAACTACTCTGGTTGAGTGAGCTTTAATCTTGTGTTGCAAAGGCATATTAGCAGCTGAGTAGACAAAGGTGATACAATCCGATAACCATTTAGGTTTTTTAGCCACTGGTCTACCTTTTCTGGATTCAGAGAATGAAACCAAGAGCTGGTCTGATTTCCTGATACAGTACAGTTGTGTACACTTAACATAAATGTAGATGTTCGAGTGTATTCACTGTTGCAGTCATTACATTTGGGTAATCTGCTGGCAGGTTGCCCTCAGTCGGCCTGATTTACAAAGTCTTGGGTCCTGCGTCGGTTGTTGTCCCTTCTTCCATGACGTCAGGTTGTCAGGGGTATAAAACATGCAGCCGATGCCATTACATCAGTTTTTCTTGCCCCAGATGCCAAGTGCCCTCCAAATGGGGAGCAAAAAAAAAATATACCTCCAAACAGAAGCAAATACACCAAAAAGGCTTTTAAGCATAGTAAAAGAAAGAAGAGGTATAGTAAACGAAAAACAGGGGGCTGGAGGGAGGGTAACCAGGACTGCAACAGTGAATACACTCGAACATCTACATTTACGGTAAGTGTACTCAACTGTACTATGTTCATCGTGTTTCACTGTTGCAGTCATTACATTTGGGTGGATTCCCAAAGCTAAGGTTGGGAGGATGGATTTATACAGCATTAGGACCAGCTATAAGGCCCTGCAAAACAGCAGTGGCAAAGCCAGCTCTGGATTTAGAGAAAAATGGTAAATGATGGTGCTTGGTGAAAGTATGAACTGAACTCCAGGTAGCAGCTTCTAGAATATCCTGGTAGGAACACCTCTGAGAAAGGCTGCTGAAGTAGATGCAGCCCTGGTGGAATGAGATCTGATCCCCTTGGGGGATAGGCTTTCCATGGTGCTTATAACAGAAGTGAATACAATGGCTTTTCCATTTAGAAATGGTTTGCTTTGAAATAGCCTTCCCCCCTCTGGCCCTGCAGCAAATGCTACCAGCAGTTTTTCAGATTTTCTTCGAGATTTAGTCCTGTCCAAGTAGAATCTAAGTTGTCTGTGTACATCCAATGAATGCAGAATCCACTCTCCCTTGTTCTGTGGATTGGGAAAGAAAGTTGGCAAATGAATGGACTGATTTAGAGCCACACTGGATACCACCTTGGGCATGAATGAAGGATTGGTCCTGAGTGACACCCCGTCCACATGAAAGATGATGACAGGCTCCACTGCCATAAGGGCCTGTAATTCAGATATCCTTCTAGCTGAAGTGATTGCTAAAAGGAAGGCTGTTTTCCAGGAAATAAATTTTAATTCTGCAGTTGCAGCTGGCTCGAAAGGAGGTAAAGTGAGTTTCTCCAATACAAGGTTAAGGTCCCAGGCAGGGGTTGGAGCTCTCCTGGGTGGTCTCAAGTTTTTGGCCCCTCTGAGATAATGCTTTAAAAGAGGATGAGAGAAGAGGGGGGGGTATGTGTTGTAATGAGCTGAAATGGCTGAGGCATGGTTTTTTATGGAAGAAAAAGACAGGTCCTTGTGAAGCATCGCAGTTAAATATTGCAAAATCTGAGGTAAATTGGGCAATGCTGTGCTCATCCCTTGAGACTGATTCCAGCCACAGAATCTTTTCCATTTGTCAGCATAAGATTTTCTAGTACTAGGTCTTCTCGCCTCCAAAATGACATCCATCACAGGTTTGCTGAGGGATGCTAAGGGGGAATTTAAGTGATTAGCCAAGCTGCAAGGTTCAATGTTTGGAGCGGAGGATGCAGAATTTGGTTCCCCTGCTGAGACAGTAAGGAAGGTGTCTGAGGCAGGTGCCACGGAGGAATGTGTGACACACTGCGCAGGAGTGGGTACCAGTGTTGTTGAGGCCAGTCTGGAGCAATCAGAATCATTTTTGGTTTGTCCTGTTTGGCTTATAGAAGAACTTTGGAGAGCAAAGGCAGAGGGGGAAAGGCATAAACTGATAGGTTTCTCCAGCTGAAGGACAGAGCATCCACTTTCCAGGCTTTTTTGTGATGAGTTCTTGTGCAAAATTTGTCCAACTGGTAGTTCTGGGGTGAGGCAAAAAGATCTATGTCTGGGCTCCCCCATTTGCGTGCCAACATCTCGAAAATCTGTGGTTCCAGTTTCCATTCGTGAAGGTCCATGAAATTTCTGCTTAGTTTGTCTGCCAGAACATTCTGCTTTCCTGGCAGGAATTGAGCTTGTAGTTGTACTTGGTAGCTCAAGGCCATGTTCCACAATGCCATGGCTAGTCTGCAGAGGGGGTAGGAATGTGTAACCCCCTGTTTGTTTATGTACCACATAACAGTGGTGTTGTCCGTCTTTATCAGTAATTGTCCTGGATGAAGGTAGTCCTTGAAGGCTGTCAGAGCATTCTGTACAACTAGCATTTCTTTTTGATTGATATGAAGGTGCATTTGATTTGGGCTCCATTTGCCCTGAATGCACTTCCCTGCCAGATGAGCCCCCCATGCATAGTCTGATGCATCTGTAGTTAGGGTTTGAGTGGCAAGGGGTGGTGTGAATGGCAGTCCCTTGTTTTGGTGGCAGGCCTCTGCCCACCATAAGAACTTTAGGAGCAGGCAAGGAATGATAGGAATCATTGTTTTCAGGCTGTGACGATGTTGACTCCACAAACTTTTTAAGTACCACTGAAGTTTCCTCATATGAAGTCTTGCATATGGAATTAGAAGAATGCAGGAGGCCATGAACCCCAAGGCTTGCAGTATTTGTCTTGCAGATAGCAGGGTTTTTGTGGCCACCTGTTTGAAGTAAGTCACCAAATCAATTTGCTTTTCTGGTGCAATGAAAGCCATCTGGGCAGTTGTATTCAAGCTTGCACCCAGGAATGTAATCTTTTGAGAGGGCACCAGTTGAGATTTCTTTTCGTTTATGGTGTACCCTAGACAGGTTAGAACTCTTTTTACAAATGCCAGATGTTTTAAGAATGGCCTGGTTTTCTGCCTGAATTAGACAATCGTCCAGGTATGGATATAGTTGAATATTTCTTTGTCTGCGAAATGCAATTACTGGAGCTAGGCATTTTGTGAATACCCTGGGGCAGTAGACAAGCCAAAGTGCAGTGCAGAGAACTCATAATGCATGCAGCCTGCTTTGAAGCATAGGAATCTTCCGCAAGATTCCCTGATTGGGATATGCAGGTAAGCCTCTTTTAAGTTGAGAGTTGCCAACCAGGCATTCTTGCCTAGCACAGTAAGTAACTGGTGAAGAGTCAGCATCTTGAATTTTGGAATCTCCAGAAAGGTGTTTAGTGTAGACAGGTCCAGAACTGGACGCCATGATTTGTCTTTTCTGGGTACCAGGAAAAGTCTGGAATAGAAACCTTGTCCCTTTTCCTCTTCTGGTACTAGTTGAATACCACACCCCCCCCCATGTTTAGGAGGGAAAGTACTTGTTTCTGAGCCTCTGCCCACTGATTTGGGGGCAGGTCTGGCCATCCGTTTGGGGTTGGCAGCATATGGAAATGAAATCTGTATCCCATAGGACACTATTTAAAACCCATTTGTCCTGGGTTATAAGTTGCCAGTTTCTTGAATGAAGAGCCAGTTTCCCCCCCAAAGGGGTGGCTAAGAGGTAAGTGTTTGGAAATTTCAAAGGGAAGTCATTGAGACTGTTTACCATAGGGTGGTGCCTTGTTGTTTCCAGATTTGGAAGTGGAAGCACCCCATTGCTTAGTCCTGAAAGTCCCTTGGGACTGAAACTTGGTGCTTTTGGAATGTCTGGGTTTGGCTGTAGTGGCTCTGGAAGGAAAGTACAGTTGTGTACACTTACCATAAATGTAGATGTTCGAGTGTATTCACTGTTGCAGTCATTACATTTGGGTAATCTGCTGGCAGGTTGCCCTCAGTCGGCCTGAATTCAAAAGTCTTGGGTCCTGCGTCGGTTGCTGTCTTCTCTTCTATGACGTCAGGTCGTCAGGGGTATAAAACATGCAGCTGACGCCATTTTCTTTAGTTTTTCTTGCCCCCGATGTCAGGTGCCCCCAAAAAGGTAGCAAAATTCTATATATATATGTATATACATGCATCAATATAAACTTTACCTTCATCTACAAGCAAATACACCACATAGGCTGTGGAAGATAGAGAAGGAAAGATAAACTTCAGAATGACAGGCGGATGGCGGGAGGGTAACCTGGACTGCAACAGTGAATACACTCGAACATCTACATTTATGGTAAGTATACACAACTGTACTATGTTCTTCGTGTTTCACTGTTTTAGTCATTACATTTGGGTAGAATCCCAAAGCTATGGTTGGGAGGCTGGAGCTAAACAACATTAGGTGCAGCTATAAGGCCCTGCAGCACTGCAGTGGCAAAGCCTGCCCTGGACTTAGAGTAGAGAGGTAAATGGTAATGCTTTGTAAAGATGTGAACAGAACTCCAAGTAGTAGCCTCTTGAATGTCTTTGGTTGGTACTCCTCTGAGAAAGGCTGCTGAAGTAGCTGCAGCTCTGGTGGAATGAGACGTAATGCCCTTGGGCACAGGTTTACCATGGTGTAAGTAGCAGAAATGGATGCAGTGGCTTATCCACTTTGAAACTGTCTGCTTTCAAATAGCCTTTCCTTCGATCCTGCAGCATATGACACTAGTAATTGCTCAGTTTTTCTTAGAGCTTAAGTCCTGCTCAAGTAGAATATTAGCTGTCTGTGTACGTCCAAGGAATGCAGAATTCTCTCCCCCTTGTTCTGCGGATTTCGATAAAAAGTTGGCAGATGAATTGTTTGGTTAAGAGTCACACTGGAAACCACCTTAGGCATAAAAGTAGGATTTGTCCTCAAAGACACCCTGTCTGGGTAAAATATGATAAAAGGCTCTACAGCCATGAGGACCTGTAGCTCTGAAACTCTTCTTGCTGAAGTAATTGCTAGCAGCAGAGCTGTTTTCCATGACAAGAACTTTATATCAGCGGTAGCAGCTGGTTCAAATGGAGGCAGGGTGAGCTTTCCCAACACATAATTGAGGTCCCATGCAGGTAATGGTGATCTTCTAGGAGGCCTTAAATTTTTGGCTCCCCTAAGATACTGCTTTAGTAAAGGATGAAAAAAGATTGGTGGATCTGTATTGTAATGAGCCGAAATGGCAGAGGCATGGATTTTGATTGATGAGAAAGATAGGCGTTTGTCAAGCATCTCAGTTAAGTATTGTAATATCTGAGGAATATTTGGTTCTGCTGTATCAGTTCCTTGTGGTGTTGTCTGTCTTTATCAGTAGTTGTCCTGGATGAAGTAAGTCCTTGAAGGCTGTTAGGGCATTTTGAACAGCTAGCATCTCTTTCTGGTTGATATGTAGATGCATTTGTTTTGGTGTCCATAAGCCCTGAATGCATATTCCTGCCATGTGGGCCCCCCAGGCATAATCTGATGCATCTGTTGTTAAGGCGTGGCTGGCAGGGGGTAGAGTGAAGGGCCGTCCCATGTTTTGGTGACATGCCTTTTCCCACCATAGAAACTCCTGTTGCAGGCAGGGAATGAGAGGAATCATTGTTTCCAGACTGTGTGAATGTTGACTCCATAAACTTTTTAGGTACCATTGAAGTTTCCTCATATGCAGTCTTGCATATGGAATTAGTAGGATGCAAGATGCCATGAAGTCCAGAGCCTGCAGAATTTGTCTTGCAGATAACTAGGTTTTTGTTGCCATCAGTTTGAAGTAAGTAGTCAGTTGCCTTTGCTTGTCTGGCGTGAGGTAAGCCATCTGGGCAGTTGTATTCAAGCTTGCACCCAGGAATGTTATATTTTGAGAGGGTACCAGTTGTGATTTATTTTCATTTATTGTACACCCTAGGCATGTTAGAAGCCTTTTCACAAATGCCACGTGTCGAAGAAGAGTGTCCTTGTTCTCTGCTTGAATGAGACAGTCGTCTAAGTAAGGATATATTTGTATACTTCTTTGTCTGCAAAATACAATTACTGGTGCCAGGCACTTTGTAAAGACCCTGGGAGAAGTAGATAAGCCAAAGGGCAGTGCAGAGAATCGGTAATGCATTAAGCCAGCCTTGAATCTGAGGTATCTTCTGCACGATTGTCTTATTGGGACATGCAGATATGCCTCTTTTAGGTCTAAAGTCACCAGCCAAGCTTTCTTGCCCAGCATGGCAGAAGCTGCTGCAAAGTCAGCATTTTGAATTTTGGAATGTCCAAGTATGTGTTCAAAATCGATAAATCCAGTATTGGCCACCAGGCCTTGTCCTTTCTGGGTACCAAGAACAGTCTTGAGTAAAGACCTTGTCCTTTTTCCTTTTCTGGTACTGTCTGAATAGCCCCATATCCATGAGGGACGAAACCTATTTCTGTGCCTCTGCCCATTGATTTTTTGGCAGTGTGGAAATGGAATCTGTATCCCTGTGATACGATGTTTAGTACCCACTTGTCCTGGGTTATTAACTGCCAATTTATAGCAAAAAGTGCAAATTTTCCCCCTATGGGGTGCTGCCAAAATATACGTGCTTGGTGTAGGCAGAGGGAAGTCATTGGGATTGCTTTCTGTAGGTTTGCGCTTTATCTCCTCCAGATTTGGAGGTGGAAGCGCCCCATTGCTTTGACCTGTATGAATCTTGCGCCTGGTATCTGGAACCCTTAGGGTGTCTGGATTTGCCCCTTTGAGCTCTGTCTGACACAGGAAATGACCAATTTTTTGTAGGCCAGTGTCTACTGAATCTTGGTGGCTGCACTTGTAAGAAGCCTTTAACAGTTTGCATAGACTTAGCTTTGTCTTCCATTTTCTTTAAAACCTCTTCTGCCTTAATACCAAACAGAGAATCATGTTGTAAAGGTGCATCTAGCAATTTAGCTTTAACATGATCAGGCAAATTTTGTTCCTTTAACCAGGCATGTCTCCTAATCACAGATCCAGTAACTGCGGCCCTGCAGGAAGCCTTTAAAGAATCAAAAACCACATTGCAAAGTATGCTTTCCAACTTGTTCAGCTGCACGCAATAATTCCTGCAATTCTTTATTTTCTGCACATTCTGAAATCAACATAATTTTTTGTTTCAGCAATCCCATAAAGTACAGTTTTGTACCTACCATAAATGTAGATGTTCGAGTGCTAATACAGCTACAGTCATAACAGATGGGTTCTCCTGCCGTCAGGCGGGTCCTCGGTCGGCCGAATTCCAAAGTCTAGGTCCGGCATCGGTTGTCGTCGCTTCTTCCCTGACGTCAGTGTGACAGGGGTATAAAAGAACCAGCCGACGCCATTTTCTTCAGTTTTTCTTGCCCCAGATGTCAGGTGCCCCCAGAAGGAAGGCAATACATAAATTTGTGTAATAAAACAATGCAATATAATCAAAATACAGTAGTTGCAAGCAAATACACCATAAATGAATACCCCAATCAGGTTGTATGAGGAGGTGTTAGCCAATGGACCTGTCCCAAGAGGGGAAGGAGAGAGGGAAACCTGGACTGCAGCTGTATTAGCACTCGAACATCTACATTTATGGTAGGTACAAAACTGTACTATGTTCATCGTGCATACAGCTGCAGTCATAACAGATGGGTAGAATCCCAAAGCTAAGAAAGGGGTGGTAGGCACTAGGTGGAACTAGGAGGAGCCAGGATGCCCTGCAAGACTGCAGTGGCAAAGCCTCCTCTAGTTTTGGAGTATAATGGTAGGTGGTAGTGCTTGGAGAAGGTATGCACAGAACTCCAAGTGGCTGCTTCCAAAATATCTTTGGTAGGAACTCCTCTGAGGAAAGCTGCAGAGGTAGCTGTGGCCCTTGTGGAGTGAGATCTGATGCCTGCAGGTACAGTTTTACCATGAAAAGAGTAACAAAAGCGTATGCAGTGGGCTATCCATTTTGAGATTGTCTGTTTGGAAATTGGCTTCCCTTGAGCTCCTATAGCATAGGACACAAAGAGCTGTTCTGATTTTCTGAAAGGCTTTGTTCTGTCCAAATAATAGCGCAGCTGTCTGTGGATGTCCAAGGAATGTAATAGTCTCTCCCCTTTGTTTTGAGGATTAGGGTAAAAGGTAGGTAAGTGTATAGCCCGATTCAAAGCTACCCTGGATACCACCTTTGGCATAAAGGACGGGTTGGTTCGTAAGGAAACACTGTCCTGATGGAAGATGATAAAAGGCTGCACAGCCATGAGGGCTTGTAGTTCCGATACCCTACGAGCTGAGGTGATGGCCAGAAGGAAAGCTGTTTTCCAGGACAAATATTGCAAATCTGTTGAGGCAGCTGGCTCAAAAGGAGGCAAGGTCAGCTTTTCTAGAATTAAGTTGAGGTCCCAAGCAGGTATTGGTTGTTTCCTTGGGGGTTTTATATTCTTAGCCCCTCTGAGGAACTGTCTTAAGAGGGGGTGAGAGAATAAAGGTGGATCAGTGTTGTATTCTGCAGAAATGGCTGAGGCATGGATTTTGATGGAGGAGAATGAAAGTCCACTGCTTAGCAGCTCAGCTAAATACTGTAATATTTGAGGTAAATTCAGTTTTCCAGGATTCTGGCCCTTTTTCTCATTCCAGGCACAAAACCGTTTCCATTTTGTGGAGTAAGTTTTTCTAGTAGACGGCCTTCTGGCCTCCAAAATGACATCCTGCACCTCCTTGGAGAGTAGGGTCTGTTGTGATGTTAAGGAATCTTCCATGCGGCCAGATTGAGTGTTTTCAGCTGACTGTGAAGAGTTTTGAAGCTGTGCTGAGTCAGAAGAAGAGGCATTAGAGGTAGGGTCCATGGAGGGAATCGTCAGGCTCCTCAGGAGTGGGTACCAGAGCTGTCTTGGCCAGTCTGGAGCAATGAGAATCATCTTTGGTCTGTCTGCTCTGGTTTTTAATAGAACTTTGGGCAGCAGAGGAAGAGGTGGAAAGGCATAAACTGTCATTGTTGTCCAACTGAAAGAGAGAGCGTCCACTCTCCAGGCCTGTGGATGAAAAGTCCTTGAGCAGAATTTTGTCAATTGGTGATTTTTGTGGGAGGCAAAGATATCTATGTCTGGCCTTCCCCATGCTTGAATTATCTCTGTAAAAACTTGAGGATGCAACTTCTATTCGTGTGGATCTGTCATATTTCTGCTTAGGTTGTCTGCCAGCGTGTTTTCCTTGCCTGGCAAGTACTGTGCTTGAAGGTCGATTTGTAATTCCAGAGCCATGTTCCAAAGTGACATGGCCAGCCTGCATAGGGGGTATGAATGGGTTCCTCCCTGTTTGTTTATGTACCACATTACTGTGGTGTTGTCTGTCCTTATCAATAGTTGTCCTGGATGCAGAAGGTCTTTGAAAGCTATAATAGCATTTATTACTGCTAGCATTTCCTTTTGATTGATGTGAAGGTGCTTTTCTTTTTGGGACCATTTGCCCTGAATGCACCGATCTGTCATGTGCGCCCCCCAGGCGTAGTCCGAGGCGTCTGTTGTGATGACTTGATTTGCTTGAGGCTTGCAGAATGGGAGACCTGTGTTTGTTTGGCATGCTTGAGCCCACCACAGAAATTCCTTTTGAAGACATGGAATTATTGGTATTATTGTTTCCAAACTGTGGCTGTGATGAGACCATAGGTTTTTCAGGTACCATTGAAGTTTCCTCATATGCAGCTTTGCACATGGGATTAGTAGGATGCAAGATGCCATGAATCCCAGAGCCTGCAGGATTTTCCTTGCAGTCAGCCTGGTGAAATTTGCTAGTTTTCTGAAGTATTGAGTTAGTTGCCCCTGCTTCTCTGGCGTGAGGTAGGCCATCTGGGTGTGTGTGTCCAAGTTGGCCCCAGGAAAATTATTTTCTGAGAGGGTATTAGCCTTGATTTCTTTTTGTTGACTGTGTAACCCAGAGAATTCAACAACATTATTACAAAAGCCAGATGTTTCAGAAGTATGTGCTTGCTGTCCGCTTGGATCAGGCAGTCGTCCAAATATGGGTATATTTGTATCCCTTGAAGTCTGCAGTAGGCAATTACTGATGCCAGGCATTTTGTGAATACTCTGGGCGCAGTAGATAAGCCAAAGGGCAATGCAGAGAATTGATAATGGGTTGAACCTGCAA
Source organism: Protopterus annectens (assembly GCF_019279795.1). NCBI lineage: Eukaryota > Metazoa > Chordata > Ceratodontiformes > Protopteridae > Protopterus > Protopterus annectens. The sequence continues at coordinate 1,564,781,481 of NC_056735.1, forward strand.
GAAATCTGAGGTATCTTCTGCAATTCTGCCTGATAGGGACATGCAGGTATGCCTCTTTGAGGTCCAATGTTACCAGCCAAGACTCCTTGCCCAGCATGGGAAGAAGCTGCTGTAATGTGAGCATCTTGAATTTTGGTACGAGTAAAAATGTGCTTAGGATGGATAGGTCCAAAATAGGTCTGCACTCTTTTCCCTTCCTTGGTACCAGGAATAGTCTGGAATAAAAACCTTGACCTTGTTCGTGAGTAGGTACCTCTTGAATAGCTTTCATGTCCATGAGATCTGAAATTTGTCTTTGTGCCTCTGCCCTTTGATTGTGTGGCAGGTTTGGCATGCCTCTCATTTTTGGAAGGGTGTGAAAATGAAATCTGTAGCCTCTGTTTATAATGTCCAGGATCCATTTGTCTTTTGTGACAATATGCCAATTTTTTGAAAATAATGCCAGTTTTCCGCCTAAGGGTGCTGCCATTTGAGCCTTGCTTGGCATGCAAAGGGGAAAGTCATTGGGCTTGCTTTCTGAATGGCTGCGAACTATCCTCACCACCTCTTTGTGTAGGAGCTTGCCATTGTCTGCCTCTAAACGATCCTTGAGATTGCCCTCTGCCCCTCGGGCATCTGTATCTACCTATTTGGGGTCTGTCCATGGCTGGAAAGGACCAATTTTTGGAAGGCCAATTTCTACTGAAACGTGGAGGTTGTACCTGTAGAAAATCTTTCACTGTTTGCATTGATTTAGCCTTTTCCTCCATTTTCTTTAATACCTCCTCAGCTTTAACACCAAATAATACATCCTTTTGTAGAGGGGCATCTAGTAATTTAGCTTTGACATGATCTGGTAAGGTTTGCTCCTTGAGCCAGGCATGTCTACGTATGACTGATCCTGTAACAGCAGCTCTACATGAGGCCTCTAGAGCATCAAAACCACATTGCAAGGTATGTTTACCCACTTGTTTTGCACTATGCATCAAATCCTGCAACTCCTTCAAGTCTGGTTGTTCAGGTTGTGACATTTTGCTTCTCAACTGTGGTAACAGAAACTGCTGGTACTTTAGCATATGGAACTGGCAGTTTAATGCCCTCATGGTTAAAGTGGCCGAGGTGTATACCTTTTTTCCCCACCTTTCTAAGGATCTGGAATCTCTCTCGGAAGGTAATGGATTTTTAGCAGTGGAAGCCTTAATTCCCTTGGGGCCCTGTGAGATAGTTTCTGGGTCAGCCGCATGGCTTTTGTATAAAAATTGGTGTGAGTCAGGAACCCGGTAGTACCTGTCTGGCTTGACTGGGGCTGGAGGTAAAGAATCCGGGTTAAGGCAGGCCTCCAAGTACACATCATCTAGTATGTCTAAGACAGGAGGTATAGCCAGAGGCCTGTGCTGAGGTAGCAAGAGAAAATCCCTAAGCCTTTTCTTGGAATCGGAGTACCTTGGCCTTCCCAGTGGAAGTGCTCCCTTAAGGTATGCAAGGTTTCCCCAAATGAGTAATCCTCTGGGGGGGAGACAGAGGGAATGGACTCCTCTGCATCAGAATCTTCAAGAGGGGAGTAAGAATGTTCCTGTTCATCAGAGTGCTCTGAAATAATGGAGGCCTGGTCAGAGGAGGGGGATTCTTCCTCCACTCTGGGCCTTTTGTTTGGGGGGGGGTTGAGAACCCCTGACAAGAGTAATTAAATCCTCAGCCATTTTAAGCATCTGTTTTTTAGGCATGGGGCCTGGAGAAGGGCCCTGTGTAGCTTGTCTCTTAGAATGCATGGCTGCTTTAGACTTAGTGAAAGCCTTGATGGAAAAAGAAGAGGAAGGTCTGAAGACACCTTGAGAGGAGGCAGACCTGTCTACATTTTGAGATTCACCACCAAAAGTGGCTTCGGTATCTGTAGTCGGGGTGTGGGCCGAGGAGCCTGCGAACTCGGGCACAGAAGACACCGCCAATGAAGTGTCGTCAGTAGGCAGGGGCTGTGTAGGTGCCTCGCAGAGAACCGGACCACCTGTAGTCGGCTTTGGCGTGGTGTCGGTAGAGGCCGCGGACCTCGTGTGTCGGTCCTTATCTTTGCATTTTTTAGACAAAACTGGAGTCGGAGTATCCGACGACATAATATAGTTAAATTTTTTGCCAAAATAGTGCTGGGCGAACTCCGCCCGATGCTTAATGGTGCGTTTATTGAATGTAGCACAAAAACGACAGACTGAGACGTCGTGGTCTGGGCCTAAGCAAGGAATGCAGAGGGAATGAAAATCCTTATGCGGTATTTGCTTCCCACATGAAATACAATTATTAACTTTGTCTGACATCGGTCTGAGGCAAGAAAAGTTTCCCCAACGGGGTACTTAGCTTTCAAGAAGACTTCGGTTGCAAAATTTTCGTAATTTCAGGAGCTGGCCGACCGGCACTTGCGAACTGCTTCTGCTTCGGGCACCGTGCAGCAAGAAAGACTGAAGAAAATGGCGTCGGCTGGTTCTTTTATACCCGTCGCACTGACGTCAGGGAAGAAGCGACGACAACCGACGCCGGACCTAGACTTTGGAATTCGGCCGACCGAGGACCCGCCTGACGGCAGGAGAACCCATCTGTTATGACTGCAGCTGTATGCACGATGAACATCATGTTGTTGGTACTTATGCATATGAAATTGACAGTTTAAGGCCTTGATTGCCAAGGTTGCAGATGTATAAACCTTTTTTCCCCATCTGTCCAGTGCCCTTGATTCTCTGTCTGAGGGGGTAGGATTTTTTGCTGTTTAGGCCTTAACTCATTTTGGACCCTGTGAAATAGTTTCAGGATCAGCAGCAGGGTTCTAAATAAAAATTTATGTGAGTCAGGGACCCAGTAATATCTGTCAGGCTTACTGGGAGCCGGAGGTAAGGAGTCAGGGGTCAAGCTTGACTCCGAAAACACATCATCCACAATGTCTAAAACAGGGGGAATGGCTAAAGGCTTGTGCTGAGGGAGAAGAAGGAAATCCCTGAGCCTCTTTTTTGATTCTGAGAAGTCTTGACTCTCCCAGTGAAAATGCTCCCTCAAAGTATGCAAGGTTTCTCCAAATGAATAATCCTCAGGAGGAGATGCAGATGGAATAGACTCCTTAGCATCAGAATCCTCATAGGGAGGTATAGATAATTCCTGATCAGAGGAGGAATCAGAAGAAATAGAAACCTGATCTAAAGATTCATAGTCAGTGTCTTGCCTAGGCCTCTTATCTGGAGAGGGATGGGTACCCCTGATCAAGGTAATAAGGTCTTCAGCCATTTTGATCATCTGTTTTTTAGGCATAGAGGCCTGTGCATGTGGCTCATGCGTCAGTTTTTAGTTTTAGAAGTTGCTTTGTCTTTGGTTTATGCAGCCGTCGTCGGTTTGATATACAAATGTTGAGGTCTGAATACACCCTCAGAAGCCGGTGCCTGCTCAGCGGCTCCGGACCCAACCGAGGGAGATACATCCGTCGGTCCAATACCTTGAGTATCTTGCGGCATGCCGGACTCCACATGGGTGTCGGTAGAGGCCTGTGACTCGAAGGTAGCGGGTATCAGGGGCTGCGAAAGCGCCTCATTGAGTACCGGCGAACCAGCGACTGGCTTAGAAGAAGCTTTGTCGTCGGTTTTAGATCTCGACTCTCTTTCTCTGTCCTTTTCTTTGCATTTTCTATGTACTCCGGTAGTCGGACTGCTATCTGACGACATTCCTGGGTAGTTAAATCTGTTTCCAAAATACTTTGATGCAAAACTATACTGACGCTTAATAGTGCGTTGGTTAAATCTAGCACAAAATCGACGGCAAGGTACTTCGTGGTCAGGGCCTAGGCAAGGAATACACTTCAAATGAAAATCCTTATGAGGTATTTGCTACCCACAAGTAATACAATTATTAACTTTTACTGACATCGGTAAGGAGCAAGAAAAAATTTCCCCAACCAGGTACTTAGCTTTTAGTTGAAGACTTCGGTTCTGAAACTCGAAAACAAAAATTTCAGGAGTCGGCCAACCAGCACTTGCGAACTGCTTCTGCTTCGGGCACTGCGCGGCAAGAGAGACTGATGTAATGGCGTCGGCTGCATGTTTTATACCCCTGACGACCTGACGTTATGGAAGAAGGGACAGCAACCGACGCAGGACCCAAGACTTTGTTAATCAGGCTGACTGAGGGCAACCTGCCAGCAGATTACCCAAATGTAATGACTGCAACAGTAAAACACGATGAACATCTTTTGTTCTATCCAAATAAAATCTGAGCTGTCTGTAAACATCAAGTTTGTGCAGCATATACTCCAAACTTAGAAAAAATGACCACCAGTGAACAAAAAACTGCAAACCAAATACTGGAACACCAGAGAAAACCAGCCAAGAAATGAGCGTAAAATCCTTTACTTAATGCTTTTGTCAAAAGACTTCTTCAGAATACATCTGTACAAACTTTTCAAAGTTTAAATACATGTAAAACATACCCCTCCCATACTTAATTAACAATTAGACTAATTGCAGAACAATAATCTACTTCACTATGCTTACTAACTTAAAGTAATATAACACTTGCAACTGAAACAATAGTTAAAATGTAAAGCAGTACTATGGGTGCTCTCATATAAATTAATACATTTAATACAATAATAAAACATACATCTTGTTTAATACAATAAAATAAATTAAAAATATAAAACTCAAATACATTACTACATGTAACACTAAATGTTAATTACCTTCTGTTAAAAAACATTTAATATTGATAAATTCATTTAAACCAGGGAACCTATCTGCATCTAATCTAAGCTGCCACAAAGATTCTTTTCTTTCAACTTTATTTTTAATATTTATCAACTTGTTCTAAGACACTAAACATAATTTTTTTATATGAACTACAGATGATTGAATGCTTGAATAAAGCATTATTGTCATCTCCAGTTCTAATAGCATAATAGTGTTCCCTTATTCTTGTGCAAAGGTTCCTAGTGGTCATACCTACGTAAAATGCAGTGCAAACTGAGCATAATGCAATATAAACTGTATTGGAAAAATTACAATTAAATCTACCTTTTACACTAACAGTTCTGTCCAAGTGCTGCAAGTTAATAAAAGGGCCTTCCTGAATATACCTACATTTATTACAGTCAAAACAATTGGACATACCATTCGTTTTATTTGATGTAGGTGCAGTAATCAAATTGTCATTTTTTTCTAAACTATTCTTAATAGTATATTTTTTTGAAACAAAACTAGGTGCATTACCTAAGGTACTAACTAAATCATTATTACAGAGAATGATCTTCCAATTGTTTGTAAACACTTTTTTAATGTGATTACTGCCAATAGACATGTCAATTGTACATCTCGGAATAGGTGTTATCATATTTGAAGTAACGTTACTTTCTTGTTGAACTGTCAAGGTTTGCCCCCTTAAGCCAATTGCCAAAATGGGTGAAAATACAGTTATCCTTCTGTTAATAATATCACCACTGATTTCCTGCAACAGTGCCTCAGGATAACCTCTTTCAAGAAATAAATTAGTGATAAAATCAATTTCTTCCAGAAATGTTCTATCATTTGTAGTCATCCGAGACACTCGTATATTGACCTTTAGGGACATTTTTCTTAATATGCATGGGGTGATTGCTATGAAAATGCAAATAGTTGTTAACATAAGTATTTTTCCTGTAAATTCTACTTGTAAATTGTTTGATGTCAAAATCCCATTCCAACCGTACATCTAGACAGTTAACTTGGTAGCCAAAACCACTAAGTGTGAATTTGAGAAACTCACAACTACTATTTAGTTCTGCCAATAATGTGGTGTGATTATTCGCAGAACCTTTGACAATGAAAAACAAATCGTCTATGTAATGACCAGAAAACAAAATATAAGGAAAAGAACTGATGGAGGGTAGGATTTCTTTTTCCCACCATCCCATTACCAATCCAGCAAATGCTGGAGCCACTGTGGCACCCATTGCTACGCCTTTGAGCTGTTTATAAGTCTTTGTTGAAAACAAAGAAATTGTTATCCAACAAAAGTTCCATTAGGGGGCAACAGGTGCCAACAGTGGAATTCCCCCAAACAGTGTATTTGGTCAAAAAATTCCGTACAAATTCTAAACCTGCACTGCATTTTATGTAGGTATGACCACTAGGAATCTTTGCACAAGAATAAGGGAACACTATTATGCTATTAGAACTGGAGATGACAAAAATGCTTTATTCAAGCATTCAATCATCTGTAGTTCATATAAAAAATTTATGTTTAGTGTCTTAGAACAAGTTGATAAAGACCTCAGAGGTGGTAATATTAAAAATAAAGTTGAAAGAAAAGAATCTTTGTGGCAGGTTAGATTAGATGCAGATAGGTTCCCTGGTTTAAATGAATTTATCAATATTAAATGTTTTTTAACAGAAGGTAATTAACATTTGGTGTTACATGTAGTAAAGTATTGGAGTGTCATATTTTTAATTTATTTTACTGTATTAAACAAGATGTATGTTTTATTATTGTATTAAATGTATTCATTTATATATGAGAGCACCCATAGTACGCTTTACATTTTAAGTATTGTTTCAGTTGCAAGTGTTATATTACTTTAAGTTAGTAAGCATAGTGAAGTAGATTACTGTTCTGCAATTAGTCTAATTGTTAATTAAGTATGGGAGGGGCATGTTTTACTTGTATTTAAACTTTGAAAAGTTTGTACAGATGTATTCTGAAGAAGTCTTTTGACGAAAGCGTTAAAGTAAAGGATTTTACGCTCATTTCTTGGCTGTTTTTTTCTGGTGTTCCAGTGTTTGGTTTGCATATACTCCAACTTATTGGAGTGATTAGGGAAGAAAACTGGTAACTCAATGACTTGGTTAATATTAGTTTCTGAACAAACTTTGGGCAAAAAAGAGGGATTTGTCCTAAGAGATACTTTGTCAGCATGAAAAATCAAATAAGGAGGGCCGATGGATAACGCTTGAATTTCTGACACTCTGCTGGCAGAAGTAATAGCTACCCGAAAAATGGTTTTCCACGACAAATATTTGAGGTTGCAAGGTTATGCTGGTTCAAACGGGGGAAGGATTATACGAGACAGCATAACATTTAGATTCCATGGAGAATTTGGAGTTTTCACAGGAGGTCTCATATGAAATGTTCCCTTGAGAAAGGCCTTGGATAACTTGTGGGACATGATATTTAGCCCGTCAATCCCAAGATGAAAGTTAGATATAGCAGCCAACTGTACCCGAACTGTTGCAGCTGCCGCTCCTTTATTAAAAATCATAGTCAAGAACTCTAGTATGGATGTCAAGGGGGCTGGGTAAGGATCAATGTTCTGCTTAGAGGCCCATATAGAAAATCTCTTCCACTTACTAAGATATAATCTAGTGGACGGCTTATGAGAAGACAAAAGGATCTGTTTTGTCTCACTGGAGAAGTTATGAAGCCTGGCTATGAGGGGAACTGGAGCAGCCAAGCGGTCAGCTTCAATGACTTCAGAGAAGGATGAAGGTCCTCTGACGGATGTGCCAGAAGGTCTGGAACTGGATCCAGAATCCAGGGATCCTACAAGAGATAATGTTCAAGTAATGGGAACCAAATCTGTTGAGGCCAATGAGGGGCTATAAGAATGATGGTCCTTTCCAGGGATTTTGCTTTCTGTAGAACTTTGGGTATCAATGGGATTGTTCGAAATGCATAGAGGATACCCGGGGGCCAATCGTGTACGAGTGCATCCCTCGGGGCTTTTCCCGGAGGAGGAATCGGGTTAAAGTAGCTTCTCCATTTCGTGTTGATGTGGCTGGCAAAAAGGTCACAGCAAGGGTGGTCCCATTTGCGATACATCCTGTCCGCATTCTCTTTCTTGAGGGACCACCCATGCGGCAAGAAGATTGCCCTGCTCAGTTTGTCTGCTATCACGCTGGATCTCCCCGGGATATGCATTGCCAACAGAAAGCGCTGGGAGGAAACAGCCCACTGCCAAACTCTGAGGGCTTCTTGGCAAAGGGGGTAAGATCTGGTTCCCGCTTGCTTGTTCAAGTACCAGATTACTGACATATTGTCTGTCTGAATTGCAATCATAACTAGGGGAAGACAGTCCTGGAAGTACTGCAATGCCAAAAGTACTGCTCTCATCTCCAGAACATTGATATGCAAGTGTGACTCCTGATTTGTCCATGTGCCTTGGGAAGTCATTCCCTGAAAATGCCCCCCCACCCCATCAGGAAAGCGTCCGTGGTCACAGTGGCTACTGGAGGAGGTAGAACAAAGGGGCATCCTATGGTGACATGAAGAGACGCTAACCACCACTGGAGATCTTTCTTGCAAGAGCTCACAATCAAAATTGTGTAGTCCATGGGAAGTTCCTGCTAAGACCATTGAGGGAACAACAGCCATTGAAGAATCTGCATATGCATTCTTGCTAATGGTATGGCTACGATTGCTGCAGCCATCAAACCCAATACTTTCAGAACTTCTGAAGCCAGTGCTCTGTCTTTCGATACCAATGTGCTGACATGCTGATGAAGAAGGAAGATTCTTTCGATTGGTAGCCTTAGAGTGGTTGGTTGAGGTGTCTAGCTCTGCCCCGATAAAAATGATATGCTGCGATGGCGACAAGGCAGACTTTTCTGAGTTGACTGTAATGTCTAAATGATTGCAGAGAGACAAAGTCTACACCCTTGCCTGAATCAGTTGATGCCTGGTGGTGGCGGTAAGGAGCCAATCGTCTAGGTACGGAAACACCTGGAATCCTAGACGCCTCAGGTGAGCCGTGACAACTGCCATGCATTTGGTGAACACTCTGGGGGCTGTGGTGTAACCAAAGGGCAGGGCTCAAAACTGATAATGATTGGCTCCCAGCCAGAAACGCAGGTGATCTCTGGATGGCCTGGCCATCTGTATGTGGTAGCACACATCCTTGAGATCTATCGAGCACATCCAATTGTCTTTCCCTAAGAAGGGAAGTAAAGACTGAAGTGTGACCATCCAGAACTTCTCTTTCTTTACATATTGGTTGAGTCTGCTAAGGTCCAAAAAGGGTCTCCAGTCCCCTGTTTTCTTTGGAACCAAAAAGAACCTTGAGTAAGTTCTGGATCCTGTTTGGTCTGCTGGGACTGGCTGGATGACTCTTTTTGTAGCAACTTGTGGACCTCTATAGTTGCTTGTTCCCTGTAACTGGGTGGAATGTCCGGGATTCTCCTTATGGATTGGAGGGGGGGGTGGCGAATGGTATGAAGTACCCTCTGGAAATTATACTTTGTGCCCAGCTGTCTTTTATTTCTTGCCAGGCATCTGGATACAAAGATAAGTGACCCCCGACTGCCTCCAGAGCAGGACAGTTGGGCCTCCTTTCAGGAGCGCTGGTAGGATTGACCAGAGAAGTGATCTCTGTCACCCTGAAGTTGCGGACCCCCTCTGCCACGAGGCCAGCGTCTTCCACTATTACCCCCTCCTCTGCCCCTGGAGGGGGGTTCACCACATGTGTCCTGAAAGGCTCCTTGGGCTTTCCGGAACCACATTTTTCCTTCCCTTTGGGATAAGGCTGGGAAGAGGTGGAAAAATGGACTCCGACGGCAGACAGTATCTTTCCCTCCTGTTTATACCTGGTCAGAGTTTCCTTCACTTTAGGCCCAAAAAGGGATGAGCCATCAAAAGGGGTGTTTATGAAGGATGACTTAAAGGGTTCAGTGAAGGAACACAAGCACATCCAGGGTGGTCTTCTGAGAGCGATTCCTGTACCCGCTGCCCTTTTCGTTCCATCAGCTGCATAGGATATGAGATGACAATACAGTTTAGGGTAGCAAGCTGGGCATCAACTTTGTCAGAGGCCCCTGCAGCTACTGTACCCTGAAGAGCATCTCCCAACTCCTTAAGGAGATCTCTTTGCAACCTAGTGAAATGGGTTAAGTAGTTCAGTGAGCGGAGAGCAAAAGTCGCTGAACTAAACATATGTTTCCCATATCTATCCATGACCCTAGACTATTAGGAGGATGGATATACGAGGAAGTCTCAGACATTTCTTTTTTGGGGGCCGCCACCACCATGGTATCAACAGGGACTCCTTTGGACAAGAAGGTTCTATCTGGAGGAGATGATATGAACTTGTTGAGCCTCCTAGGAACAGACTCCATGGACTCCGGTGATTCACACGCTCTCTGAGAGACCAACTGCATGAGCTCATCGAAGGGCGGAGACACCCAAGAGGTGGAGGGTTGAGACCCAAAAGCCTTCTGAAGAACCGACTCATCCTCAGTAGGGCTTTTGGATTGCCAGTCACCCCTCTGCCTAAGGATCTCAAGTATCTCAGCAAAGGAGATATCCTCAGAAGGGGACCGCGGGGACCTTTCTGACTTATCCAAGTCAGTGTCAGATGTTAAAGACTCCTGTGGGGAGTCCAAGTGTCTCCTTTTGCGCAACCTCTTCCTGGGAACCTCCTCAGTGGGAGCCTCTGGGGAGGTCTCGGAAGCTACCTGAGGCTCTGGGTCTCTACGCCTAGCCTGGACGATGGAAGCAGAAGCAGACACAGGTGCATTATGGGATGAGGAAGCAAGGCCTGAAGTCGAGGATGTCTTGGGGGACAAAGCTCTCCTCATGGCCTCGAAGGCATCTCGGCTCCGATGGGAAGGAACCGACAGATCCAAGGGAACCGTCAAACCCTCCCGCACTGAGGCCGTGGGCTCCAAGCCGGAGGTAGGAGGCACAGCTCATCCAAGCCGAAGCCCCAAAAGGAAGATTCGGCACCGACAAGTCGGTCTGACTATCCTCCCCGGATCCGACTGGAGAGTGTCAGCTTCTAGAGTCCCTGGTCGGCACTGAGGACATCAGAGTGGATGGAGCCGTAGACACCAGAGCAGGTCTCTGCTCCAAAGGCTCCACATTCAACAGGTCTGCTTCCTCTGGCTATGAAGGGCCGATACGGCTCAGAAGAGGAGTAGTCACAGCAGGAATAGTGGTCTTCGGCTCCAAAATCGCTTGGGCTGGAGCCGACCACAATTTAGCAAGGCCTGCTGCATGTTAAAGCTTCTGCACCAATTGATTCATATCCAAATCCGACAGGCTGACAGATGACGTAGATGAATGCATCGATGGTGCCAACTGAAGCAACGGTAATTGAGGCACTTCGGATACCGGCTCCAAAACTGCGGGCCGGCTCCGAAAAGAAAGGGCAGTCTGCTCCGAGGTCTTTGGAACCGATGTTGCAGAATATTCCGATTTTTGGGATTTCTTGCCATGCTTAGAGTCCTTAGATTCCACAGAAGATCTAGAGGACTTGGAAGATTTGCTGCCCATATCCTGGACACTCAATGCCTCTTCAAAGGGGTGCTTCAACAAGCCCCTGTCCATCAATTTCCTTTTCCTCTCTAACAACACTCTCAAAGAAAAAAAATGACATATGGCACAAGACTCTTGTAAATGGGCAGCTCCAAAACAATAAACGCTTGTTACATGTCCATCCATAACAGACATTTTTTGGTTGCAGTCTGGACACTGTTTAAAACCAGACCTTGGGTGCTTGTCTTTGTCATCTGCCATAATACTGCTACAACAACACAAGCAGATAATAAACAATTTTCTAGGCTCTAACAACATACACACTACTGAGCCTATGAAAACGGTAAGTCTCACACACACACACACACACACACACACACACACACACACACAAGAAACAAGCCTGATAAAAATTTTTAACAGCTGTATAAAGCCACTAAATATCTAAACACAGTTTCTACAACTAAAGGCCAAAATATACGAGGTCAGCAAAAGAAAAAGGCTATTAAAGCCGCTAGAAAACTACTTAACACAGCAAGAAAATTAGGCCAAAACACGCAAGGCCATTATTTTAAAGATTACTAACCACACACGAGAAGGGGAGCTTCAAGGAAGCTATAAAAGCTAACTATCTAACTTATCTATGAAAGTTTAGAAAAAATATTACTTAAGCAACTGCTAAATATGAAATTATTTAAATTGTTACTGGCCGGAGCTTGCACTGGAACCTCCGATCAGATGCCGTGGCAAACTAGATCTGAGGTGATTCACAGTGCATCATGGGATAGGGGCTTGGCCTTGAGCTTTGCATACGGCCGTACTGGAGCCGAAGGATCGTCTCCGAACCCATCAGTAAAGAATGAATGTCGAGACTGAACAACTTCACATCTGCCGTTTCCACCAGGTGACTTCTATTCTGGCAAACCCCAGTACTGGGATTTTAAAAGGGAAAATGTTGCTGCTGGGTACTCATGTGGAGTCTTGCCAGGGTCACAGATACCATGAATCCCAAAATCCTGAGATATTCCCACACAGTGACCAAAGTCTGTATGGAAAACCTTATAAACAGATCTAGATAAAGATTTATTTTTTCCTGTGGAAGAAAAGTTAATTGAACTGAGGTGGTGAAGAGTCAAAAAATAATTTCTGAATGTTCATTTGGAATCCCAGCTTGTGTAGAGAGTCCTGACACATTGAAAAAGTCTTACCAAAGGCTAAGGCAGAGAACTCATAACATGATCCAGACACACAAAACCTTAAGAAATAACTGAAGTCTGGATGAATACGGAAGGAATAATAACCATCTTTTAAAACTAGTGATACAGGGAATCTTGAATGAAAAAGAAAAGGTAATAGGTTGTAAAGTGACAGTTTTGAATTTGGGCACCACCACAAACAGGTTTAAGAAAGAGAGAGCCTTAACTGTTGCATTTTCTTTCTTGGGCGCTAAAAATATCCTTGTGCAAAAAAAAATTTCCCAATTGGGAAGAAGGAACTGGTTCTATCACACCTTGGGACAGCATGTGATGAAAGATTACCCTATGGAAAGGTGAAATTTCCTCCCACTGCCATCTGCAGCCTTGATGATCAATCTTCAGAACCCATTTGTCTGAAATTATCTCTTGTCAAAGAGAAAAGTGAAGATTTAGACTTTCTGCAAGGGAAATGGGACTGCCAGGGTGTGAGGAGTAGACAAGGTCCCTTAAACAGTCATTCTGGCTTGATGGACTGTCCTTGGATTTGGTAGGTTCCAGAATTCCTTTTGGAACCCCCATGACATTTCTTTTTAAATGTCTGTTTACCTGCATTTTGTTGAGAATATTTATTTATTTTTGGGTCAAAATTGGATGAGGGTTAGAAAATCTCTTAGAAAAAACTGGAAAAGGAGGGATGAAAACTCTTGCATATTCCCTGCATCAACTTAATCCTTTAATTACAATTTTTGATTACCTCTGCAACAGCGGGTCCAAAACCTAAACCTCTAACCAAATAAGAATTTAAAATCTCATTTTTATCATCATCTGTGAGGTTCTGAGAACACAGCCAGTCAAGCCTTCTCAAATCAGTACCAGTGGCCATAGCCCTATAAGAAGTTATCAACTGAGTTATACATACTCTATAAACAATAAGTAGCAACTTGTACAATAGAAGTAACTAAACTATTTAAAACAAACTTTTCCTCACAAGAAGAAATTGCAGACAAAACATTCCTCATACTTTCACAATTAGAATAAACTTTAATATACGAGCCTGACAGTACAAAATCCTGAAAATCAAAGCTACAGAAGTATACACCTTTTTTCCCATACTTATCAGAAAAAGCAGGATTGGAATTAACTGAATGCTTAGCAGCAGTAGGATTAACTAAAGCTTTAACTACTGGGTACGGTTTAGAAAGAGTGTATAAAAACTTAAAACACTGAGGAACTTTATACATCCTATCTGCCTTTTAGGGTCAGCTGGCAGGCTACCAGGAAAATTGCTGGTAGTAACATACAAATCCTCTAAATTTGACAGAAATGAAGGAATGGAACCATGTTGGGGAAACTCTTTTTGTACCAACTTACAGTATTTTCTGCCACTGATAAAACTGGCACATTCTGAAAATAGTCTCAGAGAAAGAGACCCCCCCATACACACACAGGGAGATACAAAAACTGAGCACTCCTCTAAATCTGAATCAGAAATCTGAGTATAAAACCCAGTTTGTGAACCCTTCATCTTCCAGTTCAGATTCAGAATTTGAATCTCTTAAAAAAAAAAAAAAAAAAAAAAGAGGCATCTCTATTTCTTTTACCAGAAACTGTTGTATAAGAAGGATCAATTCACTGAATTAAACCCTGGGCCAGACCCGGTAAACTATTCCAGTCTAAGGAAAGTTGAGTAGTAGAAGATACTGTACATGTTTAGTTTTCGGTTTCTTTTTGACAGAAAAAATGGGCTAAAAATGTTATTAATGGCTGCAGCAGCTTCCTCAGGGATGGGCACAGCATTCTGACAAGAAGGGGAAGCATTCCCTATTCCCTCTCCCAGGACCAAGAAGAGTGGCTCTCCCTTGCCCACTAAGTGGACCGCAACTGTTGCAGAGAACATGGCTAACCCCCAGTCCATAGTTATTACAGGGGGTTCTGGGGTAAAAGATGAATGGTCTGAGGTACAACTAATTGCCACTGCAGAGTCACCCACCTGCAGCTGAGGCAAACTGATAGCCTGCTGTGATTTGTGGCTGGAAGAAGGACCATCCAAGGGACTGACAATCTCTTCCATGGTCAAGCTGAAAATAATGCTTCTTTCCTGGGGAAAACAAGCAGCAAGAGCAGGTAAAACGTGAAAGTTTTTAAAAGTCACTTTTTAACATAAAAAGCACTTTAAAACACTTTACCAGCCCCAAAATGTAAAATAAACACAATGTCTTCACATAAAAATTTTCAATTACTTTAAACAACTTTTAAATTAACAGTGAAAAAAGTGCTCTCATTTAATAGTACAGCAGAGTCTCATGACAGTCCGTTAAAACACAAACTCCTAACTTTAAAATATCTTTCCTGAACATGATAGCTCAGCAAGATCTGCCTGGTGCCCTGCAAAGTTCTACAGCAGCAGAGAGACAAAAGACAGACTTTGGAGTGATTAAGTATCATTTTTCTGCATTTTCTTGCTGCCGTTAGCTAATTCCGCCTAAAAATGTAGATTTTCTAGAGTTTCTGTGATTTAAAAAGCTTGTTTCAGCTACATGTTGTACTTATTTTGCTGCCTGCACTTTAACAAAGTCGTTTTTGTGTTTAAATGACCTGTTTAACTGTTGTAGGCTACACACTCAAGTGTGATGGCCATTTCTGTGCATTTAAAGTGTTTTTTTTTTTTTTTTATTGAAAACAAAAATATATATTTGTTTTCCCGCCTTTCTAAGCTAGTTTAATCCAGTTTTCAGGTTACTGCTGAATTCAGGGCTGTGTTACAAGTTTCTGTGTTTGCCCATACCTTACTTGGACAGAAGGAAGTTTCTCTGTTCACTGTGAGAGAGGGAGCTTTGAGCAGCCTATCTGTCCCTGGAGGAGTGGTTTCAGCCCAGTAATTAGTAGTTTATTGGCCATTTGGGGCTAATTTTCATCTCTTTCATTTCCCTGCTATAAAACCCGCATTTGCGTGGTTTTGCATGCCGGGCAATGCCGGTTAGCTAGGGTATAAACTATTCCCGGCTCCACAAAGTGTACTCTTCAATTTTTCCCTTGGAACTAGACAAACTTTCAACTTAAGCACTCAAATCATCCCTGCACTTGCCCAAAACTCATACCAAGCACTAATAAACCTTAGCACTAGACCCACCTATACTGCAGAGAAGGACAAGGCTCTCTATTCGACCTTACCAGCCAATCAGTGAAATAGTTCAATGTACCTATCCAGGCATGTCCAAAGGGCAGTTTCAGATGTACTCTCCAGTTCAACTGGTGAATCTGGGCATTTTGAGGCAATGTTACAATTGCCTCATGTACACAGACAACCCTCTCCTCCTTCCACCAAACACTAATACATGCGAGAGATGCAATTATACAGCCAAACTGGAGGCTACATTCTCTCAACCCAAGACTGGACCAGGCAGTCAAGAGGAGAAGGGAATCACTTGCATCACACCACCAGTCTCACATACACCTATGAAACCAGCACTGGCAAAAAACACACATAAATGCACAAAAACGTACTCGGAGGCTCTAAGTAAAAATCTGCAAAAGCAACAGACACCTCCAAAGCAGACATCCAAGCAACCTCCACCCCCAACACAAACCATGAAACACATACTCCACAAAACCAGTGTGCTACACAATCACAGCCCTTAAGGCAAAATAACATACCCAACACACTAGTAATATGTGACTCCATAGTCAGGCACACTGACGTCCCACTCACTAGGCTGAACAAGGAGAAGGTTACTGTTAGTTGCCTGTCGGGTGCCAGGATCCGCCACATAACACAAGCACTAAGGTCACCCCAGAACAAGTACAAATATGACTCTGTCATTGTCCATGTTGGTGTGAATGACCTGAGCCATACCTCCCTGGACTACATGAAAAGAGACATAGAGGAGCTCTCTAATCACATAGCCCAGGTTGGTATGACCCTGTCCCTGAGTAGCACCCTGCCCTCACCAAGAATGATACCACGGTATAGAGAAAAAAAATTATCAATTTCAACAACTGGCTAAGTTTCTGGTGTCATTCAAAGGGGATCCAGTGTCTGTCAGCCTGGGATGACATGCTCGACAAGCCACGCTGCTTTGCTAGAGACGGCTTGCACCTGTCACCCTTAGGCTTTCGAATACTGGCCAAGGCTCTTGCCACCCCCATAGTGCCTTTTTTAGGCAAGGGTCAAAAGACAAACCCACCGCCGTAAATAGCACAAGTAAAACACTGAGGGTAATGCTGCTCAATGCCAGAAGTCTAAACCTCAAAATGCACGCACTCGAGGCACTCCTAAGTATGGAGAAAATCGATATCGATATATGCGCAGTAACAGAAACCTGATTTAAGGCTCCAGAGAGCACCCCAGCTCTACAAGGCTACAACTCATACCATACATTTTGGCCACAAAACCCAGACCGAAATACAAAAGGCGGGGGAGTATCCATATTCATCAAGGATACCCACACCTCCAGGTTAGTGGCACACCAACAATGCTTCAGAGATCATCCATGTGCAACTAACAACAGGCAAAACTGCTATTCAAATTACAGCTTGCTACAGATCACCCACCATGTCCCAGGACCCCCACTCCGCATTCCTGGAAACACTGGGCAACATAAAGGTCCTACCAAACACCCTGATATTGGGTGATTTCAATTATCCAAATGTTAACTGGGAGAACTACTCAAGTACGAACTCCCTGGCCCAACATTTCCTAGAATTTATAAACTCAAACACCCTGGATCAACTGGTTAACATCGTCACCAGAGGTGACAACATATTGGACCTGGTCATCACCAACATGGGCGACCAGTGTTCCATACCGGAGGTCAACCCCTCGCTGGTTAGATCTGACCATAAACTAATCACTCTGGATATCCACATTCCGCCACCACCCCGGTCAAAAAACCGCCATGAAAAATTTTTCAAAAGTAAACTTCACGTTACTTAAGACCGAGGTGGGAAGTTTCAAAGCCCCCATGCTAAAGGATAACGCTGTCCAAGCTGCAAAATCCTTTACTAATGCACTCTACGGGAACCTACAAGAATGCATGGATCATGCTATCCCAAACAAAACCAAGACTCACTCCTCCAAGAAAAGGAAACCACTCTGGTGGAACCCTGCCATAAACAAGCTATACAATAGAAGGAGGAAACTAGTACAGAAGAGAGTAAAATCCCAAGAAGGGAAGACATCCCTGATCAGTATCAGCAAGAAACTACATTCTCTCATAAAATCATCCAAGGCTAGCTTCAAAAGAAAAACTGCCATGGACTCCAAAGATAATCACAAGGCATTCTTTAGCTATGTCAAGAATCTAAGTGGCAATTCTCAGTCCTGCTTGGAGTTAGTGCAGATTGACAGAAAATACACTGAACCGACCGATATAGCCAATATCCTGGCAGACAGGTTCTGTGCAAATTTCACCCCCCTCACCCCCAAAAGGGACCATAACTATACCAGAAGAATGTAGTGCCCCTGAAATCACAGAAACTCAGGTTAAAACAACCCTTTCCAAAGCCAAAAACACAGCATCAGTGGGACCAGACGGTGTCCCAGGCTGCATCCTATACGAGCTCAAAGATGAACTAACCCCTCACCTAAACACACTGTTTAAACACAGCCTTTCCACAGGCTATGTGCCCACAGAGTGGTACACAGCAATGGTTATTCCAGTCCACAAAGGTGCAGTCACAACGGACCCCGGGAACTATCGTCCTATAAGCCTGACTAGCTTGGTCTGCAAAGCTATGGAGCGCATCATCATGGATCTCATTAACAGAGACATTGGAAACCTCTAAACACTGGACCCAACACAGTTCAGCTTTGCTAAGGGCAGATCATGCCTCCTAAACCTGGTGGACTTCTTTGAGACAGTTACCAAGGCTATAGATGAGGGAAAGGTGGTCCACACAGCCTACCTAGACCTCGCAAAGGCCTTTGACACTATTCCCCACTCAGGTATTATAGACAAGCTCACCAGCCTGAACATAAACCCCTACGTCACAAGATGGGTTGCCAACTGGCTCACGGACAGAACCCACATGGTAAGAGTTGCAGGAGATAGGTCTGACTCTAAACCTGTTACAAGTGGCATTTCCCAGGGTTCAGTCCTAGGATCCCTCTTGTTCGGCATATACTTCGCAGAGGTACAGGCAAGCACAGGAGGACTATGACTCACCAAGTTCGCAGACGACTGCAAACTAGGGGCTATAATTGACTCTCCAGCTGACACAGACATCCTCCAAAAGAGTCTCACTGAGACAGATAACTAGTGTCAAAACCATGGTCTCAAGCTAAATGCCAAAAAGTGCATAGTCATCCCCTTTGGAAAAAAACAAAGTACCCACAAACTACCACATAGGTGGTAGCCCGCTAAATACGGAAGATGTTATAAGGGATCTGGGGACCCAAGTAGATAGTAACCTCTCCTTTGATAATCACATTGCCAAAGTGGTTAGAAAATCCTTCTATGTGGCCCACCTAATCACAAAAGGGTTTGCATCCAGATCGAAAGAGGTCATTGGGCCCCTCTACGCATCACTCATCAGACCTATCATAGAGTACAATGCCCCATTTGGGATGTACCTTATAAGACACCTGCAACAACTGGAAAGACCACAGACGTTCCTCACCAAGAGGATCATTGGTCTCACGCAGATGCCCTATGCAGCTCGACTGAAGAAACTCCAGCTGTACTCGGTTGCATGCCGCCTACTCAGAGGTGATCTCTGCCTGACATACAAGGCCATGTCCAACCCAGAATTGATGGACATGCTCCACCTAAACAAAACCATATCCACTCGAGCCACATGCTTCAGGGATCTAAACCTCACCACAACAATAAATAGGATGTGCTGGAGGGATAGATTCCAGTCCCAGAGACTTCCCACGCTCTGGAACAAGATTCCAATCTACATTAGGCAGAGCTCCTCGCTAACCCTCTTCAAGAGAAACCTTGATGAGTGGATGGGAAACAAAGTTTACCCCAGGGATCACGTCAATGGCTCTGCTGGACAGAGACGCAGGGAACTAATCTAAGGGGGTGGCGAAAGACAACACATTCCGGTTAGGCTTATAAATGCCTTCGGGCAGATAGCCTAGTACCTTACCTATGAACCTATAAAATAATAGATTTTTTTAAATAATGGAAGTTTTTTTCCCCAATGCGAACTTATCTGCCCAGAAAAAGGAAAAGCACAAGCCAAATGTCAATCTTTGAAAGCCTCAAAGGAGTGTACTCTTTGGTGGCAGGAATGTTATGAAGGGCTTGGTGAACAAACCTGCCTTTTTACACAGCTAAGGCTATTGCAGCAGTGATTAATTTAATGAACATTTTCATTGTCCAGGCCTTTGCAGAAAATCAAAGAAACAAATGTTTTCTATTCCTGTAGATAAGACTTCCTTCTGGCCAGTTTTCAGGCTTCCTTTATGATGGTTAGGACCTTGACAGAAAAGGAAAATACAGTTGTGTACACTTACCTTTCAGCTGACAGTGACATTTGTGAACAAAGGGGTGAGACATCCTAGCAAATTACCACGTTACTGACTGACACAGACTACCAATGATAACTGGCATCTTGGGTGTGTATTGGTTCTTTGAATTTATCTGATGAAGTTCCGGTATTGTTAGCGGGATGAAATCCTGTACTACTGGTTTTAAGTATAATTTTCTAAATAAACCTGTGTTTTCTACATCCAGCTGCCTATTTGTTTTTTGATCCAGCTTGATCAGTGGTCAGGGAATAACCCAGGCTGCCAAACTGAGGGTCTGCAATTGGGGATGCATGAATCCTCCTTCCCTCAGGGTCATGAGGGTTGGGGTCCGAGTGAGATGCCATGGTGGCAGTGTACAGCAGTGGGTACCAGTGCTGGCGAGGCTAGTCTAGAGCAATCAGAATTGTCCTTGGTTTTTCCTCCCTTATTTTGAGCAGTACCCTGGTAATGAGAGGTAGTGGGGGAAATGCATGTTCTGAGAGGTTGCCCAGGGGAAGGATATGGCATCCACTTTCTAGGCCCTGCAGGGAGGCTCCCTGATGCAGAACTTGCTGAGCTGATGGTTGGAGTGGGAAGCAAAGAGGTCGACCTTCGGGGTGCCCCATTTCTGAGTTATTAGGGTGAAGATTCTTTGGTCTAGCTGCCACTCGTGTGGGTCCAGAAGATTTCTGCTTAAGTTGTCTGTCAGAGAGTTTAGAGAGCCTGGCAGGAAGTGTGCTAACAGGTGTAGCTGCATGGCAGAGGCTGTGAGCCAAAGGGTCATGATGAGCCTACATAGAGGGTAGGAGTGAGTCCCTCCCTGCTTGCTGATATACCACATCACAGTGGTGTTGTCTGTTTTGATCAGGAGAGCCCCTGGGGAGAGAAGGGGCCTGAAAGCTGTCAATGCGTGCTGGACAGCTAACATCTCTTTTTGATTGATGAGCAGATGTATTTGCTGTCGGCTCCATTGGCCCTGTATGCACCTGCCATCCAGGTGTGCACCCCAGGCATAGTCTGATGGGTCTCTGGTGAGGGGTGGCGAGAAAGGTAGTCCCTTGTTGCGGGAGCATGCTGCTGCCCACCAAAGAAAATCTTTCCTTAGGCAAGATATCATTGGTATAAGAGTTTCCACATCTTGAGAGTGTTGACACCAAAGGCTTTTTAGGTACCATTGAAGTTTCCTCATATGCAGTCTGGCATATGGAATGAGTAGAATGCCAGATGCCATGAACCCCAGAGCATGCAAGATTTTCCTTGCAGATAACTGGGGTCTGGTGGCTAGTTGAGAGAAGTAGGCCGTCAGGAAAGTTTGCTTTTCTGGTGTAAGGAATGCCATATGGGATGCTGCGTCCAGGCTTGCTCCCAGGAATATAATCCTTTGGGTGGGTACTAGTTTGGATTTCTTTTCGTTGATAGTGTACCCTAGGGAGGTCAGTAGGGACTTTACAAAGGCCAGGTGCTTGTGCGGCCTTTCCTGACTGTCTGCCTGAATTAGGCAGTCATCTAAGTATGGGTAAATTTGTATATTTCTTTGTCTGCAAAAAGCAATGGCGGGAGTCAGGCATTTTGTGAAAACTCTGGGAGCAGTAGATAAGCCAAAGGGAAGTGCAGAAAACTGAAAGTGCAGAGCTCCTGCCCTGAAACGTAGATATTTCCTGCATGATTCCCTGATTAGGATGTGGAGGTAGGCCTCTTTTAGGTCTAGGGTGGCTAGCCAAGCATTTTTGGAGAGCATAGGTAGTAGTTGCTGGAGGGTGGGCATTCTGAATTTTGGTATCACCAGGAAGGTGTTTAGAATGGATAGATCGTGGATGGGCAGCCATCAGCCCTCTTGTCTGGGTACCAGGAAAAGTCTGGAGTAGAAACCTTGGCTTATCTGTTCTGCAGGAACGTGCTCTATTGCCCTCATAGAGAGCAGGGAAAGGACTTGCTTTTTCACCTCTGCCAACTGGTTTGCAGGAAGATCTGGGAGCCCTTTTAGGGTTGGGAGAGTGTGGAAAGAAAATTTGTATCCCTGGGATACTATGTTGAGGACCCAGCGGTCGCTGGTAATGGTGGCCCAGGTGCTTGCGTGGAAGGAGAGTTTTCCTCCTAGGGGCAAGTGCAGGTGGGCAGAGGGAGGGGGTGGAAGTGGAGAGTCATTGTGAGTTCTTACCATGAGGAGGTGGCTTTGCACTCCCTGGTTTGGAAGTGGAGGAACTCCATTGCTTTGATCTCTGCATTCCCTGTGGCTGTTGTCTGAGGGGTCTGCTTCCCCAGATCTGGGCTGAAATTACCTGGCGGGAGCAGGAAAGGACCAGTGCTTGGAGGGGCAATGCCTACTGAACCTGGGTGGCTGGACCTGTAGAAGATCCTTAATATAGATTTAGCTTTTTCTTCCATATTTTTTTTTAAGACGTCCTCTGCGCCTTGGTGCCAAATAAGTTGTCTTTGTGCAAGGGTGCATCCAATAATTTAGATTTGGCAAGAGCTGTTCGTTAAGCCAAACATGCCTTCTAAGGACAGAACCGGTGACTGCTGCCCCACAAGAAGCTTCTAGGGCGTCAAACCCACAGTGTAAGGTGTGCTTAGTTACTTGACTTGCAGAATGCATTAACTCTTGTAACTCTTTACTTTCTGCACAAGCAGGAAAGGATATTTTTTGTTTGAGGAGTTCCATGGTGTGTTACTGAAATTTTAGCATATGGAACTGACAATTTAGTGCTCTGATAGCAGAGGTGTATACTTTTTTACCCCATCTGTCTAGTGCTCGGGAATCCCTGTCTGAGGGGGTGGGATTCTTAGAAGTTGCTTTAATTCCTTTAGGCTCTTGAGAAACAACCTCAGGGTCAGCAGTAGGATTTTTGAAAAGAAATTTGTGTGAGTCAGGGACTCTAATGCCTATCAGGTTTTCTGGGAGCAGGAGGGAGGGTGTTAGGAGTCAAACTAGATTCCATGAAAACATCATCCACAACATCCAGAACAGGAGGAATGGCCAGTGGTCTGTGCTGTGGAAGATCTAAGAATTCTCTGGGTCTCTTTTTAGACTAAGGGTAGTCCTGACATTCCCATTGGAAATGCTCCTTTAAAGTATGAAGGGTTTCCCAGAAGGAAAAGTCCTCATGTGGAGAGGCTGAAGGAATGGATTCCTCTGCATTAGAATCCTCATAAGCAGAGAGGGGTTGCATGTCTTCATATTCAAATGCATCAGAGTCATCAGACTCCTGTTCAGATAAAACTACTGGGGACAGATCTCTTTTTCTTTTGGAAGGGGTAGCTTGGCTTCCCCTGATCAGCATTATGAGGTCTTCCGCCATTTTAAGCATTTGAGATTGAGGTAAGGAAGCAGGTGTCTGAAATTGGGTCATCGGTTTCTTGGGAGTGGTTCGTACTCTGGGCCTTAGAAACTCAGACGAAAGGATGGTGAAAGTCATCGGTTTGTGCTGAGAATCGGTAGTGCGAAGTACTTCCTCGGAAGCCGGTGTCTGCTAAGCGGCTCCGGACCCATCCAAGGTAGAAACAACTGCAGGATCCTTAGTCGAAGAAGAGCTTTGCGGCAAACCAGACTCTGAAAGGGTCTCGGTAGCGGCCTGCGAATCCACAGAAGCAGGCATCAGGGGCTGCGAAAGCGCCTCACTGAGGACCGGAGCACTGACGACTAGCTTAACGGAAGCGTCGTCGGTAGGTTTGAACCTGTGCAGTCTGTCTCTGTTCTTTATCCTTACATTTTTTCAGAAAATTTGCTGTCAGATGGCTTACCGAAGCCATATTGGAATTTGAGGACCGTGAGCAAAAATATCTAGCTACAATAAGGGCCCGACGATGTATAGTTCTGGCATTGAACAAAGCAAATAAGTGACAGCGAGGGACGTCGTGGTCTGGGCCTAAGCAAGTGAAGAAGTAAGAATGAAAGTCTCGGTGTGGTATTTGCTTTCCACAGGTGAGACAATTGTTAACTTCTTCTGACATCGGTTAGAGCAAGAAAAAAGGATCCCCAACGGGGTACTTAGCTTTAGAAGACTTCAGCTACAATTCGGAAAATGAAACTCAGGTAGTGGCCGACCGGCACTCGTGCAAACTGCTTCTGCTTCAGGCTCCTCGGCAAGAAAGACTGATGTAATGATGCCAGCTGCCTTACTATATACTACTGACGACCTGACGTCAGTCCTGAAGTGACAGCAACCGATGCAGAAATACTAAGCTTCTGGTATTCGGGCTGGCCTAGGGCTAACCTGGCAAGGATAACTCAAATGTGATGAGTAAAACACTAAGAACATCCACTGCTACATATCAAACTTCTATCCTCCAAAATGACAGAAAGGAATGTAAAACTTTGCTCTGCTCCTGTATTGGTAATGATTTACACAGAGGAAAAAGGTTGATTGGCTATATTTGTCAGTCAATATACAGCACCACAAATGACCTGGCCAGGAGGAAGCTATAATGTTGGCTTTCTTCCACTTCACTTACAACATACTTACTAGATCATTAAGAATCAAGTACAGACATAAAAGTAAGATCTGAGTACACATCAACAAGAAGGCATCTATTCTCCAAATTCTTTAAGGAACCAGGGAGCAAAACTTGGAGATGTATGCTGAAATATGTGGCAAACAGTTCCATTATTAAAGATCAAACTTAAATACCCTAAAGCAAACTGGTTAATTCTAAAGGCTAGTGACACACCTCCATGAATAACTACAGCACACACACAACATAAATCACGTTTCTGCAATGCCCTCTGTACACCAACATCTCTCTTACTTATGCTAACTCCATGATCACACAGCCATAGACAAACGAAAAACACCATGCAAGGACGATCATCAGGTATATGAACTGCAGTCTCACAGTTCATCTACCACAGTCAAAAACACTATCAAACAGCAACCATCTGGCAAACAGGACTGTGAATCTAGCTTTTACTAGTGAGTTATTTGCCTGATGAGGGAATTGGTTAGTTTCTGTAATTCTGAAAAATGCATTGCAGAGAAGTGAAGATTGTGCTGAATGGCCCAATGCCCAATCAAAACTACCTCTGCAAACCTGGACATGTATGGTGCCCACCAGTTTGCTGACATACTAAATAACTGTAGCACCAGTTGTGCCAGTTTGCATGTAACACAGAAGGAAGCTGTCCTTCAAAGCTGCAATGGCTCCAGACAGTGTTTACATTTCTTTCAGGCTGACATGAACACAGCTTTATTTTGAGAGCAGCTGCCTCATACCTATAGGTTTCTGAAATGTGCTCCCCTACCATAATTCAGTCTGTTGTCAGTTTTGTCATTGACAGAGGAATAATGGGCACATTTTGGATAAGTTGACAGGGTCTGTCCACCACAAAAGATCCTTCCTTACAGAGTGAGGAAAGTGGAGAATATGATGTCTGGTTCCAAACAATTTTAAGAATCCCTTCACATATTGCATGTCAGTTCTCTCACGTATTACGTTATGGTAATTGTAAACTGTTGGGAAAATTCATTCATCACATTGAATTTCCAGCTGCTTCTCTTGGGGATAAAGACTTTCACCTGGATAGAATCTAGACAGAAAGGAGTCGCAGGGATGATTCTTTTTGATCCTCAAAGATTCTAATAAAAAAAGTGACACAGTTGTCCAGATATGAAAAGGCAGTTACATTCTGGCTCCTAAGATGTGTAAATACTATTGCTAAAAATCTAGTAAATGGCTGGTGGTGTGGCTAGCACAAATAATAGAGTAGATAACTGAAAGCAGAGATGAGCTATCTAAAATCTGAGATACTTCACGTGGGAACAGCTTTACTGGAATGGGTAAGTGTCTTCTATGTTCAGAGTTGTCATATACCCTAAGTCAGGCAGCAGTGTTTGCAGTACTGCCAACTGGAATTTGCCTACAAAAAAAGTATTAAAATCTGACACATTTGGTACTAGTCTTAACAGTAATGATCTTTTTGGGAACCAGAAATTGCCTGGAATTTAAGCCTTGCCCTGTCTAAGTGGGCACTTCTCACTGTATTGCCTTCAATAACAAGAAACAATCTAACAAAAGTAGAGCTTGTGTTGTTTGACGTGCTGCAGTGTGCAAAATGAAATAAGCTCATGACTCCTTTATAAATATCATTGTATAAGCACACAACTATGGGCAATTTAGTGAATCATCAATTCACTTAATAACATGTCTTTAGGATGTAGGATGAATCCAAAGAACTTAGTGAAAATGTAAACAGAGACAGGGCATGCCAACTCCACAAAGAAAGCACCCCAGATGGTTCATTTCCTGGTTGGGATACCTATGCAAAGTCTGCATGTCCTTGTGTGTCCATTTTCAATGGGTATTCCTGTTTCTCCCCACAACCTAAAGACATGCTTCTTTATGTGGTCCTCTAAATTGCCCACAGGGGTGGATGTATGTGTATACAAATATGAAAACCTACACATCGGACAGGTGCTTCACGCAGGATTAATTCTCTGCTTTACTGCCTAATGCCCACTGAGTGGTGGGATGGTTGGATAGGCTCTGGTTACCCTATGATCCTGAAACAGGGTACAGTGGGTATAAAAGTAGGAATGAATCCTTACATACTGTACACACCTGTCCCAAATTAGCTGTGGCAATTTCCGGCTAAGAGGAAAGATCATGTTGCAAACTGATTCCATGAGCTAAGAGGAGCAGGGAGAGGAAACAGCATGCAGTTACTCTGAAGACTTTCAAGTTCCTTTTCATCTGAGCTCGAAACAGCTGTAAACCACTTCACTTTATACTGCTTCTGGACATGAGTGGGATGGATGAATTTACCTTTCTTATAACATGATATTTTACCTGCAGGATTTGCAGGTATTAAAGAGTGAAAAATACATGACCTAGTTTCGCATTTCTTTTCAAGGCCAGTTATGATGTCATCAGTTGGCTTACCAAAAAGCAGTTCAATAGTTACAGAGACATCAAATAATTATGACTTGATGTCCACAGGGTATGTTTCAGTTCTCTGCCGAGCAGTATGCCTCTTCGAAACAACCCCCGACATGACTGACTGGAAGTGGTATCAGAATCATATGCCACTGTTAAATCTATGATCCCCAGGTTTATCAGCCAACATTAACCTTCACTATCTACTTCCCTTCTATCAGTACCAAGGAGTTTTGTACTGTTTCCTAAAACTGAGATCACATGACCTTAATGGATCCAAGCTTTTAAGGAGGCCAAGGTACTGCATGTGCACATTTTTCCATTCTCGTCTTTTCTAGAAACCTCCAATTCCTAACAGAAGGCAATGGTGCCAGTAGCACAAACTTTCAGGTCTGATAAAAGGTGGAGAGAGAAATGGCTAAGGGGTCTGTTTTGTGATTACTGTACAGCACTTGTACTTCTTCAGGACTCTTAGAAAAACTGTGTACTTACTTGGGTGTTGGAATCTGACTGTCTATCTTCTATCACCTTATTAAATGGATTAAGATAAGAGACTCAATTTTTATTATGGCATTCTCATGATTTCTGTGTATTTTTAAGCAGCATCACTAACAGACCATCTGAAAAACTTTCCCATATAATTAACAGTCTCCATAAATGTAATGCCCTGTGTGTGGGGGGGGTCAATAAATTGTGAGGATGTGTCTTTACAGTATCAAGTCTATAAACTGTGGTAATTCAATGAGGGCCACATAAAATGTCTCCTCTTTAGTGAAGAATAAATTAGAGGGATTTAATTTTATTTGTTTTTTCACTTACACTAAAGGGTTGTACCTCTCAATTTTAAATGAAAATACATTGGTCTAGAGGGAAAAGAACAGGTCCCCGAGATTGTCTGGCTGTTTTCTGAACAATACTGAAATAATTCATAGTCACAAGCAGCAGTAGGAACTGCAGGTGGAAGGATCCATAGAGAAGGAAAGAATAGCTGTGTAAAATCTTATCATAAGTATAGATGTCCTTCTCTCCTATGTTGCAGTATTCTTTACATATAGGGCTGTATTCCGCTATCAACCCGATGTCCGGCTAGTATACAAAAGCTTCAAGCTACTGCTTGTACGTGGGATGTCACACATAGGCTCAGGGACTGTCAGCTATAAAAAGGACGTCCGCACATACCATCCTCAGAATAAAGTAGCCCCATGAGGAAACTCCAAAAGGAGGCCCAAAGGATGGTCATCCAAACAAAGAGCAAGATGTAGGGGGAAGGCGGGTGGGGTAGAATACTGCAACATAGAAAAAAAGACATCTATGGTTATGGTAAGATTTTACACAACTACTCTATGTCCTTCTATTCAATGTTGAGTGCAAAAGCTGACAGGGGACCTAGGGAGGCGGATGAAACCAAGAGGAATTAGGCAGAAACATTTTCCAGAAATCCATGCAGGATTGCTCTGGCAAAACCTGCTCTGGACTTGGAAATATTGTCCGACTTGTAATGTCTTGTAAAAGTTTGAACAGATGACCAAGTGGCAGCTTCCAGAATGGATTGTGTATCCAAACCCTTGAAGAAAGCCCCTGAGGATGCAATAGATCTAGTTGAATGGGCTTTAAGTGAAGAGGGTAATGATTTCCCATGAAATTAACAACAAAACAGAATGGCTTTAGAAATCCATGGAGATATAGTTTGCTTAGAAACAGGCAAACCCAGAGCCCTGGGATGAAACAACACAGAAAAGTCTATCAGATTTCCTAACAGACTTTGTTTTGTCAAAATAAAATCCAAGCTGTCTGTGCAAATCTAGGGAATGCAAAATTCTCTCACTAAAAGATTGTGGAGATGGGGAAAAAAGTAGGCAGCTGGATAGTTTGATTTAAGGAAATGTCACTGATCACTTCAGGCATAAAAGAGGGATTAGTTCGCAAAGAAACCCTGTCCTTATGAAGACTAGGAAAGGTGACAAAGCCATTAATGCCTAGATCTCAGCAATCCTTCTGGCAGAGGTAATGGCTACCAGAAGCACTGTATTCAAAGTACAAAATTTCAAAGCTGAGGCTGCTGGTTCTAAAGGGGCCTGAGTCAACTTCTACAAGACAATATTAAGATCCCAAGGAGGAGGAATTGGTTTCCTGGGAGGATTAATGTGTAGGACGCCTTTTAAGAAAAGTTTAACTTCCAGCCTGGAAGCCAATGGAGGAGTTAAAGGCAGGCAAGCAGACAAGGTAGAACAGTGGGCCTTAATAAAAGAATAAGAAAGATCACTGTTGAGTAACTCACACAGGTAAGATAACAACTAAAGGAATATCTGCCAAAAAGGGGTCCCTTTTCATTTTTTGGCATCAGATAGAAAACCTTGTCCATTTAGAAATGTAAGATTTTTCTAGTAGTGGGTTTCCTGGCCTCTTGCAAAACCCTAAGCACGTCCTTAGAGAAAAGGTGCTTAAAAGGAATCAAAAGTTGCTCACCCACAAGGTCAGGTGAAGAGCAGAAAAGTGCGGGTGAATCAGAGATCCCTTGTCCTGAATGAGTAGGTCCATCCAGTGAGGTAACTTGTAGTGAAAGCCAATGGATAACTGCAGAAGAAGAGGGAACCAATGCCGCCTTGGCCAAAAGGGAGTCACTAACAAGATTTTTGGTTTGTCCTGTAAAACTTTCAACAGGACTTTCTGAATCAAAGGGAAGGGGGGAATGCATAAAGAAACATCCCCTTCCATGAAAAATGATAGGGAATCCACCTTCTAAGCCTGAGGGTGAGGGACCCTGGCACAGAAAAGAGGAAGTTGTCTGTTCTGAGGGAAGGCAAATAAATCCATCTCTGGAGTACCTCACTGGTGAACTAGATCTAGGAACATATCTCTTTGAAGCATCCGCTCGTAGAAGGGTGTCATGGATCTACTCAATACATTTACCACTGACTTTTGAGCAGAGAGAAGGTACACTGCATGCAGTGAGACAACGTAATAAATAGCCAACTCCCATGCTTTGATTGCTAGGTGATAAAGAGGATAAGATTTTGTACCCCCCTGCTTGTTTATGTACCAAAGGACTGTACTGTTGTCTGTGAGAATCTTGAGGGTCCTGGAATAAGCAGAGGATATAATGCCTGTAAGGCTAGAATTAAAGCCCTCACTTCCCTGACATTTATGTGCTCTCTCCTCTGAGCAGGTGACCATAGTCCCTGAACCTTTGTGGAAACGAAGATTGCTCCCCATCCTAAATCGGAGGTATCTGTATAAAGTTCCTGCACTGGTCGAGGAATTTGAAGAGGTAAACCAGGAATCTGACTGAGTTGCTGCACCCACCACCCTAGCTCTTTTTTAAGCATGGAAGAACATGAAAGACAGTGGTCCAAGGGATGAGCATGCTGTGACCAGACAGTTTTCAGAAATCACTGGAACTTCCTCATGTGAAGTTTTGCAAAGTACAACATGGGGACTGCAGAGGCCATGAACCCATGAAGTCTGAGGAACTTCTTGGCAGTGATGGAAGAAACAGGTAGAAGAGATGCCATGAATGCTATGAGAGACAGAGCTTTTTCTGAAGGAAGAAATACCATCACCAAATCTGTTCTGAACCTGCACCCCAGAAAAATGAGATCCTGGCTGGGTGATAGAGCAGATTTATTTTTAATTTATTGTGAACCCCAGGCCTTGTAAAAAGGGAATGGCTAGATCCAGGTGTTGAAGGTTTGGACTGCTGGTTAGAAAAAGCAGGTCATCCAGGTAAGGGTAAACCTGAAGACCCCTCAGTCTTAAGAAGGCAATAGCTGGGGCTAGACACTTTGTGAAAACCCTGGGATCAGTAGAAAGACCAAAAGGCAAGGCAGAGAATTGAAAGTGCTAAGAACCCACCAAGAAATGTAAGAATTTCATGAAGAGAGGGTGAATAGGAATATGCAGGTAAGCATCCTTTAGACCCAGCGAAAATAAGAATGCTTGAGGAGGCACAAGAGGGAGAAGAGACTGTAGGGATAAGCACTCTGAAAGAAAGCACCATCAGGAAGGTATTCAACCTTGACAGATACAGAGTGGATTTCCAAGGACCCCTTTTCTTGGAACCAAGAACATTCTGGAGTAAAATCCCCTTCCTTGCTGATTTGAAGGGACTGGTTGAAAGGTGCCCTGTATAAAAAGCTAATCTAGGAGATGAGGAAGCCGATGTAGTTGGTATGAGGGCAGTTGGGGAGTCCCCTGAAAGGGGGAAAGAGACTTCCAAGTCATGAAATAGCCGTTTTGAATAATGGATGCACCCAGGAGTCCTGGATGATCTCCCTCCAGGCTGAAAGGGAAAGAGAAAGGCAAAGAGACAGAGGGGTATGACTTGGAAGTTGGGGGTGGATGTCACAGAGAGCCTTGGTCTGGACTGAAAGGGCTGCTGACTAGATGAAGCACAAGTAACTGTTTTAGACTGAGGAGGTCTCCTAACAGGTTTATGTGGCCTAAAACCTGAGGGGGCTGAAAAAGAGGAAGACCTAGAAGGTTTCCTAATAAAAGGAGTTTTAGTAGGGAAGTTCCTATGAAATTTAGGAAATGGAGAAATTAACAGGTGCTTTATGTCCTGGAGCTCCTTACCTTTTTCTTTGAGAGTCTTAAAGAGCTCTGCAGCAGTTTTTCCAAACAGAGCAGAATTATCCAATAGAGCACCAAGAGGTTTTGCCTTGATGTCATCTGGAAGAGGCTGTAGACGCGGCCAAAAGCATCTCCTCAACACAGAAGCAGAAGCTGCAGACATGGAGGAAGCTTCAACAGCATCATAGCTGCATTTAATGGAATGCCTAGAGACGTGTGAGGATGCAGCTAAAAGGGAAAGAGCCAAGGGCTTAGCCTCTGAGTCTGGCAGTTGAGACAGAGCCTGAGAAGCTTGGGATAGCAAAGCCATAGAATATCTAGACATATGAGTCTGGTAATTAATGGCCCTGATTGCAAGGGTTGAAGAAGTGTTGACCTTCTTACCTAACCTCTCTACAGTTTTGCTTTCTTTGTATGAAGGGAGTAATTTTGTACAGGAGACAATCCGAGAGGATTTGTCAGAAATAATAAAGACTACAGCTGGGTCAGCTGAGGGACATTTAAAAAGAAATTTGCAATCCTCAGGGGCCTTACAGAAGCTGTCAGGTCTTTTGGGAGCTGGTGCCTGTGAATCTTGGGTTTTGGAAGATGAAGCAAAGGCACCAAGGAAGGCTGGAAGCACTGGAGGGACAGCTGCAGGTGCAGGGGCCTCCACCTGAAACAAGTCATAGCATCTCTTTTGCTCCTCTGAAATTTGAAAAGAATCCCACTTAAAGAATTCCCTCATCTTACTGACTGCCTCACCAAAAGAGAGTTCTTCCATGGGTGAGTCTCCTCCACTCAACTCCTATTCTGGGGAAGCATATTCCAAGGGGGAAGGAATCTGGGTGAAATATGCTAAGTAGTCCTCATCAGAGGATTACCCCTCTGAATCAGAATCCTGGGCTGGGATGGCAGAGAATGACTCCTGAGAACCCAATGGCAGCACAGGGGAAGATGAGAAGGCAGGGCTAGAAAGAGGAGAAGCCGAAGCCGGAGGCCTGAGGACCATAAAGGCCTTAAGATCTTGAGAGAAAACTTCTCAGTCCAACGTAGGCATAGAAGGTACTACTGAATGTTTAGTCTCTCAGACGCAGGAACAAGGCCTGACACAGATCGAATGCCCAAAGCTTCTTGTTGCAAGGAAACTGCAGCAGATCCTGAGTCCTCAGAAATCAAAAGCTGTGGTTCCCCCGGATTGTCCAAACTGGTTCCCCCAGATTGTCCAAACTGGACGTCTGCATGGCATCGGACATGCTTGGAGCCGCACTTTTGACAGCCTCCATTGTGGCTCCAGTCGGAAAGACAGACCCTACCTCCGACCATACCTCTGGGTCTTCATCAACCTCAAGGGGTACCTCTGAGAGAGACGGCACAGCCGAACAGGATTCGGGGGTGGCTTTGGCCATCTTCCTCTTCACGGACAGCTGAGAGGAACTCACAGAACTCTCCATCGATTCCATAGCCAGACATTTAAGCCTTTGGTTTTCAAGGTATAAGTTTAAAGCAGACAGACTACACAAGGTTTTTGGGATGAAGGCATGACAGAACAGGACTGATGGTTGTGGGTAGGCCCTAAACAAAAGAAACAGAGCGTGTGACTATCCTAATGTGGAATTTGCCTTCCACACCTGCACTTACCCATTCTGGATGACATTAACAATAACAAAAGGCAAAAGCAAGCAAATAAATCCCCAATGGAGTACTTATCTGAAGCTGAGGAACAAAACACAGATTCCAATGACAGACCGAATGTACGAGTCAACCTTTCTGAATGGCAGCCAAACACTTCAGTGGATGGTACATGCGGACTTCTCTTTTATGGCTGGTGTTAACTGAGCCTACGTGCAACATCGCATGCACAAGCAATAGCTTGAAGCTTTTGTACACTAACCAGACATCGGGATAATAGCGGAATACAGCCCCCATATGTAAAGAATACTGCAACATTGAACAGAAGGACAACTGTGGTTAGTGGATTATCCACTAAAATGCACTTTGGATCTGCAATATCACTTAAATCTTCAAGACAGCTCTAACAAAGGTATGTATGGTGGCTGCAGGTTTAATTTTAAAAGTCTACAGTATTGGGATCAGTGGCTGTTCTTTGGGTACTTTACTAAATGGTTTCTGACCTTAGCTTTCTGGAACCATCAAAGAGGAATTATCTTCTACTGCTAAATTCATGGAGAACTTTCATTCTGCCAGAGCAAAAAGATGTCAACATGTTTTTTTTTTCAAACTTTTCTAAACTGTTCTTCCTCTCTTCCCTCCCCAACTTTTCTGTTATTATCCATATTCTCCTTTCTTTCACTGTCTCCTTGTTTTTCCATCTTTTTTATTTAATCTGTTTATGTTTAGAATCCACCTTTCTGCTAGACATTTATTTTCAAGAGATTCCAAGCATTTCTATTGATGATATAAAGGTTTTTACATTTCCTAGTCAGGTAGTTTTGTTAAATTTCACACCACCAGTTAAGGAACAAGCCCTAAAAAGAAGCAGTATAAACATGACAGTCTTTAGGAACTGTCTATTACAAGCACATTTTTTAAAGATTTAGGGATAAAAAATATTTTTGACATCCAGAAGAAGATTGTTGCCATTTTTGAAGAAAATTATCAAGCTGGACAACTATGAACTGAAAACTCATTGAAGAAATGACATTTTCTTTGTAATACATGCAGCTATGCATCAAGAGCAGCCTTAAAAGGTAAAGTAGTGTGTTGTTTTACCTGCAGTGGTAACTTATTCATTGCTTGGAATATGCTGAGTTAGGACCCTATTTCTGTAGCAAGTCTTGCTTATTTTCTGGCACAAATTTTGGTCTCTAGTGTGAGGTACCTCCCACAGCAACAAATGAACAAACTCTTTTTTTGTTTTCTAATAGTTTATGTTCTTTGTACTGCAGAACCTTTTATGGGCAATTGACTTTTGTCTACCCTGAATTATAGACTGAGCTGCCAATCAAAGGTTTACAAAGAGTGTCAGCCTGGCCTCAGGGGAAGAACTAATCAATTCCTAGAGCTGAGACCCCAAAATAATAAAGTTTTACACATGAAATTAAATTATAAATGAACCCATGCCCTTGGACCACAAGGTGTGCTTCAGAGGTAAGTTGCTGCATATTTAAAAGATGCTTCCTCTCAAAGAACCATTAGTGTAGAAGCAAAGTGTGTATGTCTTGCATGTGTACCTTCCAACACATACACAGTGGTACCCAGCAAAGAGTTCACATTAACTTCAACAGCCACTTTCTCATCAGACCTTTACAATCTGCACAACATGTCATGGCGGCAGTATACTTCATCTCACACAAACTGCAGATGCGTTCTACTTGAGTTGCAATAATGCACCAGGACAGCATAACACAAACAAAGTAATGTAAAAGGAGTTGCTAATCAGAGGAAGACGAACCAATAGTCTACTGTTATGTTAAGTATACATGACTGCACTATGGCACCTTGCTCATTTATTACTTCATTGGACAGAATATCAAATGTGGTGGTGTTATTTTTTTTTTTTTAACATTTGCTTACCGGGAAAGTCCAGCTTGGAACGCAGCCAATTTTCAGCGGCGGCCCAGGGAGAAACACTCCAGACACATCTTTGTAATGTGGGAGGAAACCAGAGTACCCAGAGAAAACCCACACGAACACAGGGAGGACATGCAGACTCGGCACAGAAGGCACTCCAGCCGAGAGTTGAACCAGAGAAAGTACAGTTGTATACACTTACCATAAATGTAGATGTTCGAGTGTATTCACTGTTGCAGTCATTACACTTGGGTTATCCTGCTGGCAGGCTACCCTCAGTCGGCCTGAATTCCAAAGTCTAGGTCTGGCGTCGGTTGCTGTCGCCTCCTCCCTGACGTCAGTGCGCCAGGGGCATAAAAGACACAGCAAACGTCATTTTCTTCAGTTTTTCTTGCCCCAGATGTCAGGTGCCCCCAAAAGGGTAGGCTAAAAATATGCCAATAAAACATGCATACACCAAAATATATTATACCTTCATCTACAAGCAAATACATCACATAGGTTGTATAGATTAGAGAAGTGCAGATAAGTTCCAGCAAAGATATGGGGGATGGTGGGTGGGTAACCTGGACTGCAACAGTGAATACACTCGAACATCTACATTTATGGTAAGTGTACACAACTGTACTATGTTCTTTGTGTTTCACTGTTGCAGTCGTTCTACTTGGGTTGAATCCCAAAGCTATGGTTGGGAGGCTGGAGCTAGATGGCATTAGGAGCGGCTATGAGGACCTGCAGAACTGCAGTGGCAAAGCCTGCCCTGGATTTAGAGTAGAGTGGGAAATGATAGTGCTTTGTAAAGGTGTGCACTGAACTCCAGGTAGCAGCCTTCAAAATGTCTTTGGTTGATACTCCCCTGAGGAAGGTTGCTGCTCTGGTTGAATGTGGCCTAATGCCCTTAGGCACTGGCTTGCCATGTTGTGAATAGCAGAAACGAATGCAGTGGCCTATCCACTTTGAAATAGTCTGCTTTGAGATGGCCTTTCCTTGTGATCCTGCAGCATATGCCACTAGTAGTTGTGCTGTCTTTCTGAAAGCTTTGGTTCTGTTCAAGTAGAAGCGTAGCTGTCTGTGTATGCCCAAAGAATGCAGAATTCTCTCCCCCTTATTCTGTGGGTTTGGATAAAAAGTAGGCAGATGAATAGTTTGGTTAAGGACCACACTGGACACTACCTTAGGCATAAATGTCGGGTTTGTCCTCAGAGAAACCCTGTCTGGATAAAAAAATGATAAAAGGTTCCACAGCCATGAGTGCCTGTAGCTCTGAGACTCATCTTGCAGAGGTTATTGTTAGGAGCAGGGCTGTTTTCCAAGATAAAAACTTTATATCAGTTGTAGCGGCTGGCTCAAAAGGAGGCAGGGTGAGTTTTTCCAAGACATAATTGAGGTCCCATGCAGGTATTGGTGATCTCCTTGGAGGCCTTAAGTTTCTGGCTCCTCTAAGGTACTGCCTTAACAAGGGATGAGAAAAAATTGGTGGCTCTGTATTGTAATGAGCCGAAATGGCAGAGACATGAATTTTAATTGATGAAAAGGATAGGCCTTTGCCCAGCATCTCAGTTAAGTATTGCAAAATCTGAGAAATATTTGGTACAGCTGTGTCAATTCCTTGTGCCTGGTTCCAAGCACAGAATCTCTTCCATTTTCCAGGGTAAGATTTTCTGGTACTAGGCCTTCTGGCCTCCAAAATGACATCCATCACAGCTTTAGTGAGACGTGCATTTTGTATGATAACATTATCCGCCATGCTGCCAGATTTAAGGTCTTTAGTTGGCTGTGCAGGATCTGATTGTTTTGTTGGGATAGATGATGAGGTATTTGAGGCAAGGTCCAAGCTGGGCATTGAGACTAGTTCCTTAGGATTGGATACCAGTACTGGCGGGGCCAGTCTGGGGCAATCAGCATCATCTTTGGCTTATCATCTTTGGCTTCTCCTGTCTGACCTTTAGGAGTACCTTGGGGAGGAGAGGCAGTGGAGGAAAGGCATATACTGCTAAGCTTTTTCAGCTGAAAGATAGTGCGTCCACTTTCCATGCTTGTCTGTGATAAGTCTTTGTGCAGAATCTTTTTAGTTGGTAGTTGTGAGGACAGGCAAATAGCTCTATATCCGGGCATCCCCATTTCCTTGTTATCATGCTGAAGGCTTGTGGATCCAATTTCCACTTAGTTTGTCTGCCAGAGTATTTATCTTTCCTGGCAGGAATTGTGCCTGCAGATGTGCTTGGTAAGTCAATGCTGTGTCCCACAAAGTCATGGCTAGTCTGCAAAGGGGGTAAGAATGAGTGCCTCCCTGCTTGTTTATACACCACATGACCGTGGTGTTGTCTGTCTTTATCAGTAGTTGTCCCAGATGAAATAGGTCCTTGAAGGCTGTCGGGGCATTCTGAACAGCTAGCATCTCTTTTTGATTGATATATAGATGCATTTGGTTTGTGGACCATGTGCCTTGAATACATCTTCTTCCTGCCATGTGGGCCCCCAGGCATAACCTGATGCATCCGTTGTTAATGTCTGCCTGGCAAGGGGTAAAGTGAATGGCTGTCCCTTGTTCTGGTGACAGGCCTTCACCCACCATCGAAACTCCTGTTTTAGGCAGGGAATGAGGGTAATTATTATTTCCAGGCTGTGACAATGTTGAGTCCAAACACTTTTTAGGTACCACTGAAGTTTCCTCATATGCAGTCTTGCATATGGAATTAGTAGAATGCAAGATGCCATGAAGCCCAAAGCCTGCAGAATTTTTCTTGCAGATAACTGGGCCTTTGTTGCCAACAGGTTGAAATAGGTAGTCAGTTGCCTTTGTTTGTCTGGTGTGAGATAAGCCATCTGGGCAGTTGCATTTAAGCTTGCACCCAGAAATATCTCTTGAGAGGGTACTAGTTTTGATTTCTTTTCGTTGACTGTGTACCCTAGGCCTATTAGAAATGTCTTTACAAACGCCAGATGCTGTAGTAGAATGTCCTTGTACTCTGACTGAATGAAGCAGTCATCCAAGTAAGGATATATTTGTATTCCTCTTTGTCTGCAGAATGCAATTACTGGTGTCAGGCACTTTGTGAAGACCCAGGGCGCAGTACATAAGCCAAAGGGCAGTGCAGAGAATTGGTAGTGCATTGAGCCAGCTTTGAATGAGGTATCTTCTGCATGTTAGTCTGATTGGGACATGCAGGTATGCCTCTTTTTGGTCTAAAGTCACAAGCCAACCCTTCTTGCCCAGAATGAGCAGAAGTTGCTGTAGAGTCAACATTTTGAATTTTGATATATCCAGATATGTGTTTAGAATAGATAGGTCCAGTATTGGTCACCAGGTCTTGTCCTTTCTTGGTAACTAGAACAATCTTGAATAAAATCCTTGTCCCTGCTCTTGCTCTGGTACTAGTTGAATGGCCCTCATGTCCATGAGGGATAAGACTTCCTTTTGTGCCTCTGCCCATTGATGTTTTGGCAGGTCTGGCCAACCGTTTGTCCTTAGCAGGGTATGGAAGTGAAACTTGTAGCCTTGTGACACTATGTTTAGGACCAATTTCTCCCGGGGTTATTATGTGCCAATTTTGAGAAAAAAGTGCTAGTTTTCCCCTTAAAGGTGCTGCCAGAAGATAAGTGCTTGGTGCAGGCAGGGGGAAGTCATTGGGACTGTTTCCTGCATGGCTGTGCTTTGTCTTCTCCACTTTTGGAGGTAGAAGCACCCCATTGTTTAGACCTGTACTAACCTTGGGGCTGGGATCTGCCTCTTGGGCATCTGTATCTGCCCCTTTGTGGTCTGTCTGAAAATGGAAAGGACCAATTCTTTGTAGGCCAGTGTCTGCTAAATCTTGGAGGCTGTACCTGTAAGAAATTCTTAACCGTTTGCATAGATTTAGCTTTGTCCTCCATTTTCTTTAACACCAAACAAGGTATCATGCTGTAATGGAGC
Organism: Protopterus annectens; assembly: GCF_019279795.1. Classification (NCBI taxonomy): domain Eukaryota; kingdom Metazoa; phylum Chordata; order Ceratodontiformes; family Protopteridae; genus Protopterus; species Protopterus annectens. The sequence continues at coordinate 1,564,820,224 of NC_056735.1, forward strand.
ATCTAATAATTTTGCTTTGACATGATCAGGCAGATTTTGTTCCTTTAACCAAGCATGCCTCCTGATGACAGAACCTGTAACAGCGGCCCTGCAGGAGGTCTACAAAGAATCAAAACCACATTGCAAAGTATGCTTTCCAATTTGTTCAGCTGCATGCAATAAATCCTGCATTTCTTTGTTTTCTGCACATTCAGAATTTATCAACATTTTCTGTTTAAGCAGTGACATAATATATTGCTGATATTTGAGCATATGAAACTGACAATTTAAAGCCCTTATAACCAAGGTAGCAGAAGTGTAAATCTTTTTCCCCATCTGTCCAATGCCCTAGAATCCCTGTCAGAGGGGGTAGGGCTTTTTGCAGTGGAAGCCTTGACCCCTTTGGGACCCTGAGAGAGAGTTTCTGGGTCAGCAGCAGGGTTTTTGAAAAGGAATTTATGAGAGTCAGGAACCCTGTAGTACCTGTCCAGCTTAACAGGAGCTGGAGGTAAGGAGTCAGGGGTCAGACTGGACTCTGAAAATACATCATCTACAATGTCTAACACAGGTGGAATAGCTAGGGGCCTGTGTTGTGGTAGTAAAAGGAAGTCTCTGAGCCTTTTCTTAGATTCTGAAAAATCTTGGCTCTCCCAGTGGAAATGCTCCCTAATGGTATGCAAGGTTTCCCCAAAAGAGTAATCCTCAGGAGGAGAGGCTGAAGGGATAGATTCTTCAGCATCAGAATCCTCACAGGGAGGAAGAGAGTATTCCTGATCAGAAGACGAATCACATGAAATGGAAACCTGATCTGAAGATTCATATTCTGTTTCTTGCCTAGGCCTTGTATCAGGTGGGGGATGGGAACCCCTGATCAAAGTAATTAAGTCTTTGGCCATTTTCAGCATCTGTTTTTTGGGCACGGAGCCCTGTCCATGAGGTTGTTGTACTTGTTTCTTTGTCTTTAAAGGTGCTTTAGTCTTTGCCTTTGAAGCTGAAGTCGTTTTAATGTATAACTGAGTAGGTCTGAAAACACCCTCAGAACTGATGCCTGCTCAGCAGCTCCAGACCCATCTGAGGGAATAGTCCACGAAGGTCCAATACCTTGAGCTTCCAGCGGCCTAGTCGACTTCACGTGGGAGTCGGTAGTGGCCTGCGGGTCTAAAGTAGCGGGCGTCAGGGGCTGCGAAGGCGCCTCACTGAGAACCGGCGATTGGCTTAGAAGATGCCTCGTCATCGGTTTTGGACCTTGGATGCCTGTCCTTTTCTTTTTCTTTGCGTTTCTTGTGAATTCCGGTAGTCGGATGGCTATCCGATGACATTGTATAATTAAATCTTCTGCCAAAATAGTGTAATGCAAAATCGTACCGATGCTTAATAGTGCGTTGGTTAAATCTAGCACAAAACCGGCAACTAGCAACGTCATGGTCAGGGTCTAGGCAAGGAATACAGTAAGAATGAAAATCCTTATGAGGTATTTGCTTCCCACAAGAAATACAATTATTAACTTTTTCTGACATCGGTCTGGAGCAAGAAAAAAGTTTCCTCAACGGGGTACTTAGCTTTTAAAGAAGACTTCGGATCTGAAATTCGAACACAAAAATCTCAGGAGTCGGTCGGCCAACCGGCACTTGCGAACTGCTTATGCTTCGGGCACCGCACAGCAAGAAAGACTGAAGAAAATGGCGTCAGCGCACTGACGTCAGGGAGGAGGCGACAGCAACCGATGCCGGACCTAGACTTTGGAATTCAGGCCGACTGAGGGTAGCCTGCCAGCAGGATAACCCAAGTGTAATGACTGCAACAGTGAAACACGAAGAACATCCTCTTGCTGTGAGGCGACAATGCTACCACTGCACACTGCGCTGTCCTTGCTGTATGCATTTAAAGGATGAATGCAGGCACCATCTAACATCCTTTTGATGACTACTACTGCAAGTGTACCTCCTGGCCTTGAAATGCAATCAACATTGTAATGCCTGAAGAACATCCTGAGAGAGCAGAGCACTCTTTCACACGTCTACTGTTGAAACACCTTGAAAGAAGCCTGCACTCCAGAAAAAAAAATTAGCCCTGATGGGACCCAGAATATGTTTAACCACAGAATCAAACAACTCTGAAACATCAAGAAAAGTCCAGACAGAAACAGCTTAATTTCCCACAGAAGCCACTAATCACGTTTGTGATAAGGAAACAGACATATCATTTTCTTGGACTATAAAATTTAGAAAGTCTGATGAACTAAAATACTGTTTCCTTTAGAATCCATAAGGTATAAAGAGCTCATTCACATGTGCTCTGAGGATGAAAAAAAAAAGTAAGGGATCTGGACCTTTTAATTTAGACACAACCTTAGACCAGCCCATCCTGTCTTAATGAAAAACTTTACATTATGAAGCACATGAGGTCTTCTAATAACAGTTACAAGTAGGAAAACTTTCCAAGATAAAAAAAAAAAAGATGGCAGAATAAAATATTCTGGTTTCTAAATGTAGTTTGCCATTCTTTCCCAGAAAAAAAGCTCGAATCACAAGAAGAAACCACTATCTTACTGAGAATTCTGAAGTGAAGAACTCCTTTAAGCACTGTTTTACAGGACAAGCCAAACTTGCCTCCCATGGAAGGCAAAAGGCACTCTAATGGAAGAGAAAGATGGTCTTAAGGTCAGCAAATTTTGCAGTCATCTATATAGCTGATAAGCCGCAAAATGGAGTAATTTTTGATCACTGAGAAAAAATATGTCAAAAGAAGTGGCCCGAAGACATAGCTTTGAAGGACTCCATTGGTGAAAGCTGGTGGTAAGGATAAGAGTTTTCCTGTTCTTAACTGTTATCTACAGTCAATTGTGGGACAATGTTGTTATATCTTCAGGAGCACAACAGATTGTTCTAATCACATATCCAATTGAAATTCTGTCTCTGTATTATAAAGGATGGAGTTTTAAATGCCTCGATGTACTACCGGCTTAAAAAAAAATAGGATTTGCAGCTTAAAGTTTACGTCAGCTCTCAGTTATTTGCTGATCAGCACTGCACTTCACTTATGGGTGTCATTTCAGTGTCAGCTTTTAAAGTCATTAACTGGGTTCCCATGATGTTCTGTGCTGAGTGGTGTGAGTGAAATACTGTACCAACAAGGTTCATCTGTAAGAATCTTGTTATAACACATTTCTTGGGCGGTGCAGTGGTGCAGCGGTAGCATTACTGCCTCACAGCAAGAGGTTCTCTGGTTCGATTCTCGGATGGGTGCCTTTTGTGTGGAGTCTGCATGTCCTCCCTTCATTCATGTGGGTTTCCTCCAGGTTCTACGGTTTCCTCCCATGTTACAAAGACATGCGCCTGGTGCATTTCTCCCCGGGCCTCCGCTGAAAATTGGTTCGTTCCAAGTCAGACTTTCCTGGTTAACAAATGTTAAATAAATTATAGCAAGGGTCTTACATATGAACCTTGCTATAACAAGGTTATTTCTCCCTCAGTTTTACTGCATAATCAGAGCACTTTATGTATTATAAGTTCATAGGTAGGTACTAGGCTATCGGCCCGTGGGCCAAAGTAAGCCTAGCCAACAGTGTATTGGCTTTCACCACCCATATAGTGTTAAATTCCTGCCCCTCTATCGAACAGAGCCCCAGACATGATCCCAGGGGTGAATTTCCTATTACCCATCCACTTATCAAGGTTCTTCTTGAAGAGTGCTAATGATGAACTCTGCTTGATGTAAATGGGAATTTTGTTCCAAAGCATGGGAAGTCTCTGGGACAAGAATCTATCCCTCCAGCATGTCTTATTTATTGGTGTGGTGAGGTTTAGGTCCCTACAGCATGTAGCTCTGGGAGACTGGGATTTCTTTAAGTGGAGAATGTCCATCAATTCTGGGTTTGACATAGCTTTGTATGTCAGACAGAGGTCTCCTCGGAGTAAGCGGTATGCGACCAAGTAGAGTTGGAGTTTCTTGAGCCGGTTGGCATAGGGCAACTGTTTGAGGCCAGCAATCCTCTTGGTGAGGTACTTTTTGGGCCTCTCCAGTTGTTGTAGGTGTCTTGTGAGTTACATCCCAAATGAGGCATTGTATTCAATGAGGGGACTGATAAGTGACGAGTATAGGGGGACGATGACTTCCTTTTCTCTAGATGCGAACCCTTTTGTGATTAGGAAGGCCATGTAGAAAGATTTTCTGACCACTGTGGCAATGTGGTTATCAAAGGAGAGGTTACTATCCACTTGGGTCCCAAGGTCTCTTAATCACACTTTCTGTGTTAAGTGAACTTCCCCCTATTTGGTAATTCATTGGGTACTGTGTTTTTACCAAAGGGGATAACAATGCACTTTTTGGCATTTAGCTTGAGGATATGATTTTGGCACCAGGTGTCTGTCTCGATGAGGCCCTTTTGCAGGATGTCTACGTCGGCAGGGGAATCGATAATGGCACCCAGTTGGCAGTTATCTGCGAACTTGGTTAGCCATAGACCCTCGGTGTTCGCTTGCACTTTGGAGAAGTATATACTGAACAGGAGAGGTCCCAAGACTGAACCCTGGGGCACTACACTTGTCACTGGTTTGGGGTCGGATCTGGAATCTGCAACTCTCACCATGTGGGTTCTGTACATGAGCCAGTTGGCCACCCATCTAATGATGTAAGGGTTTATGTTAAGGTTGATAAGTTTATCTAGGATTTCTGAAAGGGGGATAGTGTCGAAAGGCTTTAGCAAGTTCCAGGTAGGCTGTGTGGACCACCTTGCCCTAGTCTATGGCTTTGAAACTGTTTCAAAAAAGTCTACCAGGTTTAGGAGACATGATCTACCCTTCACATATCTGAATTGGGTAGCATCCAAAGTTTGGAGGTTACCAATGTCTTTGTTTATGAGTTCTATGATGATGTGCTCCACGGCCTTGCAGACCAGGCTTCTCAGGCTAATAGGCAGATGGTTCCCGGGGTCTGTGGTGGTTCCTCCTTTGTGGAGTGGGATAACTGTTGCTGTGTGCCATTCATTGGGCACATAAGCCTGTGGTGAGGCTGTGAATGAACATGGAGTTTAGATGGGGGGCTAGTTCATTTTGGAGTTCATGTAAGACGCAGCCTGGGATGATATCCGGTCCCATGGATGCTGTGTTTTTGGCTTTAGAGAGCGCCGTTTTTACCTGCATGTTTGTAACTGATGGGGCTCTACAATAATCTGGTATAGTTATAGGCCCTTTGGGAGGTGAGAGAGAGAGTAAAGTTTGCACTGAACCTATCTGCCAAGATGTTGGCAATATCAGTTGGCTCTGTATACTTTGCACCATTCTGTTGTAGCTCGGTGCAGATCTTGGTGTTGCCTTGGAGATTCTTGACATAGCTAAAGAATGACTTGTGGTTGTCTTTGGAATCTGTGGCAATTTTTCTTTCAAAATTAGATTTGGAGGATCTTCGTTTCTTACTGAGGCCCATCACTGAGTTCCTCCATTCCTGGGTTTTTACTCTCTTTTGCAACAGTTTCTTCCTTCTGTTGTAGAGTTTGTTAATGGCAGGGGACCACCAGATCGGCTTCCTTTTTTTGGAGGATAGTGTCTTGGTTTTGTTGGGGATAGCACGATCCATGGACTCATGCAGGTGCTTGTAGAGTGCATTTGTGTAGGATTCAGCAGTCATGACTGTACTGACTGTATTATCCGTCTGCAGGGGCATCGCAAAGTTAGCCACCTCAGTTTTGAGTAACGTGAAGTTCACTTTGGAGACATTTTTTACGATGGTTTCCTTGTGTGGGGGTGGGGTCGGGATGTGGATATCTAGGGTGATTAGTTTATGGTCTGATCTAACAAGCGAGGAGTTGATCTCGGGCATTGAGCACCAGTCACCGATGTTGGTAATGACCAGGTCCAGAATATTGTTGCCCCTGGCGGGGGTGTTGACAAGCTGATCCAGGGCATTAGAGTTTATAAATTCTAGGAATCACTGAACAAGGGGCTTAGTATAAGAGTAGTTCTCCCAGTTTATGTTAAGGTAGTTGAAATTGCCCATTATTATGGTATTTGGTTGGACCCTCATTCTTTCCAGTGTCCCCAGGAAGGAGGAGTGTGGGTCCTGGGTCATGGTGGGGGATCTATAACAAGCTACAATTTGGATTGCATTTTTGTCCAGGGTTAGTTGCAGTTGGATGATCTCAGAGGCATCGTGTTTTGCAACTAGCCTGGAGGTGTGGATGCCCTTGATGAATATGGACACACCGCCACCCTTTGTGTTTCGGTCCGGGTTTTGTGGCCGAAACGTGTGGTATGAATTATAGCCTGGTAGTGCTGGGGTGCTCTCGGGAGCCTTGAGCCAGGTCTCAGTCACTTCCCAGATATTGATGTTCTCCATTTTGAGGAGTGCCTCGAGTGAGTGCATTTTGACATTTAGACTCCTAGCATTGAGCAGTATTGCCCTCAGTTTTTTGTCACCTGTAGTTCGTACAGTGGTGGGTTTGTCTTTTGAGCCTTGCCTAAAAAAGGCACTATGGGGACAGCAAGAGCCTTGGCCAATATCCTGAATCCCAGGGGTGACAGGTGCAGGCTATCTCTAGCGAAGCATCGTGGCCTGTCAAGCATGTCATCCCAGGCAGAGAGATACTGGATCCCCTTTGAATGACACCAGAAGCTTAGCCAATTGTTGAATTTGATCATCTTATCCTTGTACTGTGGTATCATTGTGGGTGATGACAGGATGCTACTCAGGGCTAGGGTCATACCTGCCTGGACTACAAGATCAGAGAGCTCTTCCATGTCTCTTCATGTAGTCCAGGGAGGTATGTCTCAGATCATTTACACCAACATGGACAATGACACAGTCATATTTGTACTTGCCTTGTAGTGACCTGTGTGCATGCGTTATGTGGTGGATTCTGGCACCCCACAAGCAGCTGACAGTAACCTTCTCTTTGTCCAGCCTGGTGAGTGGGACGTCGGTGTGCCTGACTATAGAGTCACCTATCACTAGCGTGTTGGGTATGTTGTTTTGCCTTATGGGCTGTGGTTATGTGGCACACCGAGTTTGTGGGCTATGTTGTTACTTGAGCATTTTTTTCCCTTTGTGTTCATGACCCTCTATAGTACTTGTTTATTTCAACTAACAAAGTTTCACTAACACACTAATAAATAAATAAATAAGAAAAAACAGCTGATAAAATCAAATTAAATCAACAGTAAGTGCAAACAATAGTGTGCAGCACTCCCTCAGTCAACATGGAAGTAGGTTCCACAGGTGTAGGGTATAATCTGCAAAACAGCTGTAGCGGAAAGTTTCCAAACATGCATGTTGAACAACCTGCACAGCACATCACAATGCCTGGAGAGTAAAATACAACAGTTCATGCTCATGCAGGTGAGTGAGACCAAGTTGTATGTGGAAGGGTATCAACACTAAAAGTTTAGTCTCTTCAGTGCCAGCATCAGTGATGTCATGCAGACTCTTCAGTCCCTTACACCAGGGTAAATATGGCATTCCATATGTTGGTGGGAATGACTTGTGGCACTCAAACTGGAGGGACATAAACAGAAACATGTTAGATCTTACCATGCATATGTCAAATACAGGCAAGATAACAGGCTTTAACAACTGGCTAAGTATGTGCCAACCTACAATGAGACTGTAGGCAGGCCAACTGGTTCACAAGGTATGACCTGCACCATTCGATGACTTCTGCTTACTGGATAAAGAGCAAACAAAACACGAAAACTGAACAGTAAAAAAAAATAAATAAACTGCATAAAAGAAGTCTGATGGATGATACTAGACAAATGTGTTGAATTAAAGGAGTGGCACACTAATGTTTGGGGGGTTTTCCGCTGAATTTAGGTGTTTTGTTTGTTGGCTTGGTCTTTGATTTACAGCATCACAAAACTGGATTTTTATTTGTTCTTTGTGGTTACTGGCTAAAGATTTCGATGCCTCTATACTGCATTTTTAAGACAAGTCTGCCTACTGCATATCTCAAAATACACTTTCAGCAGATTGTAATATTGACTTATTAAAGTTGCTATTCTCAATGCCAGGTCCGAACTCAAGCTTAAAACACCTTTTTTGTATACTTTCAGTTCACACCTATCCCTCCTTATAGCGTCTATAACTTTTTTTGGGTCTGGCTTCTTTAACAAAGTGACTTACTGGGTAATAACTGGCAGTATTAGAAAGGGCAAGGAGTTATTAATAAAATGACACTAAGATTGTTAGTCTAGGATGCCCTGCAGTGAAGAATTAATCTTTGTCTGCCAGTTACTATTCATATTTATGCTCATATTTTCATAACTGAAAGGCATACATTTTATTGAGGTGTATGGTGTGAAACACCAATGTGGAAGATGGGACAATTCACTGAAAATGATGGTCTACATCACGCTATACTAGAAATATTGCTAGTTGCTTGTTAGCAATTATAAAAATAAGCAATATTTCCATATGTACATCCAACCAGTCAGCCACGGCAGTTGCTGTTTAAAATCATGCAATTTATTCAAAGAAGGAAAATAAAACCACAGATAAGTGCTTTCAAACCATTCTTGACAAGTGCTTCATTAGATCAACTACCTAGAGATCAGGTGGAGAAATAAGGTGATTAAATCCTGGAGTTACTCTGTAAAAGGAAATGTGACTTCACCATCGTTGACACCTGGTCCTTAAATATCAGTTGGTTGTCCAGGATCAAGCGAAAATTACACACCTTGCTCACAAATTCAAGCTTGTTGACAATGTATGGATGGAGTGCCATAGCAGATAAATCCTTCAAGGTAACAAGAACTGGCACAACCTTGTTTTAAATGTATAATGTATTTAGCCTAATCAATTAAGAATTAGTTATTGATGAATGGCATCCAATTTATCAGGAGTGGAAAAGACACTTGCCATCTTGTCCTGAGGAAAGGAGAGGAGAGGTAAACCTGGATGTCATCAGCATAACAACTATCCTCATAAGGAATGCCTGCAAATGAAGCATATGTGAATGACAGGAGACCAAGATCAAGCCATGTGGTACTCCAGGGTCCGTATGGAAAGGGGACAAAGTGCTTAGACTTCAAATCACATGAAACACATGCCTCAACAAAAATAAATGATAAAGACTTTTGTTTCATTTCTTGATCTGCATCTGCTTTTTTGCTCCTTCCATATCGGTTTTAGCTAAGTTCTTTAAGTCTATATTCCAGTCAAAAATACACTGCATTTTTGCAAATGATGTGGTCAACAGTTTATTCTTATGTGGTGAGTGACAGTCTATTTCAAGACGTATGTTTGACCTGAAACCATCTTAAAACAGTCAGTTACAGGGATAAGTGTCTAAGAATGTTTGTTTTAGGTTTACTCTAGGTGACGCATTGCTCTTTCTGCATACTTAGATTGCTTCTTTTACATAGATATCACCTCCAGTAAATTATCTCCAAACCCTCTTAGGCACAAACTTCTCTACAGTCCACATTAGCAAGCCCCTGGAACCATGGATTTAGACTTTTCAACTTTCTTTGCAGCCAGCCTGGTTGAAATGGGTAACCTGAGACAATGTAGCCTCATATTTACAGAAAACCACCTACTACATAAACCAGCAAACAGTGTATGACAGATGTAGTTATGCAATGCTCCTGGAGGCAAAGCTCTCACACAAACTCACAACAAACAACAAGCAAGTTGTCAGTACCACACTAAAGAAAGCACACACACACAGTTCAGGCCAAGCCCATAAACCTTCATATAATGAGGCTCGTAAATGTAACTTTCCTAAATCACAAAGGCCTCCTAAAAGTAACCTAAAAAACAAATACCTTCAGCAACCTCACAACACTAGAAACACCCACCCTGAAACATTCATCCAAGAGTCACAACTTTGCTCAAAAGCCCATAAGGCAAACCTCCAGACAATTCAGTATCCAAGACATGGGTGACTCCATAATGATACACACAGAAGCATCATTCACCAGGCTGTGGAAAGAGAGGGTCACAGTCTGTTGCCTGTCAGGATTTGCAGAATCACACAAGTACTCAAGTTCCTGAACAAGAAGTACACATCACACAGTATTACAGGGTGCAAATGACTTTGAGACTTACCTCCCTGGATTATATCAAAAGAGGAACATGATGGAGCTCTCAGAGTATGTGCCTGAGGCAGGTATGAACTTAAGTCTTGAGCAGCATTCTTTATCTTCACCAAGAATGTCACAACATAAACAAAAGATTATTGTTTCAAAACTGGCTTAGCTTCGGGTGTCATTCAAAGGGCTACAATATTTATCAGCCTTGGAGGAGATGGTAGACAGTTCTAACTACTCTGCAGGGGATGTATTCCACCTCTCCTCCCAAATCTTTCATAGGTTCAGAGGTATACACCAGACCAATGACCAACAGGGCCTTTAAAAGCCTAGCCATGCAATTTAACACAATTGTGTCCTTATGTATTGTGGGTGTTTATCAGGAGGGGCTACATTAGTTAGAAAGTTTCTACAAGTTATGTGGAGGGAGTATGTTATTTTGGGCATTGCTGTCTGCCTATGTCTGTCAGAGACATGAGGTAAATTTTCAATTTCACATCCATTGGTCAAGATTACACTTTTAAAGGGTTAGGGATGCTAACATGGATTAGTAGCCTGTTCCAGACCATGGGCATCACCTGAGACGCATCTGTCTCAACAACATGCCTTACTTATGTCTCAGGCAAACTTTAAATCATTGGATCTAGTGGTTCTGATGTAGTTTTGCAGATGTGCAAAAGGTCCATCAGAGCTGGATCCAAGGATACCTTGTATGCCATACACAGATTGCTTCTCAGTAACCTGTAGGAGACGGAGAACAGAGATAAGGCTTTACAGTGATCCATAGAGAACAATGCGTTTATAACTTGGATTCCCTGTTAAGGAACCTTTGTGAGCATTTCAAGAACAGGAACTTTACCATTCTCTTCACTGTAGTGCAAGCTCAGACTTGGTATATTTAATTAGCAGGGGGTGTGGGGATGCAGGTGGGGCTTGCCCCCTGCATAAACGTAAAAAAAAAATATTTTAATTATTTTTTATTGAAGTTTTGAACTTTCAAAACTTTGATGTTATGGTCTCAACCATATGAAGTTCGAAGTTTTGAAAGTTCAAGCTTCCAAAGTAAATCCATCTGGTCAGGTACATGCTTGAAGGGGCATTTTATTTGAAGATGGGTCTGATAATGGCAGAATAAAGTGGCAATATGAATTCCTTGTACCTGGATACCATGCCCTTACTTATAAGTTGGGTGACACAGAATGATTTTTTTACTACCTTGGCCACTTGCTAGTGAAAGGATAGATTATGGTCTACATATGTTCCCAGATCCCTGACTATCAGGTCAACTCTTAGGAGTGTCTTATCAATGGAGTAATTATCTTGGGTGGCAGTTTTCCCAAAAGGCATACATTTCTTTGGAAATTTACAAAAAATACATTTCTTTGGATTGTGCTTTAGTCCGTGACTTTGGCACCAGTCATTTATCTGTGTTAAAACCTCTTCTAAGATGTTTGTGCCATGGGGGCATCGAGGAGAGGTCCTAATTTGCAGTCATCTATGAATTTCGTCAGCCAAAGGCCCTTGACATTAGCTCTTGCCTCTGAGAAGTAGATGCCAAATAGAAATGGTTCCAGCATGGAGCCCTGAGGTACCCCACTGGTGACCAGTCTCTTAGCGGAGGCGGTATCATCAATCCTGACTTCCTAGGTCCTGTCTGTGAGCCAGCTAACAATCCAGCAAGTAATGAAGGTGTTTATGCCCAGTTTGGAGAGTTTGTCAACTATGCCTGAGTGGGATACTCAATTGAGTGCCTTAGCCAGGTCCAGGTAGTTGGTGTGCACCATCTTCCCCTCATCCACTGCCTTCACAACCTTCTCAAAGAAGTCCAACAGGTTTAATACACATGACCTTCCCTTGACAAAGCCAAACTGAGTTGGATCTAGTGTGCAGTGTTTCAGCGGTAGCACTGTCACCTCACAGCAAAAGGTTCTCCGGTTCACTTCTCAGCTGGAGTGCCTTCTGTGTAGAGTCTACATGTCCTCCCTATATTGGTGTGTGTTTCCTCTGGGTGCTCCAGTTTCCTCCCATGTTTCAAAGACATGCATCTGGAGTGTTTTGCCTCGGGCCTCCTCTGAAAACTGGCTTCGCTGGACTTTCCCGGTAAAAAAGAAGTTATGTCTTACCATAACGTTCCATCTGTGTTGTAGATCTTCATTCATTCATTACTGATAGGACTTCAGTTCCGTCCTCGGAATCGTCACAGGCGGTACCATGCTTGCGGTCTGCAAAAACTCTCAGCTAAGTCCTACCCACAATGTCCCTCTCATAGTCTCTTCAGATTGAGTTTGCCTGCCCTTATACTATCAAGAAATTAATAAAGATAGTAGGAGGCTCTGTCTGAGCAGATACCCTAACTAAGGTAATCCTAAAGTCTACCAGGAGTCCAGGCAGGGGGAAGGAGGGCAGAAGTAACGAATGAATGAAGATCTACAACACAAATGGAACATTACGGTAAGAAATAACTTCTTTATCGGATGTTGTAAATCTTCATTCATTCCTTACTGATAGGACAGAGTCCCCAGCTACTTTAGTCCTGGGTGGCTCTAAGGAAGGATATTCCTGAGCACCATAGAACCAAAAGATGCTCTTCCCCTGGAGGCAAAATCCAATTTTTAATGAGTGATAAAGCTTTGTGGACTTGCCCAAGTGGCTGCTGCACAGATATCGTCCATGGAGGCTCTGGAGTGAAAGGCCACAGAGGTTGCTATCGATCTAGTTGAGTGAGCCTTTATTTTGGAAGGCAAGGACATTTTGTTTTGTTGGTAGATGAAAATAATGGCACTTCTGAGATGAGAAGATAAGGTCATTTTGGAAACAGGCTTACCCATCCAGGGTCCTGCAAATGCCACAAACAATTGATCTGTTTTTCTAAGTGATTTTGTTCTATCCAAGTAAAAACGAAGTTGCCTATGAACATCAAAGGTATGTAGAAGGTACTCCCCTTTATTTGACTGATGGGGAAAATAAACGGGTAGATCAATAGATTGGTTGATGGAAAAACCATAAATGACCTTGGGCAAAAAGGAGGGATTAGTACGGAGAGAAACTCTATCCTCGTGGAAAATCAAATATGGTCTCTCGACACTCAAGGCCTGTAACTCAGAAACTCTTCTCGTTGAGGTAAGGGCTACTAGGAGTAGGGTTTTCCAGGACAAAAATTTCATATTGCATGAATAAGAAGGCTCAAAAGGAGGACTTGTTAATGAGTGAAGCACCAACGCCAAGTTCCATGGTTCCGTAGGGGGCTTGACAGGAGGTTTAATATGCAATACTCCTTTCATGAAGGTTTTGCACAGTCGGTGTGACATAACTGATGAATTGTCGATTCCATTGTGAAAATTTGCAATAACTGCTAAATGTACTGTAATCGTCGATGCTGAGGCTCCAGCATGCAACAGGGAAGTGAAATATTCTAGGATCTTCTGAACAGGCATAGAGAAGGATCCATGTTTTGTTCTTTGGCCCATATAGAAAACCTAGTCCACTTACTGAAATAAATATTTCTGATGGATGGTTTGTGCGAAGCCAGGAGGATGTCGTGAACAAGAGATGAAATATCAGGTAGCCTGGCAATCATCGGAAGTGGAGGAACCAAGCTGTGAGCTTGAGGCTGTGGAAATTGGGGTGAAACAATCCCTCAGGGTGAGTCAGCAGCCCTTGAGATTTATCCAGGATCCATGGACTGTGGATCAGGTGAGGCCATAGGAATGGGAACCAGACTTGCTGGGGCCAATAAGAGGCAATGAGGATCACTTTGCTTCTCAACTTTTGAGCTTTCTGTAGAAATTTTAGGATGAGGGGAAACGAGGGAAAGGCGTGCAGTAGATCTGGGGGCCAATCGTGCAGCAGAGCATCCCTCGGTGACTCCCCCTGAGGGGGTAATCAGGGCAAAGTAGCTTCTGCATTTGTTGTTCAGGGGGGAAGCAAACAGGTTGCGGCAAGGCTTGTCCCAGCGACGGAAGATTTGAGTTGCTATAACCGGGTCGAGGGACCACTCGTGAGGCATCAGTATGTTCCTGCTCAGATCGTCTGCAATGAGACTGGAACTCCCGGGAATGTACGTCACTATGAGAAAGCAGGTGGAAGCCATTGCCTAATGCCATATTCTCATGGCTTCCCAACATAGGGAGTAAAACCTGGTTCTGCCTTGTTTGCTGATGTACCAGACCACTGACACGTTGCCTGATTGTGCTGCAATAGTTCCGGAAGGAAGAGATGTGTGGAACACTTGCAACACTAGGAGAACTGCCCTCAATTCCAGAACATTTATGTGCAAATTGGCCTCTATGGGGGACCAAGTGCCTTGGGATCGTCCTTTCCTGGAAATGCCCCCCCCCCAACAGGGAAACATCCATGGTCACCATGGCCTTGGGCTGGGGAAGACAGAATGGTCGATATCAAAGATTTGTTTCTGGCTTCAGCCTCGAGTGTAAGACAGATTGAGAGTGAGGAGTCAGTCATCTAGATATGGAAACACCTGGTATCCTTGTAGTCAGAGATGAGCTACTACAACTGCCATACGTTTGGTAAACACTCTGGAAGGGTGTCAAGAGATCAAAAGGCAGTACTCTGAACTGGTAGTGACTGGCTCCCAGCCGGAAGCAAAGAAATCTCTGGGAGCGCTTGTCCATCTTTATGTGGTAATACGTGTCCTGAAGGTATATACAGCGCATCCAGTAGTCCTTCCCCAGAAAGGGGAGAATGGAATGCACAGCGATCATTCGGAATTTTTGAGGTTTGATGAATTTATTTAGAAGGCTGAGATCCACAATTGGTCTCCAGTCCCCTGTCTTTTTTGGCACTAGAAAGAATCTTGAGTAAAAACTGGATCCTATTTGGTCTGGTGGGACTGGTTGGATGACTCTTTCTTAGCAGCTTTTCGATTTTCAAGTCTGCAGCATCCCTCTGACCGGGTGGAACGTTGGGGATTTGTTTTACGGGTCTGGGAGTGAGATCAAATGGATATGATAGCCTCTGGGTATTATTCACTGCACCCATGAATCTGTTGTTATGAGCTGCCAGGCTTGCAGATGTAGAGAGAATCGTCCCCCGACTGCTTCCAGAGGAAAGCAATCAGGCCACTGCTCAGGAGCACTGGAAGGGTTGGCCAAAGAATGAATCCCTAGCACCCTGGTTACGCGGACCACCTCTGCACCGAAAGAGATGTCTTCCAGATGAGTTGCCCCCTCTGCCCCGGGGGAGAACGCTCGTCATGAGCGTTACAAAAAGATCCTAAGGACTTCTTGAACCACAACCCCCCCCCCCCCCGATTCCTGGAGTAGGATCTCTGGGGGGTGGAAAAACATATGCCCACAGCAGACAAGGTCTTTCCATCTTTCTCACTGCATGATAGTGTCTCTCTTACTTGTGGACCAAAGAGGGAAGATTCATCAAAAGGGGCGTTGACAAAGGAAGATGTGAGAGGGTCTGCAAAGTCACACAAATGCATCCAAGCATGCCATCTCATGACGATGCCCGATGCAGCTGCTCCACCTGCCCCCTCGGTAGTGTGAGAAATAAAGCGCATCAAGGAGTTTGAGATGGATTCTAAAGTAGCTAGCTGGGAGGCAACAGTATCATGCACCTCCTCAGGCAGTTCTCCTGCCAAAGAGTCAGAAATTTCTGAGATTAGGTCTCTTTGGGGGCGAGTAAAGTGTGCCAGGTAATCCAGCGACTGAATGGCAAAGGTCGCTGAAGCAAAGGTCCGCTTCCCCAGTCTGTCCAACGCCAGAGACTCCTTGTTTGTGGGATGAACAGTGGAACTATCTTCTGCCAGTTTCCTCTTAGTGGCTACCGCCACAACCATGGAATCTACTACTAGCTGTTTGGCCCAGTTGAGTTGGTCCTCAGGCATGGACAAAATTTTATCGGGCCTTCAAGGGACATGTTCTATGTTGTCCAAAGCCTCCCCAGGCATGCTGCATGATAAGCCTAATGAGCTTATCTGAGGGTGGGGTCACCCAGGACGTAGATGGTTGAGCACGGAAAGCCTGCAAGAACACCGATTCCTCCAAAGAAAGGCTGGAGGATTTCCAGTCTCTTTTCTGCTTGAGGATCTCGAGAATGTCTCCAAATGATAGCGGAATCTATGTCCGAATCTAGACCAGTAACGAGTGGTGTGCCTCAGGGCTCTGTCCTAGGGCCCCTCCTGTTTGGCATAAACTTCTCAGAAGTACAGGCAAGCACAGAAGGGCTGTGGCTGACTAAGTTTGTAGACTGCAAACTGGGTGCTATAATAGAGTCTCCGGCCGACATGGAGATCCTCCAGAAGGGCCTAAATGAGACTGATGCATGGTGTCAAAGCCATGGTCTCAAGCTAAATACAACAAAATGCGTAGTAATCCCCTTTGGAAAAAACAGAGTACCCGCAAACTACAACAGAGGAGGTAATCCCCTGAAATCTGAAGAAGAAATAAGGGATCTAGGGACCCAAGTAGATAGTCAGCTTTCCTTTGATAACCATGTTGCCAAGGTGGTTAGAAAATCCTTCTATGTGACCCATCCGATCACGAAAGGGTTCGCATCAAGATCTAAGGATGTAAAGGTGCCCCTCTACTCTTCCCTCATCAGACCCATTATTGAGTACAATGCACCAATTAGAATGCAACTGGCTAGACATCTCCAGCAGCTGGAGAGACCACAGAGGTACCTAACCAAGAGGATTACTGGCCTCAAAAAGTTGCCCTATGCAGCACAATTGAAAAAGCTAAGTCTGTTCTCTGTCGCATACCGCTTTCTCAGAAGCGATCTCTGTCTAATGTACAGAGCCATGTCCAACCCAGAACTGTTGAACATGCTCCATCTTAGCAAAACCAAATCTACTCGAGCTACAAGCTCTAGGGATATAAACCTCAACACAACAATGAATAGAACATGCTGGAGGGATAGATTCCCTTCACAGAGACTTCCCTTACTATGGAACAGGGTCCCGATCTACATAAGACAGAGCCCCTCACTATCACTCTTCAAGAGGAACCTTGGTGAGTGGATGGGTAACAAAGTTCACACCGGGGATCACACCAACAGTACTACTAGATAGGGGCCAAGGGTACTAGCTGCTAGTACAAGGGTCTAGGGAAAGTACAGTTTTGTACCTACCATAAATGTAGATGTTCGAGTGCTCATACAGCTGCAGTCATAACAGATGGGTTATCCTGCCGTCAGGCGGGTCCTCGGTTGGCCAAATTCCAAAGTCTAGGTCTGGCGTCGGTTGTCGTCGCTTCTTCCCTGACGTCAGTGCGGCAGGGGTATAAAAGAGGCAGCCGACACCATTTTCTTCAGTTTTTCTTGCCCCAGATGTCAGGTGCCCCCAGAAGGAAGGCAAAACATAAACTTATGTAATCATGCAATGTAGAATAATCAAAAAACAGTAGTTTGCAAGCAAATACACCATAAAAGAATACCCCAAATAGGTTGTATGAGAAGGTGTTAGTCATAATGCCTGTCCTAAGAGGGGATGGAGGGAGGGAAACCTGGACTGCAGCTGTATGAGCACTCGAACATCTACATTTATGGTAGGTACAAAACTGTACTATGTTCATCATACATACAGCTGCAGTTATAAGAGATGGGTAGAATCCCAAAGCTAAGTAAGGGTGGCAGGCACTAAATGGAACTAGGAGGAGCAAGGATGCCCTGCAAGACAGCTGTGGCAAATCCCGCTCTAGATTTAGAGTAAAGTGATAGTGTTTGGAGAAAGTGTGCACTGAACTCCAAGTGGCTGCTTCCAAAATGTCCTTGGTAGGAACCCCCCTAAGGAAAGCTGCAGCGGTAGCTGTGGCCCTTGTGGAGTGGGATCTGATGCTTGAAGGCACAGCTTTTCCATGAAATGAGTAACAAAAGCGTATGCAGTGGGCTATCCATTTTGAGATTGTCTGTTTGGAGATAGCCTTTCCTTGAGCACCTGTAGCATAGGACACAAAGAGTTGCTCGGATTTCCTGAATGGCTTTGTCCTGTCCAAATAATAACGAAGTTGTCTGTGAATGTCCAAGGAATGCAGTAGTCTTTCCCCTTTGTTTTGTGGGTTAGGGTACAAGGTAGGTAAGTGAATAGTCTGATTCAAGGCTACAGTGGATACTACCTTTGGCATAAAGGTAGGGTTGGTTCGTAAGGAAACTCTGTCCTGATGGAAAATGATGAAAGGTTGCACAGCCATGAGGGCCTGTAGTTCCGAAACCCTGCGTGCTGAGGTGATAGCCAGAAGGAAGGCTGTTTTCCATGACAAGTATTGTAGTTCTGTTGAAGCAGCTGGCTCAAATGGAGGAAGGGTCAGCTTTTCCAATATGAAGTTGAGGTCCCAAGCAGGGACTGGTGGTTTCCTTGAGGGGTTTTATATTCTTAGCCCCTCTGAGGAACTGTCTTAAGAGAGGATGAGAGAATAAAGGAGGATCTGTGTTGTATTGTGCAAAAATGGCTGAAGCATGGATTTTGATGGAGGAGAAGGAAAGTCCACTGTTTAACATGTCAGCTAGATACTGTAAAATTTGAGGTAAATTTATTACCCAAGGATTCTGCCCCTTTTTCTGATTCCAGGCACAAAACCGTTTCCATTTGGCGGAGTAGGCTTTTCTAGTAGAAGGTCTTCTGGCCTCCAAAATGACATCCTGCACCTCCTTGGAGAGGAGGGTCTGTTGGAAATTCAAGGGATTCTCCATGCAGCTAGATTTAGGGTTTTGAGCTGGCTGTGAAGGGTTTTGAAGTTGTGCTGGGACAACAGAAGAGGCACTAGAGGTAGGATCCATGGTGGGGAATGCATGAGGCTCAGTCTGGAGCAATGTGAATCATTTTCGGCCTCTCTGCTCTGGCTTTTAGTAGAACTTTGGGCAGCAGAGGGAGAGGCAGAAAGGCATAGACTGTCAATTTTGTCCAATTGAAAGAAAGTGCGTCCACTTTCCAGGCCTGTGGATGGTAGGTCCTTGAGCAAAATTTTTTCACTTGGTAATTTCTGTGGGTAGCAAAGAGATCTATGTCTGGCTGTCCCCATGCCTGAGTTATCATTGCGAAAACTTGAGGATGCAACTTCCATTCGTGTGGATCTGTCATATTTCTGCTTAGGCTGACTGCCAGTGTGTTTTCCTTTCCTGACAGGAATTGTGCCTGAAGTTGGATTTGCAATTCCAGAGCTGTGTTTCAAAGGGTCATGGCTAGTCTGCACAGAGGGTAAGAATGAGTTCCCCCGTTTATGTACCACATCACTGTGGTGTTGTCTGTCCTTATCAATAGCTGGCCTGGATGCAGTAGGTCTTTGAAGGCCATAATAGCATTTTGCACTGCTAGCATTTCCTTTTGGTTGATGTGTAGGTGCTTCTCTTTTTGGGACCATTTTCCCTGAATGCACTGATCTGTCATGTGTGCCCCCCAGGCGTAGTCCGAGGTGTCTGTTGTGATTATTTGAGTTGCTTGAGGTATGCAGAAAGGGAGACCTATGTTTCTTTGGCATGCTTGAGCCCACCACAGAAATTCCTTTTGAATACATGGAATGAGTGGTATAATTGTTTCCAAATTGTGGCTGTGTTGAGACCATATGTTTTTTAGGTACCATTGAAGTTTCCTCATATGCAGCTTTGCACATGGGATCAGCAGGATGCAAGATGCCATGAATCCCAGAGCCTGCAGGACTTTCCTTGCAGTCAGCCTGGTGAAGTTTGCTATTTTGCTGAAGTATTGAGATAGTTGCCCTTGTTTGTCTGGCGTGAGGTAGGCCATCTGGGTGTTTGTATTCAAGCTGGCACCCAGGAAAATTATTGTTTGAGAGGGTATTAGTTTTGATTTCTTTTTGTTGACTGTGTATCCCAGAAAGTTCAACAGTTTTATTACAAACGCCAGGTGTTTCAGAAGTATGTCCTTGCTGTCCGCTTGGATCAGGCAGTCGTCCAGATATGGGTATATTTGTATTCCTTGAAGTCTGCAGAAGGCAATTACTGATGCCAGGCATTTCGTAAACACTCTGGGCGCAGTAGATAAGCCAAAGGGCAATGCAGAGAATTGATAGTGGATTGAACCTGCAAGAAATCTGAGGTATCTTCTGCAATCTTGTCTTATAGGGACATGCAGGTATGCCTCCTTGAGGTCCAATGTTACCAGCCAAGACTCCTTGCCCAGCATGGGAAGAATCTGCTGTAGTGTGAGCATCTTGAATTTTGGTACCTGTAAATATGTGTTTAGGATGGATAGGTCTAAAATAGGTCTCCAATCTTTGTCTTTCCTTGGTACCAGGAATAGTCTGGAATAAAACCCTTGATCTTGTTCTTTTGCAGGTACCTCCTGAATAGCTTTCATGTCCATGAGAGCTGAAATTTGTTTTTGTGCCTCTGCCCTTTGATTTTGTGGCAGGTTTGGCATGCCTCTCATTTTTGGAAGGGTGTGAAAGTGGAATCTGTAGCCTCTGTCTATAATGTCTAGAATCCATTTGTCTCTTGTGACGATATGCCAATTTTTTGAGAATAATGCCAGTTTTCCACCTAAAGGTGCTGCCACTAAAGCTTTGCTTGGTAGGTAAAGGGGAAAGTCATTGTGTCTGCTTTCTGAATGACTGTGATCTATCTTCTCCACCTCTTGGGGTTGGTGCTTGCCATTGTCTGGCTCTGAATGATCCTTGAGATTGCCCTCTACCCCTCGGGCACCTGTATCTGCCTCTTTGAGGTCTGTCCGTGGCTGGAAAGGACCAATTTTTTGAAGGCCAGTTTCTGCTGAAACGTGGAGGTTGTATCTGCAGGAAATCTTTCACTGTTTGCATTGATCTCGCCTTTTCCTCCATTTTCTTTAGTACCTCCTCAGCTTTAACACCAAACAATACATCTTTTTGAAGAGGTGCATCTAGTAATTTAGCTTTGACATGATCTGGTAAGGCTTGCTCTTTGAGCCAAGCATGTCTACGTATGACAGACCCTGTAACAGCAGCTCTACATGAGGCCTCTAAAGCATCAAAACCACACTGCAAGGTATGTTTACCCACTTGCTCTGCACTATGCAGCAAATCCTGCAACTCTTTTAAATCTGGTTGTTCTGGTTGTGTCATTTTGCTTTTCAACTGAGATAACAAAAACTGTTGATACTTTAACATATGGAACTGACAGTTTAATGCCCTCATGGTTTAAGTGGCCGAGGTATACACCTTTTTCCCCCACCTTTCCAAAGCTCTGGAATCTCTCTCTGAAGGTAATGGGTTTTTAGCAGTACAGGCCTTAATTCCCTTTGGACCCTGTGAAATAGTTTCTGGGTCAGCAGTATTGCTTTTGTATAGGAATTGGTGTGAATCAGGAACCCGGTAATACCTGTCTGGTTTAACAGGAGCTGGAGCTAAAGAATCTGGGTTGAGGCTGGCTTCTGTGTACACATCATCTAATATATCTAAGACAGGAGGGATAGCCAGAGGCCTATGCTGGGGGAGCAAGAGAAAATCCCTGAGCCTTTTCTTGGAATCTGAGTAATCTTGGCCTTCCCAGTGAAAGTGTTCCCTCAATGCATGTAGGGTTTCTCCAAAAGAGTAGTCCTCAGGGGGGGGGGGGGGGAGACCGAGGGAATAGACTCCTCTGCATCAGAGTCTTCAAAAGGAGAATATGTATATTCCTGGTCCTCAGAATGTTCAGAGGTAATAGAGGCTTCATCTGAGGAAGGGTAGTCTTCCTCTAATCTGGGCCTTTTGTCCGAGGGGGGTTGAGAACCCCTGATAAGAGTAATCAAATCCTCAGTCATTTTAAGCATCTGTTTTTTAGGCATGGGGCCTTGAGAGGGGGTCTGAGGTCCTTGTTTTTTAGTTTTCATGGCTGCTTTAGATTTTGTAAAAGCTTTAATAGAGAAGGAGGAAGGCCTGAAGACACCTTGAGAAGTGGCAGGCCTGTCCAAACTCTGAGTTTCCCCTCCAAGAGTGGCGTCGGTATCTGTAGTTGGAATGGGGGCCGAGGAGCCTGCGACCTCGGGCACAGAAGACACCGGTAATGAAGTGTCATCGGTACTCAGGGGCTGCGTAGGCGCCTCGCTGAGAACCAGAGAACCGGTAGTCGGCCTTAGCGTGGTGTCAGTAGAAGTCGCGGACCTCGTATGTCGGTCCTTATCTTTGCATCTTTTACTCAAAACAGGAGTCGGAGTATCCGACGACATAATATAATTAAATTTTTTACCAAAAAGTGATGGGTGAACTCCGCCCGACACTTAATAGTGCGTTTGTTGAATCTAGCACAAAAACGGCAGGCCGAGGCATCGTGGGCTGGGCCTAAGCAAGGAATACAGAAAGAGTGGAAATCCTTATGCGGTATTTGCTTCCCACATGAAATGCAATTATTAACTTTGTCTGACATTGGTCTGAGGCAAGAAAAGTTTCCCCAACGGGGTACTTAGCTTTCAAGAAGACTTAGGCTGAAATATTTTCGTAAATCTCAGGAGCTGGCCAACCGGCACTTGCGAACTGCTTCTGCTGCTGGCACCGCGCGGCAAGAAAGACTGAAGAAAATGGTGCCGGCTGCCTCTTTTATACCCCTGCCGCACTGACGTCAGGGAAGAAGCGACGACAACCGATGCCGGACCTAGACTTTGGAATTCGGCCGACCGAGGACCCGCCTGACGGCAGGATAACCCATCTGTTATGACTGCAGCTGTATGCACGATGAACATCTACTAAAGGGGCGTTGAATACCGCACAACGTGGCTGGGCTAACATATGCCTTCGGGCAGATAGCTCAGTACCAACCTATGAACTTATGAGACGTCTTCTGGGGGTGACCGTGGGGACCCTTCTCCCTCATCATAATCGGTGTCTTCAGTGATGGATTCCTCAGGGGAATTGAGATGCTTCCTCTTGCAAAGTTTCTTCCAGGGTGGCTCCCAAGTGGGATTTTCTGAGGAGGACTCCGGAGAAAGGGTTCCCCTCAAGGGAAGGCCTTGCGGCTCCAGTGCCCGAGATCCCAGAGTAAGAGGTTGGGAGAGCTGCAATGCTGGGGGGGGGGGGGGGTTCTGCTTCCAATGCTAATGGTTCCAACTGTGAGCCTGTAGAAGTGAAGACCCTCTCCATCACCTGGAAAGTAGGCCCACCCAAAGAGGGATGGGAGCCTGGAACCAAGAAGGACAATCTCGGAACCGGGGTCACACCCCACCTCGACGAGCCCACCTCCAGGTGAGGAGCACCGAGAGGACCGGTAGCTACCGGAGCCAGGACTGTAGACAGCGCTACAGAAAAAAAATCGGTGCCGAACTAGGCGTTAAGGTGCCGACAGCCCAATCACTGCTCCAAGGGTGCACCAGTTCCAAAGGAGTCGTGGCACTTATCGGGGCTGACAGAGAAGCCTCCGCTGTCAGAGACGATACAGGGTGCACCAGGAAGGACATCGGTACCGAAATCTCCGAAACCTGGGAGGGGGTCAGAGAAGGATAAACAGGTGAATATTCCAGGAAAGCTTCCTTTCCAAGAGGGAGGGAACATCTAGTCAGGGTCAGTAAGCCTCTAGCTGCCAAAAGCTGGTCCACAACCCTCAGTATAACTTGTTCAGAGAAACACCTGGTGGACGCTGCCGATGGAGATTCTAGATGTTCAATAAATGGGCTGAATTGCTTCCCCAAAAAGGGTGATAAGATGGGAAATACCTTGTTCTGGCAAGGTGCTCAATCTCTGGAACCGCAGGTGTCATCATAGGTGGGGCCGTGTAAGTCAACGGTACCATGGCCAGGGATGGTACCGATGTTGGTACAAGAGTACAAGCCCATATCAAGGTCAGCACTGAGGGAGAGGACAGGGACCCTGGTGCCGAAGCTGTCTGCGCCGACTGTGCGGAAGAACTCTGGGATTGACTCGGTACCAAAGAGGACGGAGATGTCGGGACAGAGTGACTCCGTTTTTCCTTATGTTTTTTAACATTCATGTGTTTAGGAAGTGGTGAGACCTCCGTCCCAGAGAGAGCCTCCAGAAAGGGGGTTTTAAACATACCCTTCAAGATTAGTTTGTTCTTGCGTTCAGCTAACGTATGGTTACTGAAACCAGAGCAAACATCACAAGACATGTTAATGTGGTCAACGCCCAAACAATAAACATACCGGGCGTGACCATCTGAGTTGGGCATCTTACGCTCACACTTATCACACTGCTTGAAACCTAGTTTCACTATCAGACATAATGAAAAAGAAACCACACAAATGCTATAGTCCTAAATACAACTATAAACAACCAAAAAACAACAGCTATAAGTAGCAGAAGAGTTTTTTTTTAAAAGAGATAGAAGGAAGGAGTATTAACAATGGTACTAAGAAATATCAAAAGATGGTAAGGGAAAGTGCCTACCAGAGGTAGGGGAGAGGGAAAGTACCAACGATGGTATGAAAAGAACTACCGAAGGTAGAGGATAGGATTTAGTACAGAGTTTAAAGAGATAACCTTACGGAAAACTAACTAAAGACAGGTAATTATATATGATAAACCACAAAAACACTACACTTAGCTTGAGGGAAAGGCTTGGCATGTCTGACGAAGAACGTGGCAAACGAGATCTGAAGAGACTATGAGAGGGGCATTGTAGGCAAGACTTAGCTGAGAGTTTTTGGTGGGCGCAAGTTTGGTGCCGGCCTTGTCAGTTCCGAGGACATAACAGAAGTCTTATCATTAAGGAATGAATGAAGATTTACATCAGATCAAATGTTAAATAAATAAATAAATAAAATAAAGATAAATAAAATTGCTTATGTCTTTGATGACCATTTCCATGACAATTTATTCCATCGATTTGCATATTAGACTAGTCAGAATAAAGGGTCTGTAGTTTCTGGGGTCAGTTGATGGCCCAGCCTTGTGAAGTGGGATAAATGTTGCAGTCCTCCATTATCATGGTACAAAGCCTGTTTTGAGACTATAGTTGAAAAGTGACTAAAGTGGTTTGTATACTGGCTAAATCCTTTTCCACCCCCATAGCACCTTTTCAGGCAACTTCAGCCTTCTAAAGCTTCCAACAAAGCAAAACAGAATCTGAATAATATTAAGGTATTGTTTAACACTAGAAGTCTTTGACAAAAAACTCCACTCCTTAAAAGCAATTCTTTACCTTGTAAAACATTGATATATGCATTATCATAGGGGACAAAAGAAAGCACTCCATAAGTACAGGTCTTCAATAACTAGCACAAGTTCAAGCCCAATATATTAGACAAAGGCACTAAAAGGTGGTGGTATCTCCATATTCTCAAAAAAAAAAAAAAAAAAAAATTCGACCTCCAGACTCCGACAAAATAAGCTGGAATTCCTTCACATCCAACTTACCTATTAAAAGGGTACAATCTCATTTATTTATTTACCATTTACACTGCAGTATGTGGTACATGTAGGACAGCAAGAGGTTCATATGTACACTCGGCAACATATGCCCTTAGTGCTATTTTTAATACCAACTTCATGAAATTTGAATTTATCTCATTAATGTCCTGGATGTCTAACTTTTACTTTAGCCTTCAGTGAAGTCACTGGAGGGCTTGGGTGTGAAAACATCCATAGGCATTAATGGATGTACTACAATGCATATGCACAGCCATGTCCATTAAAGTCTATAGACATACTCGCACAGAAACCTTCCGGAGACATCAGAGGAGATACAAGGAAAATTTTGTGAGCATTTCTTAATAAAAAGCATATAAAGCTTTTTACTATGAACCATTCCACCTAAAACAGGCCAGATTGTGGGGAAAAGTGCATCACAGCACTTAAATTAAAATGCCATGGTACATACAGGAAATTGGCCTCTACATTTCAACAAAAAACTCAACATATCATAGCTAACTACAGGACCCCTCTTCTATGTCCCCCTCAGCCAATGCCACCTACCTAACAAATATGATGTATTAAGCCAAACACAGTTTTCAAATATCCCCTTCATAAGCTGGGATACTTGTACATCAGAAACATGAATGCCCAGAAATTTCTGGACTTTATCAATACAAACTCTTTGGACTAGACAGTCCACATCCAAACCAGGGGTAACTATTTAGGACTGAAGCCTTAAGAAACTTCTAATGCCTCAGTAGTCAAAGATTAACCAAAGGCTAATCTACTAAAACTGAGTGATGCCCTCCTGAATTTAAAGCCTCTTCCATCTTGACAACTCCACTTCTTATGCCAAATTCTATGGTTATATAAATAGCTACATAGATGCATCTGTCCCCCTCAAAAATATAGTACCAAATAAAAAAAAATAACCCCCTAGTATGCTGAAACCATAATATAAACAGACCTATAATAAAAAAAAAATCATTTAAAGCAAAAATAAATTTAACTCTCAAGATGCCAAAAGGGCTCTTGTAAACTAAACAAGGATGTCTGAATCCAGATAAAATCATCCAAAGACAGATATGAGGTAAAAATAGCAACTGAAGTGAAGGATAACCACAAAGCTTTCTTTAATGATGTTAGAAACTTCAGAAACAACGCGCAGAGTTAACAGTAAATACCACATACCCAGACACTGCAGGGCATTTCCAATCTCTTATCAGACAAATTTAGCTGAAATTTCACCCTCCTTTCCCCTAAAATGCTTTTAGATCATATACCCACATCTATACCCCCTCACGCTATCTTAAAGCCAAGAACACAACTTCTACAGGGCCAGACAACATACCAGGCTGCCCAATGGTCAGTTGGAACTGTCAAGCCCCCCCACAGAGGCTATTTAATATCAACCTCAAAATAGGCTACAACCCAAATAGAGGACAACAACAATCATTATCTTGCACAAATGTTGGGCTATGATGGAACTGGGTAAATACAGACCCAGAAGCCTGGCTAGCCTAATCTGCAAGTCTTATGGAAAAAAATCATTATGGAATTAACACACAAGGATATAGGTAGCCTACAGATTTTTGACCCAAGCCAGTTCAGATTCATCAAGGGCAGATCCTGTCTATTTGACATGGTCACCGTCTTCGAAAAAGTTACTGTAGCAACAGATAAAGGTACACCAGTACACACAATACATCTAGACCACTGAAAGGCATTTGACAGCATCCTACATGCAGATATCATAGATAAACTCTTCAAACTAAATGCAACCCCCTATGTAACTCATTAGGTAGTAAACTGGCTCATAAACAAAACTCAGGAAATAACAGTAAGGTGGATCGACTTCCTCCAAAAGACCTGTCACTAGTGGCATACCTCAGGGTTCAGTTCTTGCACCATTCCTCTTGGCATTTACTTCTCAGAGGTCAAAGTTAATGTTAAGAAGTTTATGGCTGAACATGTTTGCTGATGACTGCAAACCTGGTGCAATCATACAGTCTCCAGAAGACACTTTTGCCATCCAGGAAGGCCTGTCCAAAACAAAAAGCTGGTGTTAAAACAATAGACTAAAACTAAATGCCAAGAAATTTATATCTGCATCCTTCAGCAATCATGAATCCCATTGTAACTATTACACTGACAATACACCCAAGAAAACTAATCCCATACTTAAGGATCTGACTATAAATAAATAAATAAATAAATAAACTGTCCTTTGATCATCATGCATCCACTATTGTAAGAAAGTTCTTTTTCAATGCACAGGCTACATCTAAAGGTATGGCATCCAGGTCCAGGGATGTAATCCTTCCACTGTACTCATCGCTCATTAAGCCAATCATTGCATATAATGCCCTTTTTAGTATATACTTGTCCAAACACTTATAGGTTCATAGGTAGGTACTAGGCTATTGGCCCTAGGGCCTATACAAGCCTAGCCAAAAATGTACCCTGGCTTTCGCCACCCAAGAAAATTATTTTCCTGTGCCCCTGTCAAGCAGAACCACAGAAGTGATCCCCGGGGTGAATTTCCTATCACCCATCAAATCATCAAGATCTTTCTTGAAGAGTGCTAATGAGGAGCTCTGTCTGACATAGATAGGTAGTCTGTTACAGAGTATGGGAAGTCTCTGGGACAGGAATCTATCCCTCCAGCATGTTCTGTTTATTGTGGTGACAATGTTTAGGTCCCTAGAGCGTGTAGCTTGGTGGGATTGGGATTTCTTTAAGTGGAGCATGTCCAACAGCTCTGGGTTTGACATAGCTTTGCATGTTAGGCAGAGATCGCCTCTGAGCAGGCAATATGCGACGGAGTAAAGCTGGAGTTTTTTGAGACTGTTTGCGTAAGGCATCTGTTTGAGGCCAGTAATCCTCTTTGTGAGGTATTTTTGTGGCCTTTCCAGTTGTTGTAGATGTCTTGTGAGGTACATACCAAAAGGGGCGTTGTACTCTATAATGGGTCTAATGGGTGATGAGTAGAGGGGAACAATGACCTCTTTTTTTCTGGATGTGAAACCTTTTTTGATGAGGTGTGCCACGTAGAAGGATTTCCTGACCACTTTGGCGATGTGATTATCAAAGGAGAGACTACTGTCCACCTGTGTCTCAAGGTCTCTTATCACACTTTCGGTGTTAAGCAGACTACCGCCTATGTGGTAGTTCATGGGCACAGAATTTTTACCAAAGGGGATGACAATGCACTTTTTGGCATTGAGCTTGAGACCATGTCTTTGACAACAGGCATCTGTCTCAGTGAGGCCCTTTTGTAGGATGTCCACATCATTAGGAGTTTCAATTATGGCTCCTAGTTTGCAGTCATCTGCAAATTTAGTTAGCCAAAGACCTTCTGTGTTAGCCTGTACTTCAGAGAAGTAGATACCAAACAGGAGAGGACCCAGGACTGAACCCTGTGGTACTCCACTTGTCACTGGTCTGAAGTCTGATTTGGAGTCTGCTACTTTCACAGTGTGGGTTCTTTCAGTAAGCCAGTTGGCAACCCATCTTGTGACATAGGGATTTATACCTAGTTTAGTGAGTTTATCTATAATTCCAGAGTGGGGGATGGTGTTGAACGCCTTTGCGAGATCTAGATAGGCTGTGTGAACCACCTTACCCTCATCTATGGCTTTGGTGACTACTTCAAAGAAGTCTATCAGGTTTAGGAGACATGATCTGCCTTTTACAAACCCAAACTGTGTGTGGTCCAGGGTTTGGAGATCTCCAATGTCTTTGTTTATGAGTTCCATGATGATACGTTCCATGGCCTTGCAGACGAGGCTTGTCAGGCTAATGGGGCGGTAGTTCCCGGGGTCTGTTGTGGCCCCCCCCCCTTTGTGGAGTGGGATAACTGTCACGGTGCGCCATTCAATGGGCACAAAGCTTGAGGTGAGGCTATGATTGAACATGGTACTTAGGTGGGGTGCCAGTTCATTCTGTAGTTCATGTAGAACTCAGCCTGGGATGTTGTCAGGTCCCATGGATGCTGTGTTCTTGGCTTTGGAGAGTGAAGTTTTTACCTGTGCAGCCGTGATTGCAGGAACTATGTATTCTTCCGGTATAAAGATGGGCCCTCTAGGGGGTGAGAGGGGGTAAAGTTAGCACTGAACCTATCTGCCAGGATGTTGGCAATATCAGTTGGTTCTGTATATTTAGTGTTATTGTGCTGTAACTCAGAGCAGATCTGAGTGTTGCCATTGAGATTTTTGACATAGCTATAGAATGCTTTTTGGTTGTCTTTAGAATCAGTGGCAATTTTGTTTTCATAACTAGCTTTGGAGGATTTTATGAGGGATCTCAGCTTCTTACTGAGGCTGACCAGGGAGTTCCTCCAATCGTGGGATTTTACTCTTTTATGCAACAGTTTCTTTCTTCTGTTGTAGAGTTTGTTTATGGCAGAAGACCACCAGACTGGCTTCTTTTTTTTTGGAGGATAGCATCTTGGTTCTGTTAGGGATAGCACGATCCATGCACTCGTGTAAGTGCTTATAAAGTGCATTTGTGTAGGATTCAGCAGTCGTACCTCTATTGTCCATCTGCATGGGTGTCATGAAGTTTGCCACTTCTGTCTTACGAAGCGTGAAGTTGGCTTTGGAGAAATTTTTTACGGTTGTTTTCCTAGTGGGGGGTGGGAGCGGGATGTGGATGTCTAGGGTTATTAGCTTGTGGTCGATCTGACCAACGAGGAGCTGACCTCTGGTGTGGAACACCGGTCACCCATGTTGGTGATGACCAGGTCTAGGATATTGCTGCCTCTGGCGGGGGTGTGGATAAGTTGATCCAAAGCGTTGGAATTGATGATTTCCAGAAAACGTTGAGCATAAGAGTTGGTACATGAGTAGTTTTCCCAGTTAATGGTAGGGTAGTTGAAATCACCCATTATTAGAGTGTTGGGTTGTACCTTAACATTTTCCAGTGTATCAAGAAAAGAAGAGTGGGAATCCTGGGGCATGGTGGGGGGTCTGTAGCAAGCTACAATCTGGATTGCGGTTTTGCCCAGAGTTAGTTGAACTTGGATAATCCCGGATGCATTATGCTGAGCAACTAGCTTGGAGGTGTGCATATCCTTAATGAATATGGACACGCCTCCACCTTTAGTGTTTTGGTTCGGGTTTGGTGGTTGAAAGGTGTGGTATGAATTATAGCCTGGTAATGCAGGGGTGCTCTCTGGAGCTTTGAACCAGGTCTCTGTCACTGCACAGATGTCAATGTTCTCCATTTTAAGGAGTGCCTCGAGTGAGTGCATTTTGAGGTTTAGACTTCTAGCATTGAGTAGCATCACCCTCAGATTTTGCTTGCTTATACCTGTTATGGTGGTGAATTATCACAACTAGAATGACCACAACATTTCTTAAATAAGAAAATCAAGGGCCTAAATCAAGAAAACTATGCAAAACACCTCAAAGCTTTGTTCCTCTTCTTAGTATCATACAGACTGCTGAGAGGTTACCTCAGCCTCTTATACGGAATTTCAGAAGGCCCTATCCTGCTAGACCTATTATACATTCACAAGTCCAGTAGTGGCATAAATACCCATACAAAGGATCTCAAATCTCATCTGCAACACAGATAAAACATGATGGTGGGATAGGTATGTATCACGGAGAATTCCTTTTCTGTGAAACAGTCTTCCACTCCAAATAAAGGAAAGTACTTCTCTTACCCTAGCCAAACATAATTTGGATGGGTAACTCAAATTCACCCCTAGTTTAGCAACCTTGTTCTGCATGGATAGGGACATGTAAATCTTCCAACACATCTTTGTTCTGCTTATCTATGGGTTATTTGTACACAAAATATAAGGGCTAAAAACTACCATGGGAAAGAAGGCTAGGCTTCTTAACATCCTCAAAGATCAACAGCCTAGTATGGCCCTATGAACCTACCATCCTCTGAGTATGGAGAATGATGTATGATATAAACCACACAAGCACCATAAAAGAGAGGCTAAAGCATGACCAAACCCATTCAATCAGGATGCCAAGATACAGCAGTACCAACTCCTTAACAACACAGCACAGCCAAAACAAGAATAGTGTCAAAACATCACCAAGGAACTGAAAAATACAACTAGGACAAGTAAAGCAACCCATGAACTTAGGCTAGTTTCTGAAACTAACAATAACTGCAAGTCTTTCTTTAGCTATTCTGGGAAACAAAGGAACAACACCCAATAATGCTCAGAACTAAGCCTAAATGTGACCACCCACTGTGACACAACAGACATATCCAATACAATAGCAAAAATATTTAGTATAAACTACACTTATAAAACATCTATCCAAACTGCACATATCCCAGAATTCCTTACTCCCCCAATTATTGCCAAGGGATGTGTTCTAAAAGTGCTCTCAAGAACCAGAAATCCTCCCTCCATGAGCTCTGAGAACATACTTGGATGTTTAATGCACAGCACTAAAAAAGTCTGTGCCGATT
Organism: Protopterus annectens; assembly: GCF_019279795.1. NCBI lineage: Eukaryota > Metazoa > Chordata > Ceratodontiformes > Protopteridae > Protopterus > Protopterus annectens. The sequence goes on from NC_056735.1 coordinate 1,564,851,902, forward strand.
TTCCCCTCAAATCATTTAATCTAAAAGTACAGTTGTGTACACTTACCATAAATGTAGATGTTCGAGTGTCTTCACTGTTGCAGTCATGACTGTAGGGTTCTCCCCTGCCGGCAGGCAGTCCTCGGTTGGCCAGAATCCCAAAGTCTGGGTCCGGCGTCGGCTGTTCAGCCATGCTCCCTGACGTCAGAGCACCAGGAGTACAAAGCTGACAACCAACGCCATGTTCTCCAGTTTTTCTTGCCCCAGATGTCAGAAGTTCCAAAATGAGTAAGGTCCCATACCCTTTGCAAATACACCTCAGAAGAAGGGTGAAAAAAGGAACCACACAAAAGAAAAAATAAGAGGGGACAGGAGGGAGGGAAACCCAGACTGCAACAGTGAAGACACTCGAACATCTACATTTATGGTAAGTGTACACAACTGTACTATGTTCATCGTGTTTCACTGTTACAGTCATGACTGTAGGGTAGAATCCCAAAGCAAAATGAAAGGGAGGTGGTCATAAAGTAGAGGGGGTGGCTATAAGACCCTGCAAGACTGCAGAAGCAAAGCCTGCCCTAGACTTAGAGTAGAGAGGCAGATTGTAGGGCTTGGAAAAAGTATGCACTGAACTCCAAGTTGCAGTTTCCAAAATGTCTTTGGTAGGAACTCCCCTGAGGAAGGCAGCAGAAGTGGCAGCAGCTCTGGTAGAGTGAGTCCTTATACTCCCTGGGATTTGCTTTCCATGGTGTGAATAGCAAAATCTGAATCCATGAGCAATCCATTTAGAAATGGTCTGTTTTGAAATGGCTTTACCTTGGGAACTTGAAGCATAAGAAACAAACAATTGCTCTGATTTCCTGATGTCCTTGGTTCTGTCCAGGTAAAAACGTAGTTGTCTGTGTAAGTCCAAGGAATGTAAGATCCTTTCCCCTTTATTTTGAGGAGTGGGGAAAAAGGTTGGCAAGTGAATAGTTAGATTTAAAGCCACTTTGGAAACCACCTTAGGCATGAAAGTAGGATTAGTCCTTAAAGACACCCCGTCTTGATGAAAAATAATATAAGATTCTACAGCCATAAGAGCTTGCAGCTCTGAAACTCTCCTGGCAGAGGTCAAAGCTAACAGGATGGCTGTCTTCCAAGATAAAAACTTGATGTCAGATGTGGCAGCAGGCTCAAAAGGAGGTAAGGTGAGCTTTTCCAAAACATAGTTGAGATCCCAAGCAGGAATGGGAGGAGATCTAGGGGGCCTTAAGTTCTTAGCTCCTCTGAGAAACTGTCTCATGAGCTGGTGGGAAAAGATTGGAGGGTCTGTATTATAATGAGCAGAAACAGCAGAGGCATGAATCTTTATGGAAGAGAAAGAGAGACCCTTATGTAAGAGGTCTGTCAAGTAAAGTAAAATCTGAGGAATGTTAGGAATAAGAGGATCAGAATCCTGAGCCTGCATCCAGGAACAAAATCTTTTCCATTTTTCTGCATAAGATTTCCTAGTGCTAGGACGTCTGGCTTCTAAAATGACATCCAAAACCTGCTTGGGTAAGAGAGAATGATTCAAAGACCCTGGATTAACCAGGCCGCCAGGCTGAGAGTTTTGACATGGGAGTGTAGAACCTGACCCTGGTGTTGGGACAGAAGGTTCGGAGTCTGTGGTAAAATCCAAGGGGACTCCAGACAAAGGTTTTTCAGTGTTGGGTACCAAAACTGTTGAGGCCAATTTGGGGCCAGCAAGATTATCATCTTGGGCTTGTCCTGTTTGATCTTTAATAATACTCGTGGAAGAAGAGGAAGAGGCAGAAAGGCATATCCCGAGAGGTTTCTCCAACTGAATGATAGTGCATCCACTTTCCAAGCTTGTTCGTGGAAAGTTCTGGTGCAAAACATCTGTAGTTGATGATTGAGGTGGAATGCAAAGAGGTCTATGTGAGGATATCCCCAGACTGCAGTAATCATCTTGAACATTTCGGTGTCCAGCATCCATTCGTGTGGGTCCGAAAGGTTTCTGCTCAGACTGTCTGCCAGGAAGTTTTGCTTCCCTGGTAGAAACTGTGCTTGAAGGCCCAGATTGCAAGCTAGAGCTGTGTTCCAAAGATCCATGGCTAGTCTGCAAAGGGGATAGGAATGAGATCCCCCTTGCTTGTTTATGTACCACATAACTGTGGTGTTGTCTGTTCATATCAGTAGTTGTCCTGGTTGTAGAATATTCCTGAAGGCCAATAGAGCTTTCTGTACAGCTAACATTTCCTTTAAATTGATATGCAGGCGCTTCTGATCCTTTGTCCAAAGGCCCTGCAGACAGTTGCACTGAAAATGGGCTCCCCATGCATAATCTGAGGCGTCCGTGGTCAGTATCTGAGTGGCAGGAGGCAGACAGAAGGGTTTGCCTTTGTTTAGAGTACATGACTTGGACCACCAAAGGAATTCCTTTTGAAGACAAGGCAAGACGGAGATCAGTATGTCTAAACTGTGGCAATGCTGAGACCATATACTTTTTAGGTACCACTGTATTTTCCTCATATGTAGTCTTGCATATGGTATGAGAAGGATGCCGGAGGCCATGTAACCCAAAGCCTGCAGGAATCTCCTTGCAGATAGCGGAGTTAAAGTTGCCAAGGTTTTGAAAGTTGAGGTCAGCTGTAATTGTTTTTTGTATGTCAGAAATGCCATCTGGGTTGTTGTGTTTAGAGAAGCGCCCAGAAATATTATCTGTTGTGAGGGTGTCAAATTTGACTTTATGTTTACAGTGAATCCCAGGAACTTGAGAAGATTCTGAACAAACTCTAGATGCTGTAGTAAGACATCCTTGCTGTCTGCCTGAATAAGACAGTCGTCCAGATAAGGGTAAATTTGAATTCCCTTGAGTCTGCAATAAGCTACTACTGGAGCCAGGCATTTGGTAAAGACCCTGGGCGCAGTAGACAATCCAAATGGCAGCACAGAGAACTGATAGCGCCTCGATCCGGCCTTGAACCTGAGGTATTTTCTGCGTTCCTGCCTGATGGGAATGTGTAAATATGCCTCCTTTAAATCCAAAGCCACCATCCATGCATTTTTGGTCAGCATTGGAAGTAGCTGCTGTAGAGTAAGCATCTTGAATTTTGGTATCTCTAGAAAAGTGTTCAAGACTGACAGATCCAGAATGGGTTTCCATGAATTTTGCTTCCTGGGGACTAGAAAGAGCCTTGAGTAAAAACCTTGTCCCATTTCTGAAAGTGGAACTAGTTCTATGGCTTTCATAGCCAAGAGAGCTTCCACTTGGTTTAAGGCCTCTGACCATTGATGTTTTGGAAGATCTGGCCATCCGCTTGGCCTTGGTAGGGTATGAAAATGGAATTTGTAACCTCTTGAAACTACATCCAGAACCCACTTGTCTTGGGTTATACAAGTCCAATTTAGGTGAAAAAGAGAACGTTTTCCTCCGAGAGGGGGTTCCAGGCAAGAAGTTCCTGCAGCCCAACAGTGGGAGTCATTGAGTCTGTTTCCTATGAGTTTGCGACCTGTCCTCTCCTCCCCTAGGGGTGGAAGCAGTCCACTGTCTTGGTCTATAAGAGGCTTGCGTTTGAGGCCTTCCTCGGGAGCATCTGTATCTACCCCTCTGAGGCCTGTCTGAATTGGGAAAGGACCAATTTTTGTAGGCCAGTTCCTACTAAATTTGGGTGGCTGTACTTGTAAGAAATCTTTAACTGTTTGCATGGATTTTGCCTTGTCCTCCATCTTTTTAATCACCTCTTCAGCTTTAGATCCAAACAAAACATTATGCTGAACAGGAGCATCCAATAATTTAGCTTTTACTTGATCTGGCAAATTTTGTTCCTTTAACCAAGCATGCCTTCTAATTACTGTGCCAGAGGCAGCAGCCCTACAAGAAGCCTCTAAGGCATCAAATCCACAGTGTAAATCATGCTTTCCAACTTGTTCAGTGGCATGCATTAAGTCATGTAACTCCTTATCATCTGCACAGGCGGAAATGGAAGTAAGCTTCTGTTTTAGAACAGACAGGAGAAATTGCTGGTATTTCAGCATATGAAACTGACAGTTTAAAGCCCTAATATATAAAGTAGCAGAAGTGTACACTTTTTTGCCCCATCTTTCTAAAGATCTGGAATCATTCTCAGTGGGAATGGGGTTTTTAGCAGAAGCGGCCTTTACGCCCTTAGGACCCTGAGAAATGGTTTCAGGGTCAGCAATAGGGTTCTTGTATAAAAACTGGTGGGAATCAGGAACCCTATAGTATCTGTCTGGCTTAACAGGAGCTGGAGGAAAAGAATCAGGAGTTAAGTTAGCCTCCGAAAAAGCATCATCCACAATATCTAAAATAGGAGGAATAGCCAGGGGTCTATGCTGGGGAAGAAGAAGAAAATCCCTTAGTCTTTTCTTAGATTCTAAATACTCCTGTCCTTCCCAGTGGAAATGTTCCCACATTTCATGCAAAGTTTCCCCAAAAGAGAAATCCTCAGGGGGAGAAGCTGAAGGAATGGATTCCTCAGCATCAGAATCCTCATAAGGAGGGAAAGAATATTCCTGGTCAGAAGAAGAAACTGAAGAAACAGAAGCCTGATCAGAGGAGTCATAATAAACTTCCTGCCTTGGCCTTTTATCTGGAGGGGGATGTGAACCCCTAATCATAGTAAGTAAGTCCTCCTCCATCTTAAGTAGCTGTTTCTGAGACTTGGGAGCTGGATCAGAAGAGGCCTGGGCTGCAGTCTTTGATTTGGAAGGAGTCTTTGCCTTTGTCTTTGGCTTTGCCTTTATTAGAAGCTGAGTAGGCCTGAAAACCCCTTCGGAAGCCGGTACCTGCACAGCGGCTCTGGACCCATCCGAAGGAGCATTGTCCGAAGGTCCTGCAACAGAAATATTCAAAGGCCTAGTTGGCTCCTCGTGGGAGTCCGTTTCGGCTATAGGTTCCAAAACGGCCGACGACAGGGGCTGCAAAAGCGCCTCACTGACGATGGCCGAACCTGAAGCTGGCTCTGTTTGTGTGATATCGTCTGATTTGGACCTCGGAGGCCTGTCTTTGTCATTGAGTCGTTTGTGAACTCCGGTAGCCGGAACCATATCCGACGACATTTAGTAATTAAAACGCCTACCGAAGTAATGAAATGCAAAATCGTACCTTCGTTTAATAGTACGTTGATTGAATCTAGCACAAAACCGACAACTAGCTACGTCGTGGTCAGGGCCTAAGCAAGGAATACTGTAAGAATGAAAATCCTTATGAGGTATTTGCTTCCCACATGAAACGCAATTATTAACTTTTTCTGACATCGGACTGGAGCAAGAAAAAAGTTTCCCCAACGGGGTACTTAGCTTTGAGTAGGAGAAGAAAATCTTCGGACTGAAGTTTGTTTAGAAAAAAATTGTCAGGAGTCAGCCGACCGGCACTTGCGAACTGCTATCACCACATGGCAAGAAAGACTGGAGAACATGGCGTCGGTTGTCAGCTTTGTACTCCTGGCACTCTGACGTCAGGGAGCATGGCTGAACAGCCGACGCTGGACCCAGACTTTGGGATTCTGGCCGACCGAGGACTGCCTGCCGGCAGGGGAGGACCCTACAGTCATGACTGCAACAGTGAAACACGATGAACATCTTAGCCACAGGATTTGCTTCTGAATTATGGAGCACCGCAGTAGGCATGCCACAGGGCAGCCCTACCAGAAGTGCCAGTCAGTAATTACTGCTCCAGCAGCCTTACAAACATGATCTGCAGTTATGGAGTGTATCCCAACTGATCTCATCAATCAAGCTACCAAAACTCTCAATAAGCTAGAGACTCAACATTTTGACTTTGTCACAAAGAAATCCTGCCCATTAAATCTAGTTAACTTCTTTGACAGAATCACACAGACTATGGATACTTATCAGGCAACCCAGCCAAAGTGTATGACACCAATTTTCAGCAGCAGTAGAAAGTCAGGCTACTGATTCACCTAAAAGGCTACACAATTTGATTTACAGTTGTACTTTTATGTTTTGTGAACAATGAGTATAGCTGCAGGAAAGCAGCCTGTAATACTGTTTCTAACACTTAGTATTTGAGTTATTTTCTACCAGGAGTAATAAGATGGCAAAACAGACAACGGGTTCAGACAGAAGGCGGCCACAAGTAGATTACTGATGAAAAGAGAACAGATCTAAATTTCTGCCGAAGTGGAACACATGTGAACACAGGTTTTGTGGGAAACGGTTAATAAAAAGGACCTTACTTCTTTGATTTTTAACTTGGTAAACAACAGAGATTCTGCATAGAAACTGATGCAGTGGAGTGTACTGACCAGTAGGGAATAATGTACTTAGTCAAAGGGTCTCTATACATCAGTGAATGAAACCCCAGTCAACCTCTGTTGGTATCTTTGTAAATGCTATTCGTAGCTTGGAAGACTGCAGTATTTATATCACATCTTGGTCTGAAGCCATGAGAGTGGAAAAAGAGACAGTTACATTGTTCAGTAATTTACAGCATTTATTTAAAAACCTTAGAAACAAGTTTTTCACATATTTTAACTAGTGTGGAAGGGCTGACAAGTGGCCTGAAATGTACTGGTTGAGAGGAAAGTATTTTTTTTTTCTGAGAAGGATTATTACCTTCAGATTTCCTTTCTACTCAGATGATACTAGCATGGAGGGAAATGCTGCAAGAAAATGGACACGTTATACGAAAAGAACATTTCCTTAGCAGGAGTGAAGTTCATAGGTTCATACTAGGCTATCTGCCCTAGGGCATTTATAAGCCTAGCCAGAGTGTGTGTGTGGCTTTCACCACCCCTTAGGATGAGAATACTATACCCATTAGTTTGCTGTGCCTCTGTCCAGCAGTGACACAGAGATGATTCCCGGGGTAAACCTACGATCTCCCATCCACTCGTCAAGATTTCTCTTGAACAGAGTCAGTGAGGGGCTCTGCCTCACATGGACTGGGATTCTGTTCCATAGTGTAGGGAGTCTCTGGGTGATGAATCTGTCCCTCCAGCACGTCCTATTTATATCCGTGTTGAGGTTTAAGTCTCTTGCTCTCGTGGCTCTGGTGGATTTGGATTTTTTGAGGTGGAGCATGTCCATTAATTCCGGGTTGGACATGGCCTTGTATGTCAGGCACAGATCACCTCTGAGCAGACGGTATGCGACTGAATAGAGCTGGAGTTTCTTCAGTCGGGCAGCGTATGACATATGTTTGAGCCCCTTTATCCTTTTGGTGAGGAACTTTTGGGGTCTTTCCAACTGCTGCAGGTGTCGGGTAAGGTACATTCCGAATGGGGCGTTGTACTCAATCATTGGTCTGATAAGTGAAGAGTAGGGTACAATGACTCCTGATCTGGATGTGAATCCCTTCATGATCAGGTGGGCAATGTAGAAGGTCTTCCTAACCACTTTGGCAATGTGAGTGTCAAAAGAGAGGTTACTGTCAACTTGGGTCCCCAGGTCCCTGATAACGTCTTCCGTGTTTAATGGATTACCACCTATGTGGTAATTAGGGGTTACCTTGTTTTTCCCAAAGGGTACGACTATACATTTTTTGGCATTTAGCTTAAGGCCATGGCTCTGGCACCAGTTATCCATTTCTATGAGACCTCTCTGGAGGATGTCTGTGTCTGATGGAGTGTCAATTATGGTGCCCAGTTTGCAGTCATCTGCAAATTTTGTCAGCCACAATCCCCTTATGTTTGCCTGCACTTCAGAAAAATAAATGCCGAACAAGAGGGGCCCAGGACTGAGCCCTGTGGGACACCGCCGTGACCGGCTTAGAGTCTGACATGGCACCAGCAACTCTAACCCTGTGGGTTCTGTCCTTGAGCCAGTTTGCAACCCATCTTGTGACATATGGGTTTACATCTAAGCTGGTGAGCTTTTCTATGATGCCCGAGTGGGGTATTGTGTCAACGCTTTTGCTAGGTCAAGGTAGGCTGTGTGAACTGCCTTACCCTCATCAATGGCCTTAGTGACTGTTTCAAAAGTCGACCAAGTTCAAGAGGCAGGATCTGCCCTTGACAATGCCAAATTGGGTAGGATCCAGTGTCTGTAGGTCCCCAATGTCTTTATTTATGAGTTCCATTATGATCCTCTCCATAGCTTTGCAGACAAGGCTCGTCAAGCTTATGGGGTAATTTCCAGGGTCCATAGAAGCACCGCCTTTGTGGAGTGGGACCACAGTTGCCGCCATTCTTTGGCACGTATCCTGTAGTAAGGCTAAGATTAAACAGCAGCCTTATGTGTGGGTTTAGTTCCTCATTGAGTTCATGTAGCACATAGCCGGGGACACCGTCCGGTCCCATTGATGCTGTGTTTTTTGCTTTAGAGAGAGCAACTCTCACCTGGGCATCTGAGATGTTTGGGAGGCTAGACTCTGGTGGGATAGATATTTCTCCTTTTGGGGGGGGGGGGGGATTTGCACTGAACCTGTCTGCCAGTATGTTGGCAATGTCTGTGGGTTCAGTGATTTTTGTATAATTTTGGACTAATTCTGAGCATATCTGGGAGTTTCCACCCAGGTTTCTAACATAGCTAAAGAAGGCCTTATGATTGTCTTTTGTGTCATTAGCGATTTTTCTCTCAAAGTTGGCCTTGGATGATTTTATGAGGGATCGTAGTTTTTTGCTAGTAGTGATCAGAGATGCCTTCCCTTTTAGGGATTTTGCTCTGTCATGTAGTAGCTTTCTCCTCTTGTTGTAGAGTTTGTTTATGGCTGGGGTCCACCAGACCGGGCGCCTGCCTTTGGTGGAAAGGGTCTTGATTTTATTAGGGATTGCTTGATCCATACATTCCTGGAGGTGCTCGTAGAAGGCATTTGTAAGGGTTTCAGCGGCGTGGGTTGTGGTTTCCACTGGCTCGGGGGCCTTGAAGGATACCACTCCAGTCTTAAGAAGTGTGAAGTTTGCTTTTGAGAAGTTCTTCACTGTGGTCTTTTTTGCTGGGGTTGGGGGCAGGATGTGGATCTCCAGTGAGATTAATTTATGGTCTGATCTCACCAATGAGGGATATACCAATGAGGGATATACTTCCGGTGTGGAGCATTTTGTCCCCATGTTTGTGATGATCAGGTCTAGTATATTTTCTCCTCTTGTGGGAATGGTGATTAGTTGTTCCATAGCATTTGAGTTTATGAACTCCAGGAACCTTTGGGCTAGGGTGGACTAGGAAAAGATGTATTACTTGTTTGGATTTAAAGAGGAGCTTGTATACCCACTTATCTGAAATATTTTTAAAATGAAATAGCTGAAGGAAGATGTTAGAAGGGGAGTTAGGGACATCAGTAGGAAAGATAGACACAGAGTGACAGTAAAGAGGAAGCAAAGCAAACGGCTAGAGCATTTTTAGAATTAGTTAAGTGAAACAGATTTATCAATCTATATTTTTTTCTTTTAGTAGTGAGAATATTTATCCATGTACATTATATAAAGTCCTCTTTACTTTGGACCAATATGTTTATGGTTTTCCATACAGGAGATGTTGGCAAGATCTGCTCTGTAATTAGATTTGGCTAGTTACTGGATGCCTAGGTTTCTTGTGAGACAATTCTGTACGGAGAACACAGACAGGAATCACTACAGGCTTCTCACCACTGCCAAAGGCAGCCTTTTTTCTTTTCACTCTTTTCTCGAGGTCGCTGCTGAGCCAGGGACAGTGATTACTATTGGGCAAATGGTTCACTGAACATGGATGTGTTTATTATAAAACAGGTTAATGACTTTATCAGGACTGATTAATGAATAAAAGGGGGGTCCAAGCTAGCTGCTGAAGTCTTTCTATAGTTGGCTTTCTCTGTGAGGACTGAACATTCTACAAAAAAATTATTACTGGGTGGATTTTGTAAGATCTGTAGTGAGGTGAAGTGAGAGTGGTCACTGAGAAGGAAAAAACACCACACTTCTCAATGGTTCAGATATTCTCAGAATGTCCAGATTTTTGTAAATATTTTTTGGTCTGTTCCTCATAAAAGTTTTGTTTTTTGGCAAATCCTTGAGGACTGAAGTAACTAAACAATGAAATATATACAAGTCAGAAAATGCATGCTAACACAAATCCTCTTATTCTAAGTTTATAAGAGCAATAGTTAAATCTGTCCCTATTTTGGGGCCTTTGTCCCCTCATTATTTTATGCTTTGTCCAGATTTCTTGTGCTAAGAGGTTTGAAAATGAGTGTGATAGCATCTGTGTGTCAGGTGGGTGAGTTGCAGCTTAATTAAGAATTTCTACCGGTAAAAGGGTTTGGATTGCCTACACTAGTGATCAGTACAGTAGAGTGGCAATTATCCAAACTAACTGGGACCTAGGGTAGTTTGGATAATCAAACTGTTCACTCAGATAATCAAACATACAACTGAATCACATAAAGTTCTAAAATCTTGTTTTTTTTCCTGCACGCAGGAATACACTTTTCAACTATTCAGCAATTCCAGTGGACGATAAAGAATATTTTTCATACATGAGCTGGCTACTTGCTCAAAAAATATGCTCAAGCAAATACGTATAATGTTTACATATTCAGACATTATGATTTTTCCTACCCAAAAACTTTGGAAGGCTGGTTCAGATAACTGACGTTTCAGATAATCGACTCTATACTGTACTGTTAAATTATGTGAGAAGGCAATATGAGTCAGCTTACTTTGTTTAGGTCTGAGCCAATTTATGCTGAAGATCTGAGAAGAATACATTTTTTTAGTGATTCAAGGGGAGAGGCTATATAGAAGAGAATTAAAAATGGAAGAAAAGGTGGGTGGTACTGAGTAGAAAGAGGACAGCGACAGGCTGAAGTTGCTGCTTAATATTAGTTTGGCAATAATCCAGCCAGGATAACTGTCTAATTCTAAGTTTAATGCTGCAATTGTAGTGAATTATAATTTTTTTTTTTTGATTAAAAGCATAACCCTCTCCCCACCAAAAAAAAAAAGAAAAAAAATTCTGGCCAGGGTGGTCAGTCTTAATGGTATGGTAAGTCACATACCTTAAAGCATGTTTCTACTACTTAGACAATGCCAGATTTATACTGATGTTATCAAGGCAACTAATAATTTAGTTTTGCTTTTTTTATATACAATGACAGGTGAGGTTAATGGCTAAGTATTGATGATTTGTCAAAGGAGATTATGGAGTGAGAGTATGACTGGATAAAGTCAAGGCCAGAGTTAAATGTAGTATTGTTATGGTTTCAGAAGAAGAGTTACCTGGATCTGGAAAGTTTTTATAGATTTTTGCCAGTCTAAGCATAACACAAGAAATGCTAGTTTGAGATGGGAAAGAAAGGGTTACACTGGCTGAATGGGGCTGTAGCACCTGGAGAGGTGTTTATTTTTTTGCTGATGAGGATGACTAAAAGAACAGGAAAGTATATAGTACTGAGAGAGCATGAAAACATAAAATAAGGGATGATACATTTTATTGAAAATAATTCCATGTACGGCTGAGCCAGTGAAGGAGATGGCCATGAGGGAGAACGCTGAGCAACAGTGAGTGAGGGAGGTAGAAGTGTTGGTATAAAACCAGACCAGGAAGTGTCACATCCTAGAATGATTAGAGGATTCAGGGTGGACGGCAGTGATGAAGACTATCTGCAGCCTCCAGAAAGAAAAGTAGGACAGTAATAACTTGCACCTGCTACTGGAATGGATTACTACAACAAAACAGCTTTAAATTAATATTTTGGTAACAACTGCCACTGCATGTTATTCTGATATGCTACTGTAAATAACATCTTTCCTCTCACCTACTATTGAAAGGCTGAAAATGTTATGCCACTTAGAACAAGTTAGCAGATATAGTGGCAAATGTTAATGAAAATCTGAAATTTTAGTGAGCTTGCAGGGATAATACACTGAAAGAAGAAAACATGAACAGTGACCAAGTATTAACAAAAAAAATGTTAAAAGATGAAAAGGTGATGAGAGGGAAGTAAAAAAAAGCATTTGTTCTTGTCCACTAAGTTGCTGTCACAGAGGGTGACACAGAAAAGTTTATTTAATGGAGTTCTCAGAAAATTTTGATTTACCCTATGGAGCTGTGAGTGTATCTAGTGATGGAAATCCAATATCTTAAAAGACAGCATACTTTAACAAAGATGAGCTTCCTTTGCACAACTTAAAGAACTAATCAAATTCCCCTCAGTGCAGTCTGGAGAGGCAGTATGTGCGCACTGGAGAAGTGAAGCTTTCTGAGTGGCTACTCACCTGTAGAAAAATCAAGGCTGCTGAGATTTCTCTTCCAGAGCCAGTGCATATAGGCCCATTAGCTAAATTAGGCAAAAAACAGTAATGAAAGAAGTACCTGACAAATACAGTACAGATGACCACACCACACAGCCAGTTATCACACTGGTGTTAAATGACACGTGGTCAGAAGTTGTCAGTCCAGACTCTTATTGTACGACTACTCTGTAAGCAAGGTCCACCATTTTACAAATATCCATGTTACCAAAATAAATGAAATCCTATTTTTTTCCTTTCATTTGATTTACTGACTTCTGTCATATATGTTCTTGACAGCACAGTAAAGCAAACCAAGGAACCCTCACACATTTCCATTGTGTTATACAACCCCACTCAGTAAACTCTGACCATCTTTCAAAATCTAATCGTCATGCTGTTGACATTTTAGAAATTCAAGGAAACTTCGGTAACATCTGCAAAACTGTGAAGCTTCAGTTTACTTTCAGAACGTAAACTAATGCCTCAATTAAAATGGGCAAAAATGTAAATGTATGTACATTCAGATTTGTACTTACACTGAGTATGCCTGCAATATTTAAGTTAAACTACTAATGGATCATTTAAAAGATTAGTCACTGATACATTACAAATAGTCTTACCAGTTTCTGAGACCGTATTCTTAATCTTCTCCATATGGAATGGTGGGTCTAAAAGAAAGATGACAGTGTTAACATCTTATGTATGACAAATTTAAATAACTGCATAAAAAAGTACAGTTGTGTACACTTACCATAAATGTAGATGTTCGAGTGTATTCACTGTTGCAGTCATTACATTTGGGTAATCTGCTGGCAGGTTACCCTCAATCAGCCTGATTAACAAAGTCTTGGGTCCATCATCGGTTGCTGTCCCTTCTTCCATGACGTCAGGTCGTTAGGGGTATAAAACGTGCATCCGATGCCATTACATCAGTTTTTCTTGCCCCAGATGTCAGGTGCCCCCCTAATGGGGAGCAAATAAAATTAAAAACACAAAAATATACCTCCAACCAAAAGAAAATACACCAAAAAGGCTTTTAAGCATAGTAAAAGAAAGTAGAGGTATAGCCGGAGAAAATTAGGGGGCTGGAGGGAGGGTAACCAGGACTGCAACAGTGAATACACTCGCACATCTACATTTATGGTAAGTGTACACGACTGTACTATGTTCTTCGTGTTTCACTGTTGCAATCATTACATTTGGGTAGATTCCCAATGCTATGGCTGGGAGGAGCAGTTTATACAGCATTAGGGCCAGCTGTAAGGCTTTGCAAGACAGCAGTGGCAAAGCCAACTCTGGACTTAGAGAAAATAGGTAAATGATAATGCTTGGTGAAAGTATGTACAGAACTCCAGGTAGCAGCATCTAGAATATCCCTGGTAGGAACACCTCAGAGAAAGGCTGCAGAAGTAGATGCAGCCCTGGTGCATTGAGATCTGATCCCCTGGGGGATAGGTTTTCCATGGTCTTTATAGTAGAAATTAATGCAATGGCTTATCCATTTAGAAATGGTTTGTTTTGAAATAGCCTTCCCCTCTGCCCCTGCAACAAATGCTACCAGCAATTGTTCAGATTTTCTTCAAGATTTAGTCCTGTCCAAGTAGAATCTAAGTTGTCCGTGCACATCCAAGGAATGCAGAATCTGTTCCCCTTTGTTCTGTGGATTGGGAAAGAAGGTTGGCAAATAAATGGACTGATTAAGAGCCACACTGGAAACCACCTTGGGAATGAAGGATGGATTGGTCCTCAGAGATACCCTGTCCGCATGAAAGATGATGAAAGGCTCCACTGCCATAAGGGCCTGTAATTCAGATATCCTTCTAGCTGAAGTGATTGCTAAAAGGAAGGCTGTTTTCCAAGAAAGAAATTTTAAGTCTGCAGTAGCAGCTGGCTCGAAAAAAGGTAAAGTGAGCTTCTCCAAAACAAAGTTAAGGTCCCAGGCAGGGGGTAGGAGCTCTCTTGGGTGGTCTCAAGTTCTTTGCCCCTCTGAGATACTGCCTGAGCAGGGGATGAGAGAAGAGGGGTGGTTCTGTGTTATAGTGAGCTGAAACAGCTGAAGCGTGAATTTTAAAAGAGGAAAAAGACAGCCCCTTGTGAAGCATCTCAGTTAAGCATTGCAAAATCTGAGGTAAATTGGGCGCTGCTGTGCTCATCCCTAAAGATTGGTTCCAGGCACACAATCTTTTACATTTGTCAGCATAAGACTTTCTAGTACTAGACCTTCTCGCCTCCAAGATGACATCCATCACAGGTTTTCTGAGGGATGATAAGGGTGAATTTAAATGATTAGCCAGGCTGCAAGGTTCCATGTTGGAAGCTGAGGGTGCAGAATTTGGTCTGAGGCAGGTGCCATGGAGATATTTGTGACACACTGCACAGGAGTGGGTACCAGTGTTGGCGTGGCCAGTCTGGAGCAATCAAAATCATTCTTGGTTTGTTCTGTTTGACTTTTAGCAGAACTTTGGCAAGCAGAGGCAGAGGGGGGAAAGCCGTAGACTGATAGGTTTTTCCAGCTGAAGGACAGAGCATCCACTTTCCAGGCTTCTTTGTGGGGAGTCCTTGTGCAAAACTTGTCCAACTGGTAGTTCTGGGGGAGGCAAATAGATCTATGTCTGGGCTCCCCTATTTGCTTGCCAACATGTTGAAAATCCGTGGTTCCAGTTTCCACTCGTGTAGGTCCATGAGATTTCTGCTTAGTCCGTCTGCCAGTGTATTCAATTTTCCTGGCAGGAATTGAACTTGTAGATGCACTTGGTAGCTCAAGGCTGTGTTCAACAATGCCATGGCTAGTCTGCAGAGAGGGTAAGAATGTGTACACCCCTGCTTGTTTATGTACCACATAACTGTGGTGTTGTCCGTCTTTACCATTAGTTGTCCTGAAGAATGTAGTCCTTGAAGGCTGTCAGAGCATTCTGTACAGCTCACATTTCTTTTTGATTGATATGTAGGTGCACTTGATTTGGGTTCCATTTGCCCTGAATGCACTTTCCTGCCAGGTGAGCCCCCCCCCCCCCCCCCAATGCATAGTCTGATGCATCTGTAGTTAGGGTTTGGGCGGCAGGGGGTAGTGTGAATGGCAGACCCTTGTTTTGGTGGCAGGCCTCTGCCTACCATAGGAATTCCAAGCATAGGCAAGGTATGATAGGAATCATTGTTTCCAGGCTGTCACAATGTTGACTCCATAGACTTTTTAAGTACCCCTGTAGTTCCCTCATATGCAGTCTTGCATATGGAATTAGAAGAATGTAGGAGGCCATGAACCCCAAGGCTTGCAGTATTTGTCTTGCAGATAGCAGGGTTTTTGTGGCCACTTGTTTGAAATAAGTTACCAAATGAAATTGCTTCTCTGGCGTGAGGAAAGCCATCTGGGCAGTTCTATTCAGGCTTGCACCCAGGAATGTCATCTGTTGAGAGGGTACCAGTTGTGATTTCTTTTCGTTTACGGTGTACCCCAGACAAGTTGGAACCCTTTTTACAAACGCCAGATGATTTAGAAGTATGCCCTGGTTTTCTGCCTGAATTAAACAATCGTCCAGGTATGGATACATTTGAATATTTCTTTGCCTGCAAAATGCAATAACTGGAACCAGGCACTTTGTGAATACCCTGGGCACAGTAGACAAGCCAAAGGGCAGTGCAGAGAACTGATAATGCAAGTAGCCTGGTTTGAAACATAGGTATCTTCCGCAAGATTCCCTGACTGGGATGTGCAGGTATGCTCTTTTAAATCTAGAGTTGCCAACCAGGCATCTTTGCCTAGCAGAGGAAGTAACTGGTGAAGAGTCAGCATCTTGAATTTTGGAATGTCCAGAAAGGTGTTTAGAGTAGACAGGCCCAGAATTGGACGCCATGATTTGTCTTTTCTGGGTACCAGAAAAAGCCTGGAATAAAAGCCTTGTCCCTTTTCCTCTTCTGGTACTGGTTGTACAGCCCGCATTTTTAAGAGGGAAAAGTACTTGAGCCTCTGCCCACTGATTTGGGGGCAGGTCTGGCCACCTGTTTGGTGTTGGCAACATGTGGAAATGAAATCTGTATCCCTGGGACACTATATTTAAGACCCATTTGTCCCGGGTTATGAGTTCCCAGTTCTTTGCATGAAGAGCAATCTTTCCCCCCTAAGGGGCAGCTAAAAGGTAAGTGCTTGATAATTTTAAAAGGAAGTCATTGAGACTGTTTACCATAGGAATGTGTTGTTATTTCCCGATTTGGAAGTGGAGGCCCCCCGTTGCTTAATTCTGCGAGTCCCCTGGGACTGAAACCTGGTGTTTTTGGTGTGTCTTGGTTTGGCTTGAGAGGATCTGGAAGGAGCTAGAAAAGACCAATTCTTAGTAGGCCAGTGCCTACTAAATCTTGGAGTTTGCACTTGTAAGAAATCTTTAACAGTTTGCATAGATTTAGCTTTATCTTCCATTTTTTTAGAACTTCTTCAGCCTTACTGCCAAACAGACGGTCCTGATTTAAAGGAGCATCCAACAATTTCGCTTTAACATGATCAGGCAAAGATTGCTCCTTAAGCCAATCATGCCTTCTAAGCACAGACCCAGTAACAGCAGCCATGCAACAGGCCTCTAAAGAATCAAAACCACATTGCAAAGTATGTTTTCCAACTTGTTCAGCGGAATGCAATAAGTCCTGTAAATCTTTATTTTCCACACAGTCAGGAATCAACATCATTTTCTGTTTAAGCAGTCCAATAATATGCTGTTGATATTTTAACACATGAAATTGGCAATTTAAAGCCCTGATTGCCAAGGTTGCAGAAGTATACACCTTCTTACCCCATCTATCCAGCGCCCTGGAGACTCTATCAGAAGGAGTAGGATTTTTAGCAGTAGAAGCCTTAATGCCCTTGGGCCCCTGAGAAATGGTTTCTGGATCTGCAACAGGATTTTTGAAAAGGAACTTGTGGGACTCAGGAACCCTGTAGTATTTGTCAGGTTTACTAGGTGCCGGAGGCAGGGAATCACAGGCCATACTGGATTCCGAAAACACATCATCAACAATGTATAGTACAGGAGGTATAGCCAAGGGCCTATGCTGAGGTAGGAGAAGGAAATCCCTAAGCCTCTTTTTTGAATCAGAAAATTCCTGACTTTCCCAGTGGAAATGCTCCATTAAGGTATGTAAAGTTTCTCCAAAAGAGAAATCCTCAGGAGGGGAAGCAGAGGGAATGAAATCCTCTGCATCAAAATCCTCATAAGTAGGTATGGACAAATCAAGGTCATTAGAAGAGTCAGAAGAAACAGAAACCTGATCAGAAGATTCATAATCAAGCTCAGTTCTAGGCCTGTTGGGGGGGGGGTGACTACCCCTGATTCGAGTAATTAGATCTTCAGCCATTTTGATCATTTGTTTTTTAGGCATAGGGGACTGAACATGTGGCCTGGGCGTTGGTTTTTAGACAGAGATCGAGATTTAGGCCTTAGTAATGAAGGTGAAGTCGATTTAATATGCAAGTCTGCAGGCCTGAATACACCCTCAGAAGCCGGTGCCTGCACAGAGGCTCTGGACCCATTCAAGGTAGAGACATCCGCGGGTTCCAAAGGTGAAGCCTCTCGTGGCATACCGGACTCCGAATGGGTCTCAGTGGAGGCCTACGAATCAGAAGTAGCGGGTATCAGGGGCTGCGAAAGTGCCTCACTGAGTACCGGCGAACTGGCGACTGGCTTAGGAGAAGCGTCATTGGCAGTTTTGGACCTCGGCGGCCTGTCTCTGTCTTTATCTTTGCGTTTTTTCGGCATCCCAGTAGTAGGATGGCTAACCGACGACATTTCTGGATAATTAAACTGAGAACCGAAATATTTAAAGGCAAAAATGTACCGGCGATGGATAGTGTGTTGATTAAATAAATCACAAACCCGACAGCAAGGTATGTCGTGGTCAGGGCCTAGGCAAGGAATACAGTACGAATGAAAATCTTTGTGAGGTATTTGCTTTCCACAAGTAATGCAATTGCTAACTTTTACTGACATTGTTAAGGAGCAAGAAAAAGTTTCCCCAATGGGGTACTTAGCTTTAAGTTGAAGACTTCAGTTCTGAAACTCGAAAATGAAAATTTCAGGAGTTGGCCGACTGGCACTTGCAAACTGCTTCTGCTTCAGGCACTGCACGACAAGAAAGATTGATGTAATGGCGTCGGATGCATGTTTTATACCCCTGATAACCTGACATCATGGAAGAAGGGACAGCAACCGACGCAGGATCCAAGACTTTGTTAATCAGGCCGACTGTGGGCAACCTGCCAGCAGATTACCCAAATGTAATGACTGCAACAATGAAACATGAAGAACATCAATGTGCAAAGAAAACTTTAGAGGAGAATATCAGCTCAAGAAAAACACTTCCCAATATCTGTGGATGCAGCAAACTACTGAAAGTTGTCAAATATGCAAACATTCAATTTCTCAAGCAATCAGGAAAAGTAGTGTTTCCACACACCCAGCTTCATTGTTGCAGAGGTTGGAGCACAAATTGCAGACAACTATGAGAAATGCTACCTCTGACATAACTGTACTGTATCACAATGGTCTTCTGTGTAAACTGCAATTTTGCATTTTTTTTGCCAAGGCTCTGTGATGGTATAAAACTCAGTTACAAAATGCACAGATATTAAATAAAAGTCACATAATAATCAAGTGATGACTTTATAGACCTTGCAATTGTACCTGATTTTACATATTTTACCTTGCCCCTAATAAAATGCTTGATTTTCTAGTAAATCACTAAGGATTACAAGTCAGTCAATAACTGCAGACATTAGTTTCATACTTACTGTTCAGTAAATGAATAACCTGTTCTATTATCTTTTTAAGTTATTTGGAGTAATATTTATAAATGGCCCCATATTTTGGGACGCTGTCTCCATAACCCCCCAACAATTATTTTTGGCTTTGTCCCCAATTCCTGAGCAAATAAGTTGAGTGCAATGCAGCAACCATTTCAAAAACAAGCTGAAAAACTGATTGTGTAGACTTGAACACGAATTTCTCCCAGCTACATTGTATTCACTACATAAAAGTTGTACTTTGTTTTTAAACAAAAATGCAATTTTACTTCATCATATGAAGGTTTTGCTAGTCTCCATAAAGGACAGAATGAGATGTAATTGGTAACGCAAACTGAAGCAATCAGGTGAACCATGCATACCATCTAGTGGTAGATGTTTTAAACTATACCTACACAGGATTTCTCTTTCCCATTACTACAAACTACTAATTCAAGGTACTGCCTACATTTTTCTGTCCTTTTGAGCAAATGGAATAAATGACCAAATGTTGAAGGCATCTTGTTTTTCAAGACAGTATACAAACGTCAGACAAGAAAATGGGCTGGAGGCCATGTACACAATGTTATCTTCTTCAAAGTGTATCATTTTCTTTTTCTCTCTCCAGCTACAGGAACACTTTATAACACTGCTTAAACATCATCTTTCCTTGACACATTATTACTACCATGACTAAACAAACAGGAAGCATTTAAAGTAAACTTGTAAATTTATATCACAAATTCAAGGCACACAAAACTGAACCCCTGTCAAAATAAAAGAACAAAAATCTGTCAATTTGGAAATCTGCCACAGTAAACACAAAAACATAAGGTATAAATAATACCCGACAAGTTAGAATCCATGAAGTAATTCAACCAGCAATTTTGTGGAAGGCTATGTCATCCTCCACACCACATATCTTCTTAAGTTGCATTATGGCACAGAAGTCACCCTAGGATACTAACCAGATCAACAATTCATCATATACTTACAGGAACACCAAGGACTTAGCTTATGCTATGACCTTCACCACAAAAATGAATGTGATCAATCAGTCCTGTAAAGATTTTCAGCCTTTAATTTCCAATATTACATTATTATTTATTCTCCAAGAATGTAATCTATCATCTCTTCTGAATGTATTGTTCATATCTTTTTAACATATTACAATTTTATTTGTGTATGTGTGTGTAATGTGTACCTGGGCTGA
Source organism: Protopterus annectens (assembly GCF_019279795.1). Taxonomy (NCBI): domain Eukaryota; kingdom Metazoa; phylum Chordata; order Ceratodontiformes; family Protopteridae; genus Protopterus; species Protopterus annectens. The sequence continues at coordinate 1,564,872,036 of NC_056735.1, forward strand.
ACCTGAAAACTGTCCATTTTGATCAGTGTTCTACCCCAGTTAACAAATTCAAACATAAAATAAATACACTCAGCCAAGTCCACAAACCAAACAACTCACTAATAGTGCAGTTCATTTTCACATTAACAAACCACTGCTTCAGCCCACTAGTTCATATTTTCCAACAACTTTCAGTTTAAAAACTGTAAGCCAGACATTACAGAAAGAACATGCCCCTGTGAGAAGTACTATTGTATTAACCTTACGTAATATTCTTTTTCTGTTCTTAACAAGTGATGTAGAAACAGCTGGTATGATCGGACAATTCAGTTACTGTTAGGAATCTATATATTTAAAAGTTCATACACATCCATACAAAATATATCTGTACGGGTCATTACAGAAATTCTTAAAACAGTAAGGTAAACAAAATAAAGAAAGACTAAAAGGTATTAAATGATGAAAATTACAGCTCATACAACACTGACAACATAGGAGCTGCTGACGCCATTAAGTCACCACTAGCATTAATTTTTTATGTACTAGCGCTGAACTACGTACAGCAGCAGATAGCACTTGAAAGATGGACAGAGAAGTAGTGAAGTGAGACCACAGACTGAAGCCAATGGAGTATCGAGATGGTAATGCAAAAGCCAAATGATCAATAAATAACCCTGACAAAAACATGCTGGTCAAACTCTCTCATCAAATGACGACACTCCAGTCGAGTTTTCCCTTAGCCTGATGTGCAGTAACCACATAGCTGATTATATTATGTTATGTTTAGGGATGCAGGGATGAATCCCACAGCACAAAATGGGTGGACAGCTTGCTCCACCTAGAAAATAAATATTTTTTTTTCTAATTACTTTCACTGTGTGGTTTGTGACAGGCACAGTTGTTGAAGAAACTGGTTTTGATCATCTGCTATGAAGCCAGTCCCACCAAGGGATTTGTAGTTGCCTATCATGTTCAATGTTTGTCAGCACTAGCAGCTAAGCCAATGCTTGTATGGAACTGTGCACAGCCCTACAGAGAGAGCTATTAACTACAGCTAAAGAGGCAAAGAAGCCTAAAGAAAAGAATAAAACAGATGTGTAACTACGGCAGTAAACACCACAGGGTAACAAATGCATTAAAAAGGGTGACCGCCAGAAGTATGAGAACTGCCTCCCTATAAAGCTGACTTAACTGTAAAATTCCCTTACTTATGCAAAGACCTTTCCCTTATCTGAACAGCTCTGATACAACAGGGCATACTCTACAATGCTGGCTAGCTGTGTTCCTTTTAGAAACGATAGCTGGCACTGTGTTGAGATACTAATGTGTACGGTGGCAGTGTATATTACTGGACATGTGTCATCAGGATGTTAGCTTAGTAAACTTTTTCAGTCACAGTTTGCAGGTTAGGAGGCCAACATTCCTTCCAACCCAAATAAAAAGAAGTTATGTACTCAGCATAACGTTCCATCTGTGTTGTCTGCTTCAGTATTTATCACACCTGTGGGTCTCAGTTCAAAGCTTGGAACAGACTGGGATATCAGCAAGATTAGGATTCCAAGCTAGATCTCATCCCACCTGACCATTAATGCCTAGCTCCTCTCAGATACCTCAGATTGGGTTTGCTGCCAATATTCTCAGAAGAGAGAAATACATTCTAAACACAAAACAACAGAGCTTAAAAGAATGCTCAGGAGCTCAAAACAGGAACAAAGGTTCCCAGAATATTCCATCAGGCCCTTCAGAGATAAGGAAGGGGGAAGCAGAAAGGGAAAGCTGATGAAAACTGCAGCAGACAACACAGACGGACCGTTATGGTGAGTACATAACTTCTTTCTCTGATGTTGTCTGTTCAGTCTTCATCAAACTTGTGGGACAGAGTCCCCAGCTATATAGATCTGGGCAGCCTCATGGAAGGAAATTCTAGAGCACTACAGAACCAAAAGCAGCCCTATTCCTGGATATGATATCAAGTTTGTAATGCGAAATAAAGGTGTGAGAGTGAGTTCGACCATGAAGCAGCTGCAAAAATATCTTCTAAAGAAACTCTAGACCACAAGGCCTGAGACATGGCTATGGATCTCACGGAATGAGCTCTGACTGGTTTAGGTAAAGGAACAATGTTCAATGAATACACATGAGTAATACACTCTCTTAACCACTGAATAATAGTAGCTTTAACAACAGCTTTCCCTTTTTTTGGGATCTGAAAAAGCAACAAACTGATCAGATTTCCTGAAAGTTTTTGTCCTGTCCAGGTAGAAGCGCAATTGTCTATGAACGTCTAAAAGATGCAACATATACTCACCCTTATTTTGAAAGTTCAAAAAAACACAGGGAGACTAATGGATAATGATTAATGGCGTTTACTGACGCAACCTTTGGTAAGAAAGAGGGATTAGTAAGTACGGTAACTCTGTCTTTATGAAAAATAAGATAGGTAGGTTTGGAAGACAGAGCTTGAAGCTCCAAAACACTCTTGTCCAAAGTAATAGCTACTAACAAGGTTGTTTTCCAGGACAAGAATTTCAATTCCTCCTTAGCCGCAGGTCCAAAGTGTGTGTGTGTGTGGGGGGGTAAGGTCAGAGCTTGAAGAACCAACGTAATATCCCAGGGAGGAGTAGGATCTTTGATAGGAGGTTGAAGAAGAACTGTACCCTTGAGAAAGGCTTTGCAAAGTCTAGAAGAAGCTAAAGATGTAGCATTCTCCCCAATGTGAAAATCAGAAATGGTTGCTAACTGAACTGGCCCCCAAAAAACAGACCAGCTAGGAAATACAAGACTGCCAAAATGGGCACCGTACGCCGATCAATATGATGCTGTTGGGCCCAAATGGAATACCTTTTCCATTTATCTCTATAAAATTTCCGGGTAGAAGACTTATAGGAGAAAATAATAATCTTCTGGACTGGGGAAGAAAGCCTGGATTGGCTAGCCATCATCAGAATTGGAGAAACCATGCAGTTAATTTAAAATTATGAAGATTCGGATTAATTTGCCCTGACGGGTGAGACAGAAGGTCTGGATGTGGTTCCAATGTCCATGAAGGGCAAATTAGGTGAGACCACAGGAAGGTGAACCATACCTGTCGAGGTCAAAAGGGGGCAATAAGGATCACTTTGCTCTTCCACCTGCATGCCTTCTGAAGAAATTTGGGGAATCAGAGGAAGAGGAAGAGGAAGAAATGCATAAAGTAGACCAGGAGGCCAAGTATAGACTAGAGCATCTCTTAGTGAGTGTCCCCTGTGGAGGGATCAGGGTGAAGTACCTGCTGCACTTGTTGTTGAAAGGAGAGGCAAAAAGGTCACAGCAGGGTTGACCATATCTGAGGAAAATCCGGTTTGGCACTGACTGATTCAGAAACCACTCATTAGGCATCAACAGTACCCTGCTGAGCCTGTCCGCTAATATGTTTTGATCCCCTGGAATGTGCATTGCAACTAGAAAGCAGTTGGTCGAGACAGCCCAATGCCACACTCTCATCGCTTCTTGACAAAGTGGATAGGACTTGGTCCCACCTTGTTTGTTGAGGTACCACACAACAGACATGTTGTGGGTCTGAATCACAAATGTCCCCAGAGAAAGAAGGGAGTGAAGGGCTTGCAACACTAAAAGCACTACCCTCATCTCTAGGACACTGATATGCAGACTAGTTTCCTGGGGATTCCACGTGCCTTGAACTGTCCGTTCCAGGTAATGCCCCCCCCCCACCTACCCACCCAGCTGGGAGGCGTCCATGGTCAACGTGGAGACGGGGGTGGGTAGACTGAAAGGTCGGCCCTGAGATACTTCTGAATTGTGAAGCCATCAAAGAAAAGAATTTCTGCACACTGAGACAGTCTTATAGGATGATTGAGGGGATGATGCAAAAGGGACTATTGGACAGACAACATCCACTGCAGAACTCTCACATGTAAGCAAGCTATTGGTAGTAAAGTTACTGTTGCAGCCATAGAACCCAGAGCTCTGAGAACAAGATTTGCTGGAGGAACTGGCACCGCTAGCATCTGCCTGATATGTGTCTGCAGTGAGAGAATCCTGTCCAGTGGAAGATAGGCCAGGGTTTTGTTTGCATCCAAGCAGGCTCCTATAAAATCTATCATTTGCACAGGTTTCAGCTGTGACTTTTGAAGGTTTATGGTGATCCCTAAGGTTGGGATCAGTTGCAAGAGAAAATCCCTGGCCTGAATCAGTCGATGCCTGGATGGTGTGACTAGCAGCCAGTCATCCATGTAAGGAAACACGTGGAATCCCTGAAGTTTGAGGTGAGCTGCAACCACTGCCATGCATTTGGTTGATTACCCTGGGGGGCTGTGGTAAGACCAAATGGAAGCATATGCGACTGGCTCCCTGCCTGAAATGGAGATACCTTCTGGAGCATCTGCTCATTTTGATGAGATAGTACGCATATTTCAGGTCTATCAAGCACATCCAATCGCCCTTCTACAGAAATGGAAGGATGGACTAAACCGTTACCATCCTGAACTTCATGTGTCTCACCGATTTGTTCATGTAAGTTAAGCCCAGTATGGGCCTGAGATCCCCTGTTTTCTTTGGAACTAAAAAGAATCAGGAGTAAATCTCTGATCCACGTTGGTCTGACAGGACCTCCTGGATGGCTCTCCTTTGAAGCAACTTTGCAATTTCCAAAGTTGCTGCCTCTCTCTGATTGGGTGGAACATCAATGAGGTACTGTTTTGGTTTGGGGGAGGTTTAAAAAGGGAATAGAATAAAGTACAGTTGTGTACACTTACCATAAATGTAATTGTTCGAGTGTATTCACTGTTGCAGTCATCACATTTGGGTTATCTGCTTGCAGTAGCCCTCAGTCAGCCTGATTATCAAAGTATTGGGTCCTGCATCGGTTGCTGTCATCTTCCATGAAGTCAGGTAGTCAGGGGTATAAAGCATGCAGCCGACGCCATTACATCAGTTTTTCTTGCCCCAGATGTCAGGTGCCCCCCTAATGGGAAGCAATTAAGTTTGCTCTGAGAGTGTTGATGGAGAAGTACAGAGAAGGTCAGAAGGAGTTGCATTGTGTCTTTGTGGAATTAGAGAAAGCATATGACAGGGTGCCTAGAGAGGAGTTGTAGTATTGTATGAGGAAGTCGGGAGTGGCAGAGAAGTATGTAAGAGTGGTACAGGACATGTACAAGGGTAGTGTGACAGCAGTGAGATCTGCAGTGGGAGTGACAGAAGTGTTTAAGGTGGAGGTGGGATTTATTTGCACTGGTGATGGACAGGTTGACAGACGAGATCAGACAGGAGTCCCCGGGGACTATGATGTTTGCACATGACATTGTGATATGTAGTGAGAGTAGGGAACAAGTTGAGGAGACCCTGGAGAGGTGGAGATATGCTCTAGAGAGGAGAGGAATGAAGGTCAGCCAGACTAAGACGGAACATATGTGTGTGTGAATGAAACGGAGGATAGAGGAATGGTGAGGATGCAGGGAGTAGAGTTGACGAAGGTGGATGAGTTTAAATACTTGGGATCAACAGTTCAGAGTAATGGAGAGTGTGGAAGAGAGGTGAAGAAGAAAGTACAGGCAGGGTGGAGTGGGTGGAGAAGAGTGTCAGGAGTGATTTGTGACAGACGAGTACCAGTAAGAGTGAAAGTGAAGGTCTACAAAAGAGTAAGGCCAGCTATGTTATATGAGTTGGAGACAGTGGCATTGACAAAAAGGCAGGAGTCAGAGCTGGATGTGGCAGAGTTAAAGATGTTAAGATTTGCACTGAGTGTGACGAGAGTAGACAGGATTAGGAATAAGTATATTAGAGGGTCAGCCCAGGTTGGACAGTTTGGAGACAAAGCCAGAGAGGCGAGATTGCATTGGTTTGGACATGTGCCGAGGAGGGATGCTGGGTATATTGGGAAAAGGATGCTAAGGATGAAGCTGCCAGGTAAGAGGAAAAGAGGAAGGCCCAAGATAAGGTTTATGGATGTGGTTAGAGAGGACATACAGGTGGTTGGTGTGACAGAGCAAGATGCAGAGGACAGGAAGAAATGGAAACAGGTGATCCGCTCTGGCAACCCCTAATCGGGAAAAGCCGAAAGAAGAAGAAGAAGATGCAAGGTTATACCTCCAACAAAAAAGCAAATACACCAAAAAGCTTTTAAGCATAGTCAAGGAGAAAAGAGGTATAGCCAAAAGAAGTCAGGGGGCTGGAGGGAGGGTAACCAGGACTGCAACAGTGAATACACTCAAACATCTACATTTATGGTAAGTGTACACAACTGTACTATGTTCTTTGTGTTTCACTGTTGCAGTCATTACATTTGGGTAGATTCCCAAAGCTAAGGATGGGAGGTGGAATTTAGATAGCATTAGGACCAGCTATAAGACCCAGAAAAACTGCAGTGGCATAGCCAGCTCTGGATTTAAAGAAAATTGGCAAATGGTAATGCTTGGTGAAAGTATGTACAGAACTCCAGGTAGCAACTTCTAGGATGTCCCTGGTAGGGACACCTCCGAGAAAGGCTGTAGAGGTAGATGCAGCCCTGGTTGAGTGTGGTCTTATCTCCTGTGGGATAGGTTTTCCATGGTGCTTATGGCAGAAATGAATGCAATGGCCTATCCATTTAGAAATGGTTTGCTTTGAAATGGTCTTCCCCTCTTCCCGTGCAGCAAATGCCACCAGCAGTTGTTCAGATTTTCTTTGAAGTTTAGTCATGTCCAAGTAAAATCTAAGTTGTCTGCGCACATCTAAGGAGTGTAGTATCCATTCCCCTTTGTTCTGTGGATTAGAAAAGACAGTTGGCAAATGAATGGACTGATTAAGAGCCACACTGGATACTACCTTGGGCATGAAGGAGGGACTGGTCCTGAGGGACACCTTGTCCGCATGAAAGATGAAAGGCTCCACTGCCATAAGGGCCTATAATTCAGATACCCTTCTTGCTGAAGTGATTGCTAAAAGGAAGGCTGTTTTCCAAGAAAGGAATTTTAACGCTGCACTTGCAGCTGGCTCAAAGGAGGAAGAGTGAGTTTTTCCAATACAAAGTTAAGGTCACAGGCTAGAGTTGGGGCTCTCCTGGGTGGTCTTAAGTTTTTGGCCCCCTCTGAGGAACTGCTTGAGCAGTGGATGAGAGAAGAGGTGGTTCTGTGTTGTAATGAGCTGAAATGGCTGAGGCATGAATTTTGGAGGAAAAAGAAAGGCCCTTGTGAAACATCCCAGTTAAGTACTGAAGAATCTGAGGTAAATTGGGTGCTGCTGTGGCCATCCCTTGAGTTTGGTACCAGGCACAGAATCTTTTCCATTTTTCAGCATAAGATTTTCTGGTACTAGGCCTCCTTGCGTCCAGAATGACATCCAACACTTGTTTACTGAGGGATGGTAACTGAGAGATTAGGTAATTAGCCAGGCGGCCAGGTTCAGGATTTAAAGCTGAGGATGCAGAATCTGGCCCTCCTACTGTGACAGCAGGGTAGGGGGGTCTGCGGCAGGTGCCATGCAGCCAGCAGTGACACAGTGCGCAAGAGGGGGTACCAGTGTTGGCATGGCCAGTCTGGTGTAATCAGTATCGTCCTCAGTTTGTTCTGTTTGATCTTCAGTAGTACTTTGGAGGCGAGAGGCAGAGGAGGAAAGGCATAAACTGAAATCATTTTTTTCCAGCTGAAGGACAGGGCATCCACTTTCCAAGCTTGTTTGTGGGGAGTCCTTGTGCAGAATTTGTCCAATTGGTAGTTCTGGGGGGAGGCAAACAGGTCTACATCTGGGATCCCCCATTTGTTTATCAACATGTTGAAAGTCTTTGGTTCCAGTTTCCACTCCTGTGGGTCCATGACATTTCTGCTTAGTTCGTCTGCCAGTGTATTTAGTTTTCCTGGCAGGAATTGAGCCTGTAGATGCACTTGGTAGCTCAAGGCTGTGTTCCACAGAGCCATGGCTAGTCTGCAGAGGGGTTATGAATGGGTACCCCACCTGCTTGTTTATGTAACACATATTAGTGGTGTTGTCCATCTTTACCATTAATTGTCCTGGAAGAATGTGGTCCTTGAAGGCTGTCAGAGCATTCTGTACAGCTAACATTTCTTTTTGATTGATATGCAGGTGCATTTTATTTGGTTTCCATTTGCCCTGAATGCACTTCCCTGCCAGGTGAGCTCCCGATGCATAGTCTGATGCATCTGTTGTTAGGGTTTGGGCGGCAGGGGGTAGACTGAATGGTAGTCCCGTGTTTTGGTGGCAGGCCTCTGCCCACCAAAGGAACTCTTAACTGTAAGCAAGTATGATAGGAATCATTGCTTCTAACTCCTGAGAATGTTGACATCATAGGATTTTTAGATACCATTGTAGTTTCCTCATATGCAGTCTTGCATATGGAATTAGGAGAATGCCGGAGGCCATGAACCCCAAGGCTTGCGGTATTTGCCTTGCAGATAGCAGGGTTTTGGTGGCCATTAGTTTGAAGTAAGTTGTCAAATGAATTTGTTTCTCTGGTGTAAGGAAAGCCATCTGGGAAGTTGCGTTCAAGCTTGCTCCCAGGAATATAATTTGTTGACAGGGTACAAGATGTGATTTCTTTTCGTTTATGGTGTACCCCAGACAAGTTAGCACCTTTTGTACAAATGCCAGATTATTCAAATGTATGTCCCGGCTTTCTGCCTGAATTAGACAATCGTCCAGGTATGGGTATATCTGAATATTTCTTTGCCTGCGAAATGCAATGACTGGAGCTAGGCACTTTGTGAATACCCTGGGCGCAGTAGATAAGTAAAATCTATATCCTTGGGAAACTATATTTAAAACCCATTTGTTTTAGGTAATGAGATCCCAGTTTTTTTGCCTGCAGAGCAATCTTTCCCCCTAAAGGAGCAGTCAGTTGAGAAGTGCTTGGAAGTGTTAAAGTTAAGTCATTGAAACAGCTTACCATAGGGGGGAGTCTTACTACTCCCTGATTTGGAAGTGGGAGCCCCCCACTGCTTAGTCCTGTGCTTACCCTGGGACTGAAGCCTGGGTGTTCTGCTGGTTCTGGGTTTGGACTGAGAAAGCCTGGAAGAGGCAGGAAAGGACCAATTCTTAGAGGCCCAATGCCTCCCAAATCTTGGAGGCTGTACTTGTAGGAAATCTTTAACAGTTTGCATAGATTTAACTTTTTCCTCCATCTTAAGTACTACTTCTGCTTTGTTGCCAAACAGGTGGTCCTGATTTAAGGGAGCATCCAGCAATTTAGCTTTAACATGATCTGGCAAGGATTGCTCCTTAAGCCAAGCATGCCTTCTAAGTACAGACCCAGTGACAGCAGCCTTGCGAGAGGTCTCTAGTGAATCAAAACCACATTGCAAAGTATGTTTTCCAACTTGTTCAGCAGAATGCATTAAATCCTGTAAATCCTTATTTTCAGCACAGTCAGGAATCAACATAATTTTCTGTTTAAGCAATCCAATAATATGCTGCTGATACTTTAACATATGAAACTGGCAGTTTAAGGCCCTAATGACCAAGGTTGCAGAAGTCTATACCTTCTTACCCCATCTATCCAACACCCTGGAATCTCTATCAGAGGGGGTAGGATTTTTGGCAGTAGTAGCCTTAATGCCCTTGGGTCCCTGTGAAATGGTCTCAGGATCCGCAATAGGATTTTTAAAAAGGAACTTGTGAGAGTCAGGAACTCTGTAATATCCATCAGGTTTTCTGGGAGCAGGAGGTAAAGAGTCAGGGGCCAAGCTAGTTTCCAAAAAGGCATCATCAACAATGTCTAGTACAGGAGGGATAGCTAAAGGCCTGTGTTGGGACAGGAGTAAGAAATCCCCGAGACTCTTTTTAGAATCAGAGTAATCCTGGCTTTCCCAGCAGAAATGCTCCTTAAGAGTATGCAAGGTTTCACCAAAAGAGAAATCCTCCGGGGGTCAGAGGGAATAGAGTCCCCTGCATCAAAATCCTCATAGGTAGATAAGAGTAAATCCTGGTCATCAGAGGAAACAGAAATTTCAGAATCCTGATCAGAAATATCATAAGAAAATTCAGTCCTAGGTCTCTTAGAGGGGGAAGGTTGCCTATCCCTGATTAAAGTAATAAGGTCTTCAGTCATTCTTATCATTTGTTTTTTAGGCATAGAGGCCTGACTATGCGGTCTGGGCATCGGTTTTCTAGGCATGGTTCGAGTTTTAGGCCTTGAAGAAGAAGATGGCACTGGTTTAATATGCAAGTCAGTAGGCCTGAATACACCCTCAGAAGCCGGTGCCTGCACAGCGGCTCCAGACCCATCCAAGGTAGAGACATCCGCAGGTTCCACAGTTGAAGCATCTCCCAGCATACCAGACTCAGAATGGGTCTCAGTAGAGGCCTGCGAATCTGAAGTAGCAGGTATCAGGGGCTGCGAAAGCACCTCACTGAGTACCGGCGAACTGGCGACAAGCTTAGGAGAAGCGCTGTTGTCAGCTTTAGACCTAGGCGTCCTGTCTCTGTCTTTATCTTTGTGTTTTTTCAGAATGTCGGTAGTCGGATGGCTTACCGAAGACATATCGGGATAATTGAACCGAGTACCAAAATATTTAGAAGCGTAAATATACCAACAACGAATAGTTTGCTGTTTAAATAAGGCACAAAACTGACAGTGAGGTACATTGTGGTCAGGGCCTAGGCAAGGAATACAGAACGAATGAAAATCTTTATGAGGTATTTGCTTTCCACAAGAAATACAATTATTGACTTTTACTGACATCGGTTTAGAGCAAGAAAAAGTTTCCCCAATGGGGTACTTAGCTTTAGTTGAGTCGGCCGACCGGCACTTGTGAACTGCTTCTGCTTCGGGCACCGCACGGCAAAAAAAGACTGATGTAATGGTGTCGGCTGCATGCTTTATACCCCTGACTACCTGACGTCACGGAAGATGAGACAGCAACCGACGCAGGACCAAGACTTTGATAATCAGGCTGAGTGAGGGCTACTGCAAGCAGATAACCCAAATGTGATGACTGCAACAGTGAAACACAAAGAACATCCATGGGTTATCATCTAGATGTGACACCTTGCGTCCATCACTTGTTGGTGATGGCTAACCAGGCTTCTAGGTGCAAGAAGCATCACCCCCCAACTGCCTCTAGAGAGGGAAAGTCGGGCAACACCTCAGGGATGCTGTAAGGATTTCCTGATTCAGCAGACCCCCTCAGCCTCAAGGGCAGTGTCTAACACTCAAATTATTTTCCCCTCTGCCCCTGGGGAAAGAATTTCCCTGAGAGTCCTGGAAAGGACCCTGGGATTTTCTGAATCACAACTTCTTTCCCTCCATACTGATTCCTGGAGAAGGACCTCTACTGGGTATAGAAGTGGATTCCGATGGCAGATAGGGTCTTTCCATCTTTCTCACTGCGGGAGAGTGTGTCATGAACAATCGGTCTAAACAGGGAGGAACCATCAAAGGGGGCACTGACAAAAGACTCCTTAAAAGTTTCCGTGAAATCAAACAGCTGCATCCAGACATGGCGCTGAAAGGCAATGCCAGACCTGGCCACGTTAGAGATGCACTCAAAAGCATGAGAGATCAGCCTCATGGATTCATTGGAAATGGACTGCAGAGTGGCCATATGGGAGGTAAAGGAAGTCCATTCCTCTGCCATCATGGACTCAGGGCTGGAGCTACAGAGTTCCTTAAGTAAGCTCCACTGCAGCCTCTTAAAATGGAAAAGGTAATTCAACACTCTGAGGGCAAAACTGGAAGAAGCGTAGACCCTTTTTCAAAATCTGTCCATAGCCCTAGACTCCCTGTTATGAGGATGGACAGTAGAGCTTTCCTGGGCAAGCTCTTTCTTGGTAGCCGTTGCCTCCACCATGGCATCTACTGGAATGCCCTTCGTCCAGTGAGATCCATCCTTGGGGGCACTAAGGATCCTATCCGCTCTTTTAGGGATAGGTTCTGCAGTGTCTTGTTCCTTCCACGCTCTTGCAGACACCAGGTCCCCAAGGGGATCTGCAGGGGGGGACGGACACCCAGGAATGCAGATGGGCCGGCCCCAAAGGCCTCCAAGAACACAGACTCATCTGGGGTGGGGTTTGGGGCCAATCAACCACCTCTCTTGTGAAGAATCTCTAAAATGAAAATAAAGGAGACACGGGTGGAGGTCTAGGGGATACCTCCACTTCATCAAAGTCAGTGTCTGTCATGAGAGGTTCCTCTGGGGAACTAGGTGCCTCCTTTTACACCTTTTCTTCAGGGGAATCTCCTCAGTGGGGTGCTCCGGGGAGGTTTAGGAAGAAGTCTGGGCTTCCCTAAGTGAAACAGTCTGGAGGCCCTGAGGAACTGGCTACCCTGGTGGCAGAAAAGAAGTCTCTGACGTATAGCTCAGGAGGGGAATGGATGGATCCGAAACTGTAGGGGTCGGTGGTCTCCTAAGAGTGGAGAGGACTCTTTCCACCACCTTGAAGGCAGAAAGACTACCAGAGTTTAGATGAAGCCTCCCCTGTCCTGAGGAATCAGGAACAGACCATCCCCAGTCACCAGCAGCCCTCCGCTCTGAGGGAGGAGTCAGCACTGAGCTGTCAAACACTGAAGCACTGAGGGGAAGCTACAACTCTGAGAGCTACAGAGTCAAAGTCATCCTCCCAGACTTAACGTCACAGCTTCGGCTCTGAGATGTGCTCAGCCCTGATGTGGTCAAAACCAAGTGAGTCAAGGAAGCACACGGGCTTGAAGAAGTCAGGACTACTGCACCCAACAGACCAGCCCCAGGGCCCGACAGATCTGGGAGCTCCAAAACGGTAAGCCGGATCGAAGAAGGAGGGACAATCCTACAGGGAGAAACTGTGCTCGCTGATCCCATAGGGGACGGAGCTGGGAGGACCCCTTTCTGGATCTGTGTATGGAGAAACTTCCTCATCAATCTATCCACCTCGTCCTCTGACAGGCTCTGAGAGGACCTGATGCACGAGGACACAAAGGAGGGTCTGGAATGATGCCTGGTTGACGAAACCCTCAAACACATGCTTGGCACCACAAGCTCCAGCCCCGAAGAGGGAGCAAGGGCACGGGGTGGCGAGGAAGACACCAGTACAGGAGCCGGTGAACTCTGAGGCTCTGACTCAACCGACACAGAGGGGTACAGGTACCATTTCTTATGGCGGGGTTTTGAGCCTCTGAGCCCCCTTTCTTCTTTTGGCTATACCTCTACTCCCACTTACTATGCTCAAAAAGCTTTTCGGTGTATTTGCTTTTTTGTTGGAGGTATATCCTTCTATTTATAGATGTAATTGCTTCCCGTTAGGGGGCACCTAACATCTGTGGCAAGAAAGACTGATGTAATGGCGTCGGCTGCATGTTTTATACCCCTGGTGACCTGACGTCATGGAAGAAGTGACAGTAACTGACGCAGGACCCAAGACTTTGTTAAAGAAGCCAACTGAGGGCTGCTGCAAGCAGATAACTCAAATGTAATAACTGCAACAGTGAAACATGAAGAACATCATTAAACTACAACTATGGAAAAAACAACTAACTTTTTTTTTTTTTTAAACAGGCAGAAAGAAAAGAAAGGATAAGAAAATAAAGAAAAAAATGTCAAAAGACCACTTACAGTTGAATAAAAGTACTTTAGAAACACCTAGGAGGAGCTCTAACAGGACCACGATACTTCACTGAGCATGGCAAAAGAGATCTGAGGTATCCGAGAGGAGCTAGGCAATATGGGTAGGGAGGAAGGAGCTCTATCTTGGAATCCTAAGCTTGCTGATGGCCGAGTCAGTTCCGAGCCCAGGACAGTGACCCACAGGTTTAATGAAGACTGAACAGACAACATTAGATCACATTTTTACTGGTAAAATGGAGGGGGTTAAAGGGGCGCTAACCACTCTTACAAAGCACAGTACACAGTACCATAACTAGGCAACAGCATACTGGTCTGGAGTGCTCCTGCCTGCATGATATTACTAGGAGATATCTGCTCAGCTTCATTAGACAAAACCATTACAATATAGTAACAGCAAGTAATGCATGGAGGAATTCTGTGGAAGAAGGTATGTTAATAAGCTAAATAATGACACAGTGCATTCTCTGTACAAGACATTACAGGAAAATGCACCAGTTATACAATGCAGAGACATTTTTAAACAACTGGGGCAGAGGTATATATTCTAAGTAAATTCATCTTATTACTATGAAGTATACAGTACCCCAAGTCAATAACTTTTCTTAGCATTCCCACAAGCATCTATTCTTCTGCATGTTGTTGAAGAGCAGACAAATTAAGGCAAGTATGCTTGCAATAGTGACTGTTTTAATGATTAGATTTATAAGAGGAACAACATAGGTTCATAGGTAGGTACTAGGCTATCGGCCCTAGGGCCTATACAAGCCTAGCCAAAAAGGTACCCTGTCTTTCGCAACCCAAGAAAATTATTTTCCTGTACCCCTGTTGAGCAGAGACACAGAGGTGATCCCCGGAGTGAATTTCCTACTTCCCATGCAATCATCAAGATTTTTCCTGGAGTGCTAATGAGGAGCTTTGTTTGATATAGATAGGTAGTTTGTTCCAGAGTATGGGAAGTCTCTGGGACAGGAAGCTATCCCTCCAGCATGTTCTGTTTATTGTGGTGACAAGGTTTAGGTCCCTAGAACGTGTAGCTCGGAGGGATTGGGATTTCTTTAAGTGAAGCATGTCCAACAGCTCTGGGTTTGACATAGCTTTGTATGTTAGGCAGAGATCACCTCTGAGTAGGCAATATGCGACGGAGTAAAGCTGGAGTTTTTTGAGACCGTCTGTGTAGGGCATCTGTTTGAGGCTGGTCATCCTCTTCGTGAGGTATTTCTGCAGCCTTTCCAGTTGTTGTAGATGTCTTTTGAGTTACATACCAAAAAAGGCGTTGTACTCTATAATGGGTCTAATGAGTGACGAGTAGAGGGGGGCAATGACTTCTTTTGTCCTGGATGAGAAACCTTTTGTGATGAGGTGTGCCACGTAGAAGGATTTCCTGACTACTGTGGTGATGTGATTATCAAAGGAGAGACTACTGTCCACCTGTGTCCCAAGGTCTCATCACACTTTCAGTGTTATGTAGGCTACCACCTATGTGGTAGCTCATGGGCACAGAGTTTTTACCAAAGGGGATGACAATGCACTTTTTGGCATTGAGCTTGAGGCCATGGCTTTGACACCAGGCATCTGTCTCAGTGGGGCCCTTTTGTAGGATGTCCACATCGTTGGGAGTTTCAATTATGGCTCCTAGTTTGCAGTCATCTGTGAACTTTGTTAGCCAAAGACCTTCTGTGTTAGCCTGTACTTCAGAAAAGTAGATACCAAACAGGAGAGGACCCAGGACTGCACCCTGTGGTACTCCACTTGTCACTGGTCTGAAATCGTATTTGGAGTCGCTACTTTCACAGTGTGGGTTCTGTCAGTGAGCCAGTTGGCAACCCATCTTGTGACATAGGGATTTATACCTAGTTTAGTGAGTTTATCTATAATTCCAGAGTGGGGGATGGTATCAAAAGCCTTCTCGAGATCTAGATAGGCTGAGTGAACCACGTTACCCTCATCTACGGCTTTGGTGACTGCTTCAAAGAAGACTATCAGGTTTAGGAGACAGGATCTGCCTTTTACAAACCTGAACTGGGTGGGGTCCAGAGTCTGGAGATTACCAATGTCTTTGTTTATAAGTTCCATGATGATACGTTCCATGGCCTTGCAGACCAGACTCATTAGGCTAATAAGGCAGTAGTTCTTGGGGTCCGTGGTGGCTCCCCCTTTGTGGAGTGGGGTAACCATCACTGTGCGCCTTTCAGTGGGCACAAAGCCTGAGGTGAGGTGCCAGTTCAT
Source organism: Protopterus annectens (assembly GCF_019279795.1). Taxonomy (NCBI): domain Eukaryota; kingdom Metazoa; phylum Chordata; order Ceratodontiformes; family Protopteridae; genus Protopterus; species Protopterus annectens. The sequence goes on from NC_056735.1 coordinate 1,564,887,767, forward strand.
TCTCTAGTTCATGTAGAACGCAGCCTAGGATGTTGTCAGGTCCCATGGATGTTGTGTTCTTGGCTTTGGAGAGTGTGGTTTTTACCTGTGCAGCCGTGATTACAGGAACTCTGCATTTTTCTGGTATAGAGATGGGCCCTTTAGAGGGTGAGAGGGGGGTAAAGTTAGCACTGAACCTATCTGCCAGGATGTTGGCAATATCAGTTGGTTCTGTATATTTAGTGCCATTATGCTGCAACTCAGAGCAGATCTGAGTGTTGCCATCGAGATTCTTGACATAGCTATAGAATGCTTTGTGGTTGTCTTAACAATCAGTGGCGATTTTGTTTTCGTAACTAGCTTTGGAGGATTTTTTGAGGGATCTCAGGTTCTTCCTGAGGCTGACCAGGGAGTTCCTCCAATCATGGGATTTTACTCTTTTTTGCAACAGTTTCTTTCTAATGTTACAGAGTTTGTTTATGGCATGGGACCACCAGATTGGCTTCCTTTTTTTGAAGGATAGCATCTTGGTTCTGTTAGGGATAGCATGATCCATACACTCGTTTAAGTGCTTATAAAGTGCATTTGTGTAGGATTCAGCAGTCATACCTCTACTGTCCTTCTGCATGGGTGTCGTGAAGTTTGCCACTTCTGTCTTAAGAAGCGTGAAGTTGGCTTTGGAGAAATATTTTACGGTGGTTTCCCTAATGGGGGGTGGGGGCGTGATGTGGATATCTAAGGTGATTAGCTTGTGGTCGGATCTGACTAATGAGGAATTGACCTCTGGTGTGGAACACTGGTTGCCCATGTTGGTAATGACCAGGTCTAGGATATTGCTGCCCCTGGTGAGGGTGTAGATAAGATGATCCAAGGCATTGGAATTTATGAATTCCAGAAAACGTTGAGCAAAAGAGTTGGTACAAGAGTAGTTTTCCCAGTTAATAGTGGGGTAGTTTAAATCGTCCATTATTAGGGTGTTGGGTTGTACCCTAATATTTTCCAGTATATCAAGAAATGAGAAGTGGGAATCCTGGGGCATGGTGGGGGATCTGTAGCAAGTTACAATTTGGATATTGGTTTTACCCAGAGTTAGTTGCACTTGGATAATCTCAATGCATTATGCTGTGCAACTAGCCTGGAGGTGTGGATATCCTTAATGAATATGGACATGCCTCTGCCTTTACTGTTTTGGTCCAGGTTAGGTGGCCGAAAGATGTGGTATGAATTATAACCTGGTAATGCAGGGGTGCTCTCTGGAGCCTTGAACCAGGTCTCTGTCACTGCACAGATGTCGATGTTCTCCATTTTAAGGAGTGCCTCGAGTGAATGCATTTTGAGGTTTAGACTTCTAGCATTACCCTCAGATTTTGCTTGCTTGTACCCGTTTACGGTGGTAAATTTGTCATTTGAACCTTGCCTAAAAAAGACACTATAGGGGTGGAAAGAGCCTTAGCCAGTATCCAGAAACCCAAGGGCGACAGGTGCAGGCCATCTCTGGCAAAACATCATATGACAATTAATCTGTTTCTTACAGAAGGAAGGGAACTTTCTGTGAATCTTTGCTTGATGAATTCTAGTAGGGTCTCAGTTTCTGTTCCGTGCTATAAAAATGTCATCTATAAAGTGATAGCAGCACAAAGAGACATTAGCATAACTTATCACACAAAGGAATGCCATACTTTGAGAATTATTTCACACAGATGCACCACCAACAAACAAAAGAAAAACAATGAATTACTCACAGAACTACACTCAAAACCCATGAGAATAAAACAATATCTAAAAGCAGCAATATCCAGCAGCTCAAATATTCCGAGGAAAATGTGATTAAATCAGAAGACATTAGGATAGGGACAGACATCTCTGAAAAACAGAAATTTATGAAAAAAATATCAAGCTTAAACAAAGATTTCAAAAACTGAGGATACACTGACCATGAGATAATCAGCACTGTAACCCCGTCAAGGAACTTAAAGGCAGTAGGGAACTCCCAGCATCTGGAAACTATAAACAGAATGCTGAACGGTGGTTTCTCTGTACTTGCAAAACAATAACGGAACACATACAATATGGATGCTAACACCATTAAAATGTAATAAAAAAAAACGGCATGCAATTTTAGGAAATAGGGAATCCGCTCTATACCTGGGGAAGGGCCAAATTGTATACATAAAAAGTAAAATCCATCTACAGTTGGATGAAAAATAAACACCCCACTAGTGGGAAGGACAGCAATGAGGAATATGGGCCCTACACCTACAGCAGATTAAAACACAGGTACTGCCCACACATGAACAATTCTGAAAGATTCATCTGGCCACCAAACACAGCAACTGCAATGTCTCCAATGTGGTTTGTGTGAGCAACTAAGTAAAGCCTTCTATATGGTGCAAAAAAACAATACTCATATCCAAACATCTCTATGCAGTCATGAGGAACAGTAATCAAAATGCCCTGTTTAAACAGTCGTCTTTCACATGCTGGATAAGGTTGAACAATTATCCTTGCAGGCAATCCTGGGCATCTTCCATGACAAGACGGGACTTCAGTGGCAATACTGGCTGAATGTCTGTGAAATCCTGAGAATGAATACCTTTAACACCACAAAAAGACATCCTTAAATTATGACTACTGAATCACAAGAGATACTACTGACAACCATCACAAAAAAAGGGATTGCAGTAGCCCATGTAACTATTTTTTTTAAGACAAATATGCATTTAATGACATTCAAGTTTCAAAGCATGTACTATTTCTGTTTACAGCTGACATTTTCAGGTACATTTAATTATATTTTCAGGATGGTTATAACTGTTCAGTTGATGGTACTTCAGTTATTTTTATTCATTTTTTTTCAGTTTTCAAACCACATTACAAGTTACAAATGTAAACTCACAAGTTCATTCACATATTTAAGTTTTTCCTCATGTTTATATATTTATTAGTTTTTTTCTACTGGTAATCAACATCAATAACTTAATGCCACTTGGACTGTTTAAACTTGATTTTGTTTTTATGCTTGGATTTCATTTTTTTGAATAATTTAATCTAGGTTTTTCTACACGTCCATTTGAGTTTATGAAGTATGACTTTTGCTACATGATGGTTATGGATATTTCCAACTGTTAAGACTACAAATTCCTAATTCAATATGTGGTTTTGATGCTCCTACAAAATAAAAATTTACAAATGTTTTATAATTCTAATTATTTTTAGCTCATATTTATATATGGTGTTAGGAACTTTAACTGATACATACTATAATCGGTATTCAATATAGATTTACTAAATTATTACTATGAAATATTATCATCATCATCATCACAATCATTTACTCCTAAAGCAAGCTAAGATGCTATGTGAGAGAAACAAATACATTCTGGAATTTGAGTCAATTCTCTCACATAAAAACAAACTAGACATCAAACAGGTTGTCAGCACACACGCTTCACCTCTCACGCAAACCTCATCTCTCACACAAAATAAGGTCACAACACATAAACCCACATACATGGAGGTACTCACTAAAAGCCTACCAAAACAACAGAGACCTCCTAACCGCACATCACCCACACAAAGAAATCATAACACATACACGTGTCTCAACAAATAAGCCCCTAAGGCAAAGCACATCGAATGTCTTGTCATAGGTGACTCCATGGTGAGACACACTGATGACCCCCTCACCAGACTGAACAATGAGAAGGAGAAAGTCAAAGTCAGCTGCCTATCAGGTGCCAGGATCCAACAAATCACGCATACAGTCAACTACCGTTATGACTCTCTCACAGTTCATTTTGGAGTGAATGACGTGAGATGTACCTCTCTGGACTACATGAAGGGAGACATGATGGAACTCTCGGATTATGTGTCCCAGACAGGTATGTCCGCAGCCCTAAAAGGTATCCTACCCTCTACTAGGACGATGCCACAATATAAATAAAAAAATGACTGACGTCAACAATTGGCTCAGCTTCTGGTGTCAGTCCAAGCGGATCCAGTATCTGTCAGCCTGGGAGGATATGGTAGACAGACCTTGCTGCTTTGCTAGAGATGGTCTGAACCTGTCCTCCCTAGGCTTTCGGATAATGGCAAAGGCTCTTGCCTTCCTTCCCAAAGTGCCCTTTTTAGGCAATGTCAAAACAACAAATCTTCCAATGTAACAAAATCTGAGGCAAACTCAGGGTCATGCTGCTTATTGCTAGGAGTTTAAACATAAAACTGCACTCTCTGGAAGCATTTCTCACCTTAGAGAATGTGGACATCTGTGCAGTTACCAAGACATGGTTCAAGGTAGCTGACAGCACCCTAACCGTGCAAGGCTAAAAATGCCTTCCACATGTTCAAACCTCAAAATGAGCATGAAGGAACCAAAGGTGGAGATATATCCATCTTCACTAAACCAAATACACTTGGAGAATGGTCAAACAGCATGACTCTCTCTATTTAGAAAGTACCATAGCACACCATTGCTAACTATAAATCCCCCACCATGAACCAGGATAAGCACATTGCTTACCTCAATTTACTGGGATCCCTCACCATACAGCCCAACACCTTAGACATGGGAGATTTCAACTATCTTTCCACTGGCTGACTGGGGGACACACACAAGCAAAAACACAGTCGCCCAGAGGTTCCTGGACTTTGTTAACACAAATGCTCTGGGACAGATAGTCTGCACCCCCACTAGGGGCTCTAATGTTCTGGACATAGTACTCACCAACATGGGAGATCACTGTACTTCCCCATGTGTGATGCCCTCCCTGGTTATGTCAGAGCACAAATCAGTCTTGTTTGAATTAAATACTGGAAACAACATCCTCACAGGAACAAAAATGATAAAAAATGTTACCAAAGCTAACTACAGCCTACTAATCGGTGGTACAAAAAGCTTCATACCACCCACAATCGCAGACATCAATGATCACTATGCAGAGGTGTATGCAAATGCCCTGTACAAACACTTAAGTGACTGTGTAAACTCTGCTGTACCTGACAGGATCAAAACTAGGTCTTCCCATAAAAACAAGCCACTGTGGTGGACTTCAAGTATAAACAGATTACATAACAAAAGGAAGAAATGTTTGTCCAAAAGCAACAGGGATCTCACCCTACCAGGAAGAGTTCCTTCCTAAGCCTAGACAAGAAAATCAGAAATCTTGTAACGCTTCTAAAGCAAATAACAAAACTAAAATTGCATCCCTAGCCAAGGATAATCATAAGCATTCTTTAACTACATCATGTTCAGTGCAAACTTCACCCCCCTATCCGCACCTGCCATACCCCAAGCCATACCTAATACCAGCCCTCTGCCTAGTATCTCTACAGAACAGGTCACTTGCCAAGGCCAAAAAAACAGCCTCAATTTGACCAGATAATATCACAGGCTGTTTACTAAGCAATCTAAAACACGACCCAGCGGACCCACTTGGCATTTTCTTTAATCATAGCTTGAGAACTGGCTATGTTCCTACAGAATGGAAAACAGTAACAGTAATCTCCCGGCACAGAGGGGGGGGGGCCATCAACTGACCTGGGAACTGCAGACACAAAAGTCTAACCAGCCTCATCAGCAAAGCCATGGAAAGAATTATCATGGACCTTATCAACAAGGACATAGGTGACCTCCCAACGCTGGACCCAACCCAGTTTGGCTTTGTAAAGGGTAGATCATGCTTATTAAACTTGGTGGACTTCTTTGAGAATGTCATCAAAGCCATGGACGAAGGTAAGACAGTGTACACTGCCTATCTCGACCTTGCCAAGGCTTTTGACACAATTTCCCACTCTGACATCATTGAGAAACTCTCCCAGATAAGGATTAACCCTTACATTACTAAAAGGGTAGACACTTGGCTCACCGACAGAACACACACTGTCAAAACTGGTGACTCCACCTCCACCAGTAGACCTGTCACCAGTGGAGTACCACAGGGGTCTGTGCTGAGCCACTTACTGTTTGGCATTTATTTCTCAGAAGTCCAGGCCAAAGCAGATGAGCTTGGCTTACCAAGTTTGCTGATGATTGCAAACTGGGAACAATCATTAAGTCTCCCAACGATGTCAACATATTACAAGAAGGGTTAACACAAACAAATGATTGGTACCAAAGCCATGGTCTAAAACTAAATGCAAAAAAATGCATTATTATTTCCTTTGGCAAAAATGGAATTCCCTACAAATTATAATTCTGACAATACCCCCCCCCCCCCCGACTTCCAACCCAGTGGTCTGAGACTTGGGAACACAGGTTGACAGCAATCTGAGCTTTAACCACCAAGTTTCCACAGTGGTAAGGAAAGCCTTCTACATTGCACACCTCATAAGCAAGGGCATAGCATCCAGGTTAAGGGATGTTATAACTTCACTGTGCTCGACCCTCATCAGACCACTAATACAGCATAATGTATCTTTTTGCATGTACCTCACCAGACACCTGCAGCAGCTGGAGAGCCCACAGAGGTTTCTCACTAAGAAAATAAAAAGACTCCAAACCATAACCTAGCTGAAAGCCCTGTCACTTTACTCTGTATCTTACAGGCTGCTGAGAGGTGACTTCCGCCTGGCCTAGAGGTCCATCTGCAACCCTGCCTAATGGAAATGCTGCACATCTGCAAGTCAAATGGTAGAAGAGTCTCTGGAATAGACTTCCTATTCACATAGCACAGAGCCCCTCACTGACCTTACTTAAATGCAACCTAGATAACTAGATGGGAGACCACAAATCTTCCCCTGGGGTACCCATGTCCCTCGTGGACAGGGGTAGCTGGTGTTGATCAAAGACACACTCTGTTCATAAATTCGTTCTGTGTACTGCCCAAAAAAAACAAATACGGCTACTTGGGATTAAGATGGTTAGGCTTGTAAAGAGCCGTTAGCCTAAGTAACCACCTATGAACCTATCACAGTGGTCAGCAACTGCATCTTCCAATGAAAGGTGAGTTGTACAATAACAAAAGACAGTGCAACTGGCAATTCATATTAAAAAAAATAAAAAGTTTTGCACAGTTCTTCTCTCTCTACAGCAAAGGAGATGAACAGCGGTTCCATCTTCCAAAATTTGTGCACAAAATTCAGCTAAAACCTGATCTGACAATACACACTCTTGATGGGAAGGGTTCTCTTTGCTAGGGCTTCCACCCTGGCAAAGAAAACAGGGATATAAATGGACTGGGTCAAGAACAATTCAGGAAACACTTTGGGGGTGGGGTGTGGGGGTGTGAGTTCGTTCCCAAGGGACAAACAATCCTTATGAAACAGCAAATAGCCTGCAACTAACAGTTGCAAACAATGGAGATGACCACCAGGAACAGAGTTTTCCAAGACAAGAACTTCAGTTCTGCTTAACAATGGAATATCTAAAGTCCAAATCATTTAGGTTTCTGACATAAGCCAGAATTACCTGCAAATTGAGAGACCCAGGTAGTATCTGGTACTGGTACTGCTCTGACCAAATGGGCAACCTTTTGCATGTGGTGGATAATATGTTTTTATGCCAGGGGTTCCCAAAGTGTGCGCTATGTTGCCCTGTGGAGCCGCAGCTTCCTCACAGAGGCGCCGCGTACTAATAAGCTTAGCTGCAAAATAAACCGTGAACAGTTCGCAGTTTATTTTGCAGCTAAGCTTATTAGTTTGCGGCGAACTAAGTCTAGACTTACACTGTAGCTTTTTAGCAGAACTGGCATCAAGCATAGCAGCAGTCCGCAACCACCAGGCCACGGACCAGTACCGGGCTGTGAAGCACTTGGAACCAGGCCGCCAGGTAAGTGAATGCCAGTACGAGTGTGTGTGTCTGCCTACGTGTGTGAGTGAATGAGTGCATAAAAGCAAAAGAGTCTGTCTGTGTTGGAGAGATCAGGATAGTGAGAGCGATGTGTGAGTGAATGCAGGAATGAATGAAGAAGTGGCTGTGTGTGTGTGAGATCAGGAGAGTGACATCAATGTGTGAATGAATGCAGGAATGAATGAAGAAGTGGCTGTGTGTGTGTGTGTGTGTGTGTGTGTGTGTGTGTGTGTGTGTGTGTGTGTGTGTGTGAGATCAGGAGAGTGAGAGCGATGTGTGAATGAATGCAGGTATAAATGAGGAATTGACTGTGTGTGTGTTTGATCGGGAGAGAGTGAGAGCGATGTGTGAGTGAATGCAGGTATGAATGAGGAAGTGACTGTGTGTGTGTGTGTGTGTGTGTGTGTGTGATTGGGAAGAGTAAGAGTGATGTGTGAGTGAATGCAGGTATGAATGAGGGAGTGACTATGACTGTGTGAGAGATCGGAAAAGAGTGAGAGCGATGAGTGTGTGTGTGTGTGTGTGTGTGTGTCACGGGGGGAGAGAGTGAAGAGTGAGAGTGATCCCTGGCAGCAGCAGCAATGAGGTTTGTGCAAGTCTGGACCATACCACTGGATACACACATCTCACCCTCTTAGATCAAGAAATCTGGACAAAGCCAAAAATAGTGGGGGTACAAAGGCACAAAATAGGGACACGTTTAAGTGCTGCTCTCACAAACTTAAAAAGTTGATAGAAATGCAGGTTTTGCATTAGCATGAATTTTCTGAAGGGTATGAAGTATGAAACTCAACTGTCTGTCATTATTTTCTGACTTTAACCTCAATGATCTTCCAGTGATTTGACAAAAAACAACAATTTTATGAGAAAAAGACCAAAAATATGAGGCAAAAATCTGGACATTCTGCAAAAATCTATACAGTTGAGAGGTATGCTGAACAGAGCGAAATAATAGGAACAGATTTTAAATATTGCTCTTACAAAATTAAAGTTAATAAGGTTGCCATTAGGTTTGCTTACCTCTCAACCATAGTAGATCAGTGTTATGCTGTTAAGCAGAATGTACACTTTTTTGGTAATTGTCTTTTTATTGTACTTTTAGGCTTTTCTCCCCAGGTCTCCTAGTCCAGTCGGGCAGCCTCGTTAAACAAGTGTCAAATAAATAAATTAAATATGCACTTTATGCGCACCGTGGCGGGGGGGGGGGGGCTTGAGAAAACCTGGATTCACCAAGGGAGCAGAGAATCGAAAAAGTTTGGGAACCACCGTTTTATGCTATTTTCTTTTTTTTATTTTACCTTTTTATTCACTGGTAGGCCCACTGCACACAACTATCTTTTTAATATGCAGTTCAGGAACACTGCCTGGTTAAGTGACTTGTTCAGAGTGACAAAGTAAGCAAAAGAGGGTGAAAGTAATCAAAAACTTACCCTGGGCACAGGGAGAAGCTCATTAACAGCTCACAACTTTAGTCCTCTGCTCTGCCAGACTACACTAAATATCAAGCTTCCTCATAGCAATAATCACTTCTGACACCCAAGAAGAAAGATCCAGGAGGAAAAGAGGTTCTACAGCAGTGGTCAGACCCTGGGGTAGAGCCAGCTGTTACATCAACCATGGAAGTTTTCTTTACAAGGACTGGGAGAGTTTCTGATACAATCATGAACCCAAGAGCCTGAAACCAAACTTTTCTTGGCCAAGGGGGAGTGGAAGTGAACAGGATGATCCCTGCTTTTCTTGCTTTAAATTTCCAGATGGGGCAACGAATTGGAGGGAGTGAAGAAAAAAGACACAGTAATCTCCCTTACTACAAGATAGGGAACAAACCCAGTATGAATTCCCCCTTTCCTTGTCACAAAGAAAAGGAGGAAAACCACATTCTCCCAAGTTGCAAAACAGGTAAGTCTCCGCAGTACCCACCTAATGATGAAGATCCTGAATCTACAGCTCTAACGGAAGGCCGTAACAGCAGTTAAGGGAGTCTGCCTGTAGGTTCACTTCATATGTGATAGGAACTGCTGAGAGAGTGATTCCCCTGTGACTCACTATAAAAACATCCAACTTCTCTATACACAAATGGAAAATGTCATATGCCCCCTTTCTTTTTCAGATACCACATGATAGACTGGCTATTGGACCAAATGAGGTGGACCCTAAAATCAGTCTTCCCTCTAAAAACAAGATGGCTAGGATAATCTGTAGCTCCAAGTGGCCGATATGAAGTGTCTTTCCCTGGGGGGAGGGGTGGCCTTCCTTGGAACACTGGATGACCCAGGGGAGCTTCCCACTCCACCAGAAATACATCTGTTATCACAACGTAAGACAGATTTGAATGCAGGAATGCAAGTCTAACTTAAACATGGTGTAGAGAATGGACAATAGCTCAGGGTCTAGAAAAAGAGGTCTGAAACAATCAAAATGATGTGTGAAGCATATAGTGACTGTAGTTACTGACATTGCAAAGTCTACTGTAAAACCCACATCCTCAAGCGTGCAAAACATACCACGACAATCATGTTAGCTTGAAGTTAAGAAACTTCAGGAGGGTCTGAGATTGGAGCATCTGCTGGGTACTCAAACGCTGTCAGGTTCATGGATTCCAGGACTCTCTGTGGGCAAGAATCACAAATAATCATGTGGTCACTGATGTCACCAAAGTTCAGGATGGGACAGAGGCTTTCCATTCCTTTCAGAGGTAGAAAAGAGTAGGAGTAGTACCTTTGAACCTTGTTCTGATCAAGGGACAAGCCTCTACAGCCCAACAAAGACTAGAGTCTGGGTCTGACCGAACAGATACAAGGAGACACCCTTGTCAATGAACAGGGCCCTTTGCTTTCCCTCAACAACTCCAAATTAATTTCTTTGGGAAATGAGGTGCTCACTTGATTTTTGTTTGCTGACTTTGCCAAGGCTTTCCATTATATGAATGTTTCATAACCGCAATCTGAACTGATATCTTATGGGCTAAATATCCAGGCACCTGATTGCTCTACCCATTATTTGCAGAAAGGATGTTAAAGTCCTTGGATTACTAATTATCCCACTCTCATACCATCAAGAGATAACCCCCCCACCCCCGGGTTCCTTTACTGGACCTCTTCCTTTACTACATCTATTAATGCAGTTACTTGTGAGCTTGCACATACCAATAAGTTGCTGTACACAGATGACTTAGACATGAGAGTCTTTACTCAATTTCACAAAGCAACTGCTGATAAGTTCAGAATTTATCTGGCCCAAATCTGTGCTGGACTGATTCAGGTGGAGTTTTAAATCAGAAACAGCAAAAACATAAGTTATGTACTTTGCACAATGCTAGATCCATGTTGTCTACTTCTGTCTCTCTCAACAAATGGGTCTATCAGATCTAAACAGAACACAGCTCAGCATCTAAAACAAGGCATCTTAGCTCCAAGGTCCAGGCTCCTCCCCTTCCCATAATGTACTACTACCCTACTATCCCTCAAATCAAGTTTGCCCCACCAACAACATATCACCAGAGAGACAAACAACATATAGCTGAGAATAAGCCAAGGCCCTGGTTAAGATTGGTGTGATCCAACTAGAGTCACAGAAAGGATACAGTTTGGTTAGAGAAGGTTGAAAAGGATGGAAGAAGACTACATGGATCTAGTGTTATGGTAAGTACACAACTTCTGTATTCGATGGTGTCTTTTCTGTCCACCTCATCAAATGTGACAGTCTCTCCAGCTGCATAAAACCTGGAAGGCACTATGGTAGGATCTTGCAGAGAATGGTGGAAATGAATGCAGCTCTTAACCTAGACTGTAGATCAAGTTTATAATAAGAAACAAAAGTATGGACTGTAGCTCATGTTGCTGTTGCACAGATATCATCAATAGCAACACTGTTAAAAGAAGTTGTAGAAGTCGCTACTGATCTAGTGGGGTAAGCCTTCAGTTTGCAGGACAAAGAAAGGCCTCCAGACCTAAAAACAAAAGTTATACATTCAGGGAACCACCTGAACAGGGTAACCTTAGAGATCCCAGAGCCAAACTTCAATTTGGAAAAGGAGACAAATAGCTGATCAGACCTCCAAAAGTCTTTTGTGCAATGTAAATAAAAACATAACTGATGATGAATGTCCAGATAATGCAATTGGTGTTAACCTCTGTTAGAGTAAGTAGGAAAAAAAGACAGGTAAATGCATAGTCTGGGGCCAGTTATGGACCAGAGCATCCCTCAGCGACTGCACCTCTTCTGAGATCATGGGAAAAAATGCTGCACTTGGTGTTGGATGGGGTTGCAAACAGATCCTAGCAGGGCTGGCTCCAGTAGCTGAAAACCTCCAATGCCACTGATGGATTTAGGGACCACTTGTGAGGCATTAGAATAGACATGCTCGATATGTCCACCAGAATATTGGATTTCCACAAAATATGTCTTATCAGAAGAAAAAGTGCTGGGAAGACACTGCCAAATCTCATGGCTTCCTGACACAGAGGATATGATCAAGTTCAGCCCTGTTTGCTGATGTAGCAGACTACGAAATGTTGTCTATCTGGACCATGATCACACCCCTGGTGAGTCTATCCTGAACGGCCTGCGATACTAGAAGAACCACTTGCATCTCCAAGACACTGATGTGAAGCATGTCTTCAGTCACTGACCAAGTGCCCTGGACAGTCCTCTCTTTGAAGTGTCCCCCCACCCTAGAAGGGAGGTGTCTATGGTCACTGTGGCCTGTGAGGGAGGAAATACAAATGTGTGACCTAAAGGAAGTAGAGTGGAAGTTATCCACTTTTGGATGTGATGCCTGCAAATTGGAGTTTGACTGACTGGATAATCCACTGGTTGATATAGAATAGACCAGTTAGCCAAAAAGTCCACTGAAGGGCCCTTGTGTGATATTTTGCATGAGGCATGAGAGTGATAGATGCTGACACATATCAAAGGAAAAATGGTAGTAAGCAAGCTGGGAGGCTCTGATGCAGCAGAACCTGAGAACCTAGCATCTGTAGTGAAGATAGTCTGGACAATGGAAGCTTTGCCATCTGTAAAGAGGTGTCCAGGTAGCATCCTTTAAATCTGATTGCCTGCAAAGGTTTCAGAGCAAATGTTTTCCAGTTGAACATAATCCCTAAGGAAGAGCATATATAGAGTAAGGAGTCTCTGGCTAAGATAAGGGTGTCCTTCGTGGTGGCCATGGTGAGCCAGTTGTCCAGATAAGGGAATACTCAGAACCTCTGCAGCCTAAGTCATGCAGCCACCACTGCCATTCTTTTGGTAAACACCCGGAGGGGGTACTGTGGTGAGACCAAAAGGCTGTTCCCAGAATTGATAGTGTCCGTCTTCTAGCCAGAAGCAAAGGAACATCCTCAACTGCCTGGCTATTTTGTTGTGATAGTAACCGTTTGGAAGTCCACCGAGCATATCCAGTCATCCTTCCTCAACACAGGCAAGATGGACTGCACAGTGACCATGCAGAAAAATGTCTGTTTCCCTAAAGTGTTCAACTAGTTAAGGTCAAGACTGATCTGTGGTCCAAGTTCTTCTATGAAATTGGAAAGAATCTCGAACAGACTCCAAATCCTCTCTGATCTGGTAGGACTACATGGATGACAAGTTTGTCTAGCAGCTTTGAAACTGCTAGGGCAGTTGCCTTTCACCGACAGGGTGAGACATCTGGAAGGGCTTTTCGACTTTGAATGAGGGGGTGATAAAAAGGGAATAAAGCATTCTCTAACTCCAGGACTATCTAGGGTAAAACTCTGGAATTTACAGAATCACAGAGATTTGAGGTGTGAGGAAAATGAATGTCAAAATCAGACAAGGGTTTTGCCCTCCTGATCACTCCTGGTAAGAGTTTCTTTAACTTAGGGAACAAACACGGAAGTTCTGTCAAAAGGGTCATTAAAAATGATGCCTTGAGGTTCTCTGCAAATTCACATAATTGCATGCAGGCACGGCATGAAAGAACAATGCTGGTACCTGCTGCTCTAGATGTTACATCTGCCGCAATAGACAGAAGGCATATGGACACATACATCTTCTGTCTAATGTGGCAGAAGGAGTATGGACACATTTAAGCTGGACTGCATGGTGCGACTCCAACACTTTCTTGGACTCTGTAGTTGTGGCACCAGAAATAGCCTTAGAGACTTCTTTAATCAAGTCCCTCTGAAAGTGAGTAAGATGAGCCATGCAGTTCAGCGCCTGTAAAGCTAAGGTTGCCAAAGCATATATTCTGTCCAAAGCCCAAAATTCCCTATTTAGGGGATGGACAGTGGAACTTTCTTCATATAGCTCCTCTTTAGTGGCTGCAGCCTAAACAATGGCATCCACAGGGGATATCTTACTCCAGTGTGCCCTGTCACTGAGGGAAACTAAAATTTTGCCTGGTTTACAGGGAAGGGGGCTCCACTACATCTGGTTTCTTCCATGTTCTCAGGAAGACAACGTCAATGAGGTCGTCTGCACGGGGGACCACCCAGGATGTAGATGGGCCAGACCAAATGCCTTTGAGGAACGTACAGTTATGTAAGATCTTACCATAATGGCAGATGTCCTTCTCTACACTGTTGCAGTATTCCTTACAATAGGTCCACTGCCAAGGGCGGCCTGACATCCGGCCAGTATACCAAAGCCTTTAGGTTGCCAAGGGTATGCTGTACGTCACATGTATGCTCCCTGTGTACAATGTAGGGCATAAAGGTGATGTCCAGAAATATCATTCTCAGAACTGACAGCCCCAGTAGGAACACCAGTCTAAGGATTAGAGAGGTAACAAATAACTCCAGAAGGGAAAAGTACAGTTGTGTACCTACCATAAATTTAGATGTTTCACTGTTGCAGTCATTACAATTGGGTTATCCTGCTGGCAGACTACTCTCAGTCGGCCCAAGCTCCAAAGTCTAGGTCCGGTGTCGGTTGCTGTCGCCTCCTCCCTGACATCAGTGCGCCAGGGGTATAAAAGATGCAGCAGACACCATTTTCTTCAGTTTTTCTTGCCCCAGATTTCAGGTGCCCCTAAAATGGTAGGCTAAATTATGCCAATAAGCATGCATGCACAAAAAACAACTTTTCCTTCATCTACAAGCAAATGCACCACATAGGTTGTATAGAACAGAGAAGTACAGATAAGTCCCAGCAAAGAAAAAGGGGAAGGAGGGAGGGTAACCTGGACTGCAACAGTGAATACACTTGAACATCTACATTTATGGTAGGTACACAGCTGTACTATGTTCATCGTGTTTCACTGTTGCAGTCATTACAAATGGGTTGAATCCCAAAGCTAAGGTTGGGAGGCTGGTGCTAAATAGGATTAGGAGAGGCTATCAGGCCCTGCAGAACTGCAGTGGCAAAGCCTGCCCTGGATTTAGAGTAGAGAGGTAAGTGACAATGCTTTGTAAAAGTATACACTGAACTCCAAGTTGCAGCCTCTAAGATGTCTTTGGTTGGTACTCCTCTGAGGAAGGCTGCTGAAGTGGCTGCTGTTCTGGATGAATGTGGCCTAATGCCCTTAGGCACTGATTTGCCATGCTGTGAATAGCAGAAACGAATGCAGTGGCCTATCCACTTTGAAATAGTCTGCTTTGAGATAGACATTCCTTGTGAGTGGTTCTGTATTGTAATGAGCTGAAATGGAAGAGGCATGAATTTTAATAGATGAAAAGGAAAGGCCTTTATCAAGCATCTCAGTTAAGTATTGCAAAATCTGAGGAATATTTGGAACAATCGTGTCAATACCTTGTGCCTGGTTCCAAGCATAGAATCTCTTCCATTTTTCTGCATAAGATTTTCTGGTGCTAGGCCTCCTGGCCTCCAAAATAACATCCATCACTGCTTTAGAGAGAGGTGTGTCTTGAATGGCTACATTATCCGCCATGCTGCCAGGTTTAAGGTCCTGAGTTGGCTGTGCAGTATCTGACTGTCTTGTTGGGTCAATAAGTGAGGAATTTGAGGTAATGTCCAAGCTGGGCATTGAGATAAGCTCTTTAGGATTGGGTGCCAGTGCTGGCGGGCCAGTCTGGTGCAATCAGTATCATTTTTGGTTTCTCTTGTCTGACCTTGAGGAGTACCTTGGGGAGGAGAGGCAGAGGAGGAAAGGCATACATGGTTAGATTTTTCCAGCTGAAAGATAGAGCATCCACTTTCCATGCTTGCTTGTGGTAAGTCCTTGTGCAGAATCTCTGTAGTTGGTAGTTGTGAGGGGAGGCAAATAGGTCTATGCCCGGGCATCCCCAGGTCCTTGTTATCATGCTGAAGACTTGTGGATCCAATTTCCACTCGTGGGGATCCAGTAGGTTTCTGCTTAGTTCGTCTGCCAGAGTATTTGTCCTCCCTGGCAGGAATTGTGTTTGCAGATGTACTTGGTAAGTCAATGCTGTATCCCACAAGTTCATGGCTAGCCTGCAGAGGGGGTAGGAATGTGTGCCTCCCTGCTTGTTTATGTACCATATGACTGTAGTATTGTCCGTCTTTATCAGTAGTTGTCCTGGATGAAGTTGATCCTTGAAGGCTGTTAGGGCATTCTGAACAGCTAGCATCTCTTTTTGATTGATATGTAGATGCATTTGACTTGCGGACAATGTGCTCTGAATACATCTTCCTGCCATATGGGCCCCCCAGGCATAATCTGATGCATCTGTTGTCAATGTCTGCCTAGCTGTGGGTAAGGTGAATGGCTGTCCCATGTTGTGGTGACAGGCTTTTGCCCACCATCGAAACTCCTGTTGCAGGCAGGGAATGAGGGTAATTATTGTTTCCAGGCTGTAGCAATGTTGAGTCCAAACACTTTTTAGATACCACTGATGTTTCCTCATATGCAGTCTTGCATATGGAATTAGCAGAATGCAAGATGCCATGAAACCCAAGGCCTGCAGATTTTTTCTTGCAGATAAATGGGTCTTTGTTGCCAACATTTTGAAATAAGTAGTCAGTTGTCTGTGTTTGTCTGGCGTGAGATAAGCCATCTGGGCAGTTGTATTTAAGTTTGCACCCAGGAATATTATCTCTTGAGAGGGTACGAGTTTTCATTTCTTTTCATTTACTGTGTACCCTAGACCTGTTAGTAATCTTTTTACAAATGCCATATGCTGTAGTAGAATGTCCTTGTTCTCTGCTTGAATAAGGCAGTCGTCCAAGTAAGGATATATTTGTATTCCTCTGTCTGCAAAATGCAATTACTGGTGCCAGGCATTTTATGAAGACCCTAGGCATAGTAGATAAGCCAAAGGGCAGTGCAGAGAATTGGTAGTGCATTGAGCCAGCTATAAATTTGAGGTATCTTCTGCATGATTGTCTGATTGGGACATGCAGGTATGCCTCTATTAGGTCTAAGCAAAGCTATGGAAAGGATCATCATG
Source organism: Protopterus annectens (assembly GCF_019279795.1). Classification (NCBI taxonomy): domain Eukaryota; kingdom Metazoa; phylum Chordata; order Ceratodontiformes; family Protopteridae; genus Protopterus; species Protopterus annectens. The sequence goes on from NC_056735.1 coordinate 1,564,904,861, forward strand.
GACCTCATAAATAAAGATATTGGGGACCTACAGACACTGGACCCTACCCAGTTCGGCTTTGTTAAGGGCAGATCCTGCCTCTTAAACCTGGTCGACTTCTTTGAAACAGTCACCAAGGCCATTGACGAAGGGAAGGTGGTCCACACAGCCTACCTGGACCTCGCAAAAGCCTTCGATACAATACCCCACTCGGGCATTATAGATAAGCTCACCAGCTTAAATATAAACCCCTATGTCACTAGATGGGTTGCAAACTGGCTCAAGGACAGAACCCACATGGTTAGAATTGCTGGAGCCATGTCAGACTCCAAACCAGTTACAAGTGGTGTCCCACAAGGCTCAGTCCTGGGACCTCTCTTGTTCGGTATATATTTCTCGGAGGTACAGGCCAACACAGAAGGACTGTGGCTGACCAAGTTCGCAGATGACTGCAAACTGGGCGCCATAATCGACTCTCCAGCCGACACAAGCATCCTCCAAAAGGGCTTCATAGAAACATAAAACTGGTGCCAGAGCCATGGCCTCAAGCTAAACGCCAAAAAGTGTATAGTCATCCCCTTTGGCAAAAACAAAGTGCCCACAAATTACCACACAGGTGGTAATCCATTAAGTACAGAAGAAGTAATTAGGGACCTGGGGACCCAAGTTGATAGCAATCTCTCATTTGGCAACCACGTGGCCAAAGTGTTTAGAAAAACATTTTATATAGCCCACCTAATCATGAAGGGATTCACATCTAGATTAGGGGAGGTCATCGTGCCTCTTTACTCATCCCTCATCAGGCCCATAATAGAGTACAATGCCCCTTTTGGGATGTACCTTACCAAACACCTGCAGCAACTGGAAAGACCCCAAAAGCACCTCACCAAGAGGATCAAAGGGCTCAAACAGATGCCATATGCTGCCCGGTTAAAGAAACTCCAGCTCTACTCAGTGGCATACCGCCTGCTCAGAGGTGACCTGTGCCTGACGTATAAAGCCATGTCCAACCCGGAATTAAGGGACATGCTGCACCTCAAAAAATCCAAATCCCATCGAGCTACACGCTCGAGAGACTTGAATCTCAGCACTGAAATAAATAGGACATGCTGGAGGGACAGATTCATAACCCAGAGGCTCCCTTCACTCTGGAATAAAATCCCAGTCCAGGTTAGGCAGAGTCCCTCATTGACTCTCTTCAAGAGGAATCTTGATGAGTTGTTGGGAGATCGTAGGTTTACCCCGGGTATCACTTCTGTGTCACTGTTAGACAGAGGCACAGTATACTAACCTCGAAAAAGGGCATAGCAAAATTAATTTAAAATGGGTGGCGAAAGCCAAACATACTCTGGCTAGGCTTATAAATGCCCTAGGGCAGATAGCCTAGTATGAACCTATGAACCTATAAAGTCACAAGCCAAGCCTTCTTGCATGGGCATGGGCAGAAGCTGCTGCAGAGTTAACATTTTGAATTTTGGAATATCCAGGAATGTGTTTAGGATAGACAGGTCCAGTATTGGTCTCCAGGCTTTGTCCTTTCTGGGCACCAAGAATAGCCTTGAGTAGAATCCTAGTCCCTGCTCTTGCTGTGGTACTAGCTGAATGGCTCTCATGTCCATGAGGGATGAAACTTGTTTTTGTGCCTCTGCCCATTGATTGCGTGGCAGGTCTGGCATACCGTTTGGCCTTGGCAGGGTGTGAAAGAGGAACCTGTAGCCTTGTGATACGATATTTAAGACCCATTTGTCCTGGGTGATCATGTGCCAATTTTGTGAAAAAAAAGTGCTAGTTTTCCCCCCAAAGGGGCTGCCAGAAGATAAGTGCTTGGTGCTGGCAGGAGAAAGTCATTGAGACTGTTTCCTGTATGGCTGTGATTTTTCCTCTCCGCTTTTGGAGGTAGAAGCACCCCATTGTTTAGGCCTGTATGAGCCTTGGGGTTGTGATCGGTCTCTGGGGCATCTGTATCTGCCTCTTTGTGGCCTGTCTGACACTGGAAAGGACCAATTCTTTGTAGGCCAGTTCCTGCTAAATCTGGGAGGCTGTACCTGCAAGAAATCCTTGACTGTTTGCATAGACTTAGCTTTGTCCTCCATTTTCTTCAACACCTCTTCTGCTTTAACACCAAACAAGGTATCATGCTGTAATGGAGCATCTAATAGTTTTGCTTTAACATGATCAGGCAAATTCTGTTCTTATAACCAAGCATGCCTCCTAATGACAGAACCTGTAACAGCGGCCCTGCAGGAGGCCTCTAGATAATCAAAATCACATTGCAAAGTATGCTTTCCCACTTGTTCAGCTGCATGCAATAAATCCTGCATTTCTTTGTTTTTTGCACATTCTGAATTTGTCAACATTTTCTGTTTAAGCAGTGACATAAGATATTGCTGATATTTAAGCATATGAAACTGGCAATTTAAAGCTCTTACAACCAAGGTAGTAGAAGTATAAATCTTTTTCCCCCATCTGTCCAGGGCCCTTGAATCTCTATCAGAGGGGATAGTTTTTTTTTGCAGTGGAAGCCTTGACCCCTTTGGGACCCTGAGAGATAGTTTCTGGGTCAGCAGCAGGGTTTTTATAAAGAAATTTATGTGAATCAGGAACCCTGTAGTATCTGTCTGGCTTAACAGGAGCTGGTGGTAAAGAGTCAGGAGACAGGCCGGACTGTGAAAATACATCATCTACAATGTCTAAAACAGGAGGGATAGCAAGGGGCCTGTGCTGAGGTAATAAAAGGAAGTCCCTGAGCCTTTTCTTGGATTCTGAGTAATCTTGGCTCTCCCAGTGGAAATGCTCCCTCATAGTACGCAGGGTCTCCCCAAAAGAAAAATCCTCAGTAGGGGAGGCTGAAGGGATAAATTCTTCAGCATCAGAATCCTTATAGGGAGGAAGAGAATATTCCTGTTCAGAAGAGGAATCGGAGGAAATGGAAACCTGATCTGAAGATTCATATTCTATCTCTTGCCTAGGCCTCTTATCAGGAGGGGGATGGGAACCCCTGATCAAAGCAATTAGGTCTTCGGACATTTTAAGCATCTGTTTTTTAGGCATGGTGGCCTGTCCAGGAGAATGCTGTACTTGTTTCTTTGTCTTTAGAGCTGCTTTAGTCTTTGCCTTTGAGCTGAAGTTGGTTTTGCATAACTGTGTAGGCCTGCAAACACACTCAGAAGCCGATGCCTGCTCAGCAGCTCCAGACCCATCTGCGGGAATAGTTTCCGAGTGTCCAGTATCTTGAGTTTCCAGTGGCCTAGTCAGCTCCACATGGGAGTCAGAAGCGGCCTGTGGCTCTGAGGTAGCGGGCGTCAGGGTCTGCGAAAGCGCCTCACTGAGAACCGGCGATAGGCCTAGCGGAAGCCTCGTCGTCAGTTTTGGACCTCAGATGCCTGTCCTTTTCTTTTTCTTTACGCTTTTTATAAACTCCGGTAGTCGGCTGGTCCGACGGCATTATATAATTGAATCTTCTGCCAAAGTAATGAAATGCAAAATCGTACCAATGCTTAATAGTGCGTTGGTTAAATTAGCACAAAACCGACAACTAGCAATGTCGTGGTCAGGGCCTAGGCAAGGAATACAGTAAGAATGAAAATCCTTATGAAGTATTTGCTTCCCACAAGAAATACAATTATTAACTTTTTCTGACATCGGTCTGGAGCAAGAAAAAACTTTCCCCAACTGGGTACTTAGCTTTAATGAAGTCTTCGGATCTGAAATTCAAATTTGAAAATCTCAGGAGGCCGGCACATGGAAACTGCTTTTGCTTTGGGCACCACGTGGCAAGAAAGACTGAAGAAAATGGCGTCTGCTGCATCTTTTATACCCCTGGCACACTGACGTCAGGGAGGAGGCGACAGCAACCGACGCCGGACCTAGACTTTGAACTCGGGCCAACTGCGGGTAGCCTGCCAGCAGGATAACCCAACTGTAATGACTGCATCAGTGAAACACAATGAACATCCAGGGGGCGGAGGAAGGGAATGAATACTGCAACACTGAAGAGAAGGACATCTACCATTATGGTAAAATCGTACACAACTGTACTCTGTCCTTCCATTTCACTGCTGCAATATTCCTTACAATAAGGAGAGTGCAAAAGTTAAGGAAGAAGAGAGGGAGGAGGAAGGACCAGCAGAGTTCTCTAGGAACCCATGAAGACTGATCCTAGCAAAACCAGCTCTAGCCATGGATACCATATTCAACTTATAGTGCTTGACAAACATATGCACAGAAGTCCAGGTAGCTGCCTCAAGAATAGAGTTAGTATCCAAACTCTTGAAAAAAGCAGAAAAAGAAGGCACAGTCCTAGTAGAATGAGCCTTAACAGAAAAAGAAAGGTTCTTGCCATGAAAAGAATAACAAAAATAAATGGTTTCAGATATTACTCCAGTGGTGCAGCGGTTAGCATTGTTGCCTCACAGCCAAGAGGTTCTCCGGTTCGATCCTTAGCTGGGGTGACTTCTGTGTGGAGTCTAGTCTGCATGTCCTCCCTGCATTTGCATGGGTTTCCACCAGGTGTTCCGGTTTCCTTCCACATTCCAAAGACATGCATCTGCAGCATTTCTCCCTGGGCCTCTGCTGAAAATGGGCTCTGTCCCAGTCGGACTTTCCCAGTTAACAAATGTTAAAAATAAAATAAATATCCAAGAAGAAATAGATAGCTTGGAAACAGCCAATCCTAAAGATTTAGGATGAAAGGAAGTAAACAGCTGATCAGATTTACAAAAAGCTTTAGTCTTAGCCAAATAAAATCTGAGTTGTCTATGCACATCCAAAGTGTGTAAAACTTTTCACTAGCAGAGTGCGGAGAAGGGAAAAAGTGGGCAGATGAATAGACTGAATAAGAGATAACTCATTCACCACTTTGGGCATAAATGAAGGATTAGTATAAAGGGACATCCTGTCCTTTCGGAAAACTAATAAAGGAGGACAAGCCATAAGGGCATCAAGCTCAGACACCCACCTGATAGAAGTAAGGGCCAACAAAAGTATAGTCTTTCAAGAACAATATTGCAAGGAAGCTGAAGCTGCAGACTGAAAAGAAGCCTAGGTCAATTTCTCCTAAATAAAATTAAGATCCCAGAGAGGAGGGACAGGCTTCCTGGAAGGTCTAACTTGAAGGATGCCTTTAAGAAAATGTTAAGCCTCAAATCTAGATGCTAAAGGAGGTGCTAATCGTAGAAAAGCAAAAACTGCTGACAAGTGAACCTTAACAGAAAAATATGCCAACTCAGTATTGAGCAGTTCACACAAATAAGATAAAACCAAAGGAACATCCGTATAAAGTCTATCCAGGTTACAAGAAAGACACCAAACAGAAAATCTCTTCCATTTGGATAAGTAGGATTTCCTAGCAGTGGGCTTCCTAACCTCCTGCAGGACCCTAAGCATGTCCTCAGAAAAAAGGTGTCTATATGGACTCGAAATCCTATCACCCACAGTGCCAGTTGAAGAGTGGATAAGTGGGAATGCGTGAGAGATCTCTTGTCTCATGTGAGCAGGTCCACCCTGTCAGGTAACTTGTGATGACTGCCCTTGGCTAAATGCAGAAGAAGAGGGAACCATTGCTGTCTTGGCCAAAAGGGAGTCACCAACAAGATTTTGGGAACATCCTGCTTTATCTTGAGCAGGACATTTGGAATGAGAGAAAAGGGGAGGGAAGGCATAAAGAAACATCCCCTTCCAGGAATAAGACAGGGTGTCCACCTTCCAGACCAGAAGACATGGGACTCTGGGACAAAAAAGAGGACGTTATCTATTCAGAACAGAGGCAAATAGATCTATATGAGGAGTACCCCACTGGTGGACAAGTTCCAGAAACACATTCCTGTGAAGCATCCACTAGTGGGATTGTGAAATGGACCTGCTCAGAGAGCCTGCCACAATGTTCTGACCTGAGGGAATGTAAACTGCCTAAAGCATCACTTGGTACTGGATAGCTAGCTCCCACACTAGAAGTGCTAACCTGCATAAGAGATAAGATCTTATTCACCCCACCCCCACTTGTTGATATACCACATCACTGTGGTATTGTCTCTAAGAACCTTGAGTGGTCCTGGAGTGAAAAGAGGGTGAAACGCTTGAACAGCCAACAGAAGACCTCTCATCTCTTTGGCACTGATGTGGACTTTCTTTTGTTGAGGTGACCCCAAGCCCTGCATTTTTAGAGAGCCAAAGAAAGCTCCCCATCCCACGTCTGATGAGTCTGTGAACAGCTCCGGAGAGGGGAGAGGAGGTTGAAAGGGGAGCCCTGGATTGAGTGACAACTGCTGAATCCACCACTAAATTTCCAGCTAGAGCCATGGAAGGAGACAGACTAAGAAATCTAGGGGATGAGAAAGCTGAAGCCAAATTGACTTTAGAAACCACTGAAGTTTTCTCATGTAGAGTTTGGCTAGAGGGAGCATAGGAATGGTGGAGGTCATAAATCTCAGAGCTCTCAGAAATTTCCTGACTGGAAATGAGGCCAGAGGAAGAAGGGACTGAAAGAAGGTAATGAGAGTTAAGGCCTTCAGAGGAGGTAGGGCTGCCAGCATTGAAACAGTGTGGATCCTACATCCCAGAAACACATGATCCTGTGAAGGAGGCAGGAATGATTTTTGGAAATTGATAGTGAACTCCAGGCTTTGCAGGAGAGAAATGGCAAATGAAGATGCTGCAGTAGAATCTCTGGAGAGCAGGCTTGAAAAAGCAGGACATCCAGGTAGAGAGAAAGACCTGCAAACCCCTTAGCCTGCAAAAACCAATCACAGGAGTGAGGCATTTGGTGAACACACAAAGCAGTAGACAGGCTAAAGGGCAAAGCAGAGAACTGAAAATGCCAGGAACCAACAGAGAAATGTAAAAACTTCCTGAAACGGGGGTGAATAGGGATGTGAAGATAAGCATCCTTGAGGTCCAGAGAAACTAGAAAAGCCTGAGGAAGCAACAGAGGAAACAAAGACTGAAGGGACAACATCCAACAGGAAGGGACCTTCAAAAAGTCGTTTAGGTGAGAGAGATCCAGAATGAGTCTCCAAGTACCTCCCTTTCTGGGGACCAAAAACATCCTGTAATAAAAAAAAAAACGTTCTCCCTTTGAGAAATTGGGATTTCTGGACAGTTCCCTGAGTCAAATGACCCTGAAGTACCTCTGGAAAAAGGGCTAATTGTTCCTGAGGGGGAATGCCTGTGAAAGAGGGAAGAGATTTGCAGTCCATGAAGTACTGTAAGAGAATGATGGACAGAACCCAGGAATCTTGAGTAATCTTTAACCAAACAAGATGGGACAGGGAAAGATGAAGAGAAAGAGGGATGTGGCTAAGAAGAGCAGGACAGTCAGACACAGTACCTGGTTTGTCAGGAAAAAGAGATATTCGAGTTAAAGTAGTCTGAGTAGCTTTAGCTGGAGGAGCCCTTCTACCACCCTTTTTACCTTTGAGAGGAGGGTGAGACTGCTAAGGCCAGATCATTAGGGTAATTCCTTTGGAATTTAGGTACCAGAGAAACGAAAGATATATTTTTAGCTCTTGTAAGGCCTTACCCTTTTCCTGAAGGGAATTAAAAAATCTGCAGTAACAGCACCAAACAAATGCTTGTTATCCAGAGAAGCAGCAATTAAAAAGAAGTTATGCACTCACCATAACGTTTCATCTGAGTAGGTAACTTCATTTGTCTGCAACCCGTGGGTATCGAATCCGTCCTCGGATCCGAGCCGGCAGCTTTCCAAGCTAAAAGATCCGAGCTCTCAGCTCCTCCCACTTACCCATAATGCCCTGCCACCTCCCTCCAGTCCTCAGATCGAGTTTGCCAAACAAGAAACAGACTACGACCCTCGAAACAGGAACCCTAACCAAATGCAAGACCAGGTGAAACCCTGCGTAATGAAATAACCATAAAACAGGTTAGGGGGAAACTGGGGGGGTCGGTTGCAGACAAATGAAGTTACCTACTCAGATGGAACGTTATGGTGAGTACATAACTTCTTTACCTGAAGTAGTTAACTTCATTTGATCAGCAACCTGTGGGACAGAGTCCCCAGCTACCTAAATCCTTGGGGGGACCTCAAGGAAGGATATTCCGGAGCACTGCAAAGCCAAATGATGCCCTACTCCTGGATATCAGATCCAACTTATAATGAGTAATGAAGGTATGAGAAGAGGACCAAGTAGCTGCTGAGCAGATGTCGTCTAGAGGTACTCTCGACCAGAATGCTGCAGAAGTAGCCATAGACCTGGTAGAATGGGCATGGACCCCCAAGGGTTCAGGCTGGCCGGAGACTAAATAAGCATGCCTGATTCATTGGGATATCCCATCTGGCCAAGGTAACGTTCGTAATAGGCTTACCCAAAGATGGTTTAGCGAAAGAAACAAACAGTTGATCTGATTTCCTAGTAGTTGCCGTCCTGTGCAAGTAGAAACACAATTGTCTGTGTACATCCAATAAGTGCAATCTGTATTCCCCTTTGTTCTGAAAGTTGGGGAAAAACACAGGCAAATTAATGAATTGGTTGATATTGGATTCAGAGGCTACCTTGGGCAAGAAAGAAGGGTTAGTCCTGAGAGAGACTCTGTCCTTATGGAAGACCAGATACGGGGGTTTCATGCAAAGGGCTTGAAGCTCAGATACTTTCCTGGCTGAAGTAATTGCAATCAGGAAGGCCATTTTCCAAGATAAAAATTTTAACTCAACCGAAGCCGCCGGTTCAAAGGGTGGACCAGTCAAGGCCTGAAGAACCAAGGTTAAGTCCCAAGGTGGAACCGCATTCTTGATAGGAGGTTTCAACAGAAAGGTGCCCTTCAAAAAGGTTTTGCATATCTTAGCGAACGCTAAGGGGCCAAGGTTATCCCAAATGTGGAAATGGGAAATAGTTGCCATTTGAACCTTGACTGTAGAAGCACTACAGGTCAAAGATACAGGACAAGGAGTCAAGAACCGTTGGGATGGGAGCAGTAAAAGGATCTAAATCTCTATTTTTTGCCCATATGGAAAAATGCTTCCATTTACTTCTGTAGATCTTTCTAGTAGAAGGTTTATGCGCCACTACCAGAATAGATTTTACGGGAGACGAGATACCGGGAGTCCTTGCGATTAGTGGAACTGGATCAACCAAGCCGTGAGCTTGAGGTCGCCCAGGTTTGGGGGCTGTAATCCCGCAGGATGAGAGATCAGATCCGGAATGGGATCTAAGATCCAAGGAGGAACTACACTGTGAGACCGCAGGTAAGGGAACCAGATCTGGCGAGGCCAGAATGGGGCTATGAGGATTATTTTGCTCCCCAACCGATGAGCTTTCTGCAGAAATTTTGTCATCAGTGGAAGAGGAGGATAAGCATACAGGAGACCGGGGGGCCAAGCATGGACCAGGGTGTCTCTGGGGCTCTCCCCTATTGGAGGAATCAGAGCGAAAAACTCGCTGCATTTTGTGTTTGAAGGAGAAGCAAAAAGATCGCAGCAAGGTTGGCCCCATCTGAGGAAGATCTGATTCGCTACTGATGAGTTTAGAGACCACTCGGTGTGAGGATCGAGCGACTCAACTTGTCTGCTAAAATGGACCGACCCGGAATGTGCGTTGCTATCAGAAAGCGGTTGGTGGAAATCGCCCATTCCCAAACTCTCATAGCCTCTCGACAAAGAGGGTAAAATCTGGTGCCTCCCTGTTTGTTGATATATCAGACTACCGCCATGTTGTCTGTCTGAATTGCAATAATCCCCAGAGGAAGAAGGTCTTGAAGGGCTTGCAACACTAGAAGCACCGCCCTCATCTCCAGGACACTGATATGCAGAACGGTCTCTAAGGGAGTCCACGTGCCTTGGACGGTTCTGCCCATAGAATGCCCCCCCACCCGAGGCGAGAAGCGTCCGTGGTCAACGTGGCTTGGGGCTGAGGCATCACAAATGGTCTCCTCTCCTGCAGCTCTCGGGAATGGAGCCACCAAGGAAGGGAGTTCCTGCAAACCCTGCTCAGGGGAAATGGCGACTCCAATGGATGGAGTAGGAGCGACCACTGAACTTGAAGAGTCCATTGTAGAATTCTCATATGCAATCTTGCTAAAGGTGACAGGCTTATGGCTGCCGCCATGGAGCCCAGGGCTCTCAGGACCAACTCTGCAGGTGGGGCTGGAGACTGCAGGAGCGCCATTATGTGTAATGACAAGTTGCGCAACCTGTCCATGGTTAGAAAAGCTTTGGCTCGGCGCGTATTTATCCTGGCCCCTATAAAATCCAGAACTTGCACAGGATGAAGAGACGACTTCTGAAGATTTATAGTAATGCCTAGACGCTGGGCCATGGCTAGGAAGTAATCCCTGGCGGAGCAAAGCAGATGCATGGTGGAGGCAGTGAGGAGCCAATCGTCCAGGTATGGAAAGACATGAATTCCCTGAAGTCTCAGGTGGGCTGCAACAACGGCCATGACCTTGGTGAACACCCTGGGGGCTGTGGTGAGGCCAAACGGAAGAACCCTCAACTGAAAGTGACTGGCTCTTAGCCGAAAGCGGAGAAACCTCCTGGACCATCTGTCCATGAGAATATGGTGGTACGCATCCTTGAGGTCTATGGAGCACATCCAGTCATTCTCCTGTAAGAGAGGGAGAATAGATTGCAGAGTGACCATCCGGAATTTCTCTTTGGCAATGAACAGGTTTAGAGATGACAGGTCCAGAATTGGCCTCAAGTCCCCAGTCTTTTTTGGCACCAAAAAGAACCTGGAGTAATTGCCTAATCCAGCTGCTCTGGGGGGACATGCTGGATAGCCCGTTTTTCTAGCAACTTCGAAATTTCTGAAGCCGCCGCCTCCCTTTGATCGGGTGGGACATCGGTAAGGCACTTCGTTAGAGGGGGAAGATGCAGAAAGGGAATAGTGTAACCTCTGGATATTATTCGGAGCACCCAACGATCTGTAGTAATTGACTCCCAACTTTGTAGGTGCTCCGAAAAACGTCCCCCAACTGCCTCCAGAGAGGGACAGCCGGGCAAGCCCTCAGGGTTGTTGCGCGGGTCGGTCTGAGAAAGGCTCTCTGGACCCGAAATTCTTCGGCCCCCCTCTGTCTCTGGGCTGGCGTCCACCTTGTCCTCCTCTGCCTCTGAAGGACGAGGGGTCTGGAGCGGGACGGGACTGCTGGGACTTCCGGAACCACATCTTCTTCTGTCCTCTCTGACCTTTGGACCTTTGAGGATTAGAGAAGCGGATCCCGATGGCAGACAGTGTCTTCCTGTCTTTCTCGCTCTGGAGCAGCATGTCGCGGATGGTTTTGCCGAATAGCGTAGAACCGTCAAAGGGAACGTTCGCGAAGGATGCCTTGAAAGGTTCCGCAAAGTCACAAAGGCGAAGCCAGGCATGGTGCCGTAAGGCGACCCCTGCTCCGCTGGCTCTAGCTGCTCCCTCCGTGGAATGGGAGAGGAGCCGCATGGAAGTGTTAGAAATTGACTTTAGAGTGGACATGCGAGCCGAGAAGGTCTGTTTGTCCTCGGCCGCCATGGACTCTGGGGGAGCTCCAGTGTATTCCTTTATCAAGTCCCGCTGGAGCCTGATGATGTGTGCCAGGTAATTCAGCGCCCTTATGGAAAAGGTAGCTGAAGCAAACATCTGCTTTCCAATACGGTCCACTGTCCGAGATACCTTATCAGGAGGATGGACCGAGGAACTTTCCTGTACTAGTTCCTTCTTAGTGGCAGCCGCCACCACCATGGCATCTACTGGGGACCCTTTATTCCACGCCTGTCTGTCAGAAGGGGGGCTGAGTATTTTGTCTGGTCTTTTAGGGATTGGCTCCACGGTGTCCAGCTCCTTCCAAGCCCTGGTAGTAATCAAGTCTACCAGGGGATCAGCCGGGGGGACACCCAAGAGGTAGACGGGCCTGCGTCAAACGCCTCCAGAAACACTGACTCATCGGAGGAAGGTTTTTGGGCAGATCACCTCCCTCTGATATGTAGCATTTCCATAATGTCTCCGAAGGAGACATATTCAGGGGGTGACCTTGGGGAACCCTCCCCTTCCTGTAAGTCTGTGTCCTCCGTGAGGGACTCAGGGGAGTCCATGTGCCTCCTTTTGCACTTTCGTTTGTGAGGCACCTCCTCGGAGGGACTGTCTGAGGAGGGCTCACCAATGGGGTCCTGTTCCCCTATGGGAACCAACTGGAGCGCCGACGCAAGCTGTCCCTGGGGCTGGATGATGGAAGATCGGCCCAAATGCGCGGGAGTGACGGGTGGATCCGTAGCCCGGACCGGGGACCTGGAACTTCTCGACAGAACCCTCTCCACTACGTCAAAAGCCGAGGGCGAACCACTCTCCCCTGGCTCCAAGAGCAGCCCCCTCGGCTCCGATGCAAGGACCGGTGTCGGAGCCGATGCGATTGAACCCGAAAGGGGAGTGAGCTCCGACTGAAACGGAGCCGAAGACACACTCACCCCTGCGGATCCGAAGCTTGGCTCACGGCCCCGAGAGCTCGGATCCGACACGCTCGAGGGTACTGTCAGAGTCGAAGTAGCCACCACTGTCGGCACTGACGACTCCCAGGGTCCGAGACGGCTCGGATCCAAAGACTCCGAAACCCGATAGCAAATCGGAGAAGGAGCAATTATGGCAAAGAAAGGGGCCGAGCAACTCCTCAGAGCGGGGGGGAGGCAGGAGCACCCCCATCTGCATCTGGGCCTGCAAGAATCGACGCATCATCCAGTTCAAATCAGCGTCAGACATGCTTCTGGTGGACCTCGAAGAGGTCGCCGAAGCAGGCCAGGAAGGCCGCCTGGAAGACCTAGAGGGAGACTGGTACTCTTTCTCCGGCTCCGGGGGAAACGGAGCCGAGAGGGTGGAGACCCGGAGACCCTCCTGCGAGGGCTAACTACCTTAGCTGGCGGAGCAGAGAGATGAGACTCTGCCCGCCTCTTATGGCTTTTATGCCGCTCCTTATCCTTGTGCCTCTTCTCTCGAGAAGAAGAGTCCCCCTCTCCCTGAGACACAGAGGGAGGTTGAGTCCCAGTCAGGGGAGGGGGAACTGACGGCAGGACAGCCGCGGCCACGGCTGGTGCCTTAGAGGGAGAGGAGGAAGAAGAATATGCGGGCAAAAGCCCTGCCAGGATTAACTTATTCCTCCTATCCCTCAAAGCCCAGGGGTTGAAGGCCGCACATACTTGGCAGCCAGAAGACAAGTGGCCTACCCCTAGGCAGAGAACGCACTGAGTGTGGCCATCCGCTGGGGACAGCTTATGGCCACACTCAGTGCATTTTGAAAAAAATGTTCTTAAGCCCTTCAGCCATCGCACGGCCACACACACACAGTAAAGGGGAGGGAAAAATTAAATTTAAACACTAAATTACCACAAGAAAAACGAAAGAGGTATATAGACAGAAACTAAGGGCCTACTACACTTGCTCAACACACAAAAAAACTTAGTTTTAAAGCTTCTTTAAACTCACACCCAACGCCAAGAGCTCGTCGCTAGAAGCTATCAGAAGCCGTGGCAAACAAGATCTGAGGACTGGAGGGAGGTGGCAGGGAATTATGGGTAAGGGGGAGGAGCTGAGAGCTCGGATCTTTCAGCTTGGAAAACTGCCGGCTCGGATCCGAGGACGGATCCGATACCCACAGGTTGCTGATCAAATGAAGTTAACAACTTCAGATCTTAGCCTTATCATCATCAGGCAAAGTTTGAAGCCAAAGTCAGGAATATCTCTTCAGCACAGAACCAAAAGCAGCAGCCCTAGAAGGAGCATCTGCTACATCATAACCGTACTTAATAAAATGGCGAGCCACCTGAGAAGTTCCTAACCAGGAGAGAGCAGAAGACCTCCACTCAGAATCAGAAAGGTCAGAAATAACCTGACAGGCCTGAGGTGGAAGAGCCAAAATATATCTTGTCACATGGGTCTGATAACTGACAGCCCTAAAAGTAAGCGTAGCTGAGACATACACCTTTTTACCCAGCCTTTCCATAGTTCTGCTGTCCTTATCAGAAGGAGGCAATTTTGTAGAAGGCAGTAACTTAGATGACTTGTCAGATGCCACAGACACCACAGAGGGGTCAGAGAATGGGTATTTATACAGGAATTTGCAATCATCAGCCACCTTATAAAACCTATCAAGTTTTGAGCAGGAGACTGGGAATCAGAAGCCTGAGATGCAGTAGAAAAGCCAGCCAAAACAGGAGGCACAGCAGAAAGTCCAGGACAGTCCATTTGCAATAATACCTTTCCTGAATCTCAGAAACCTGGGCACAATCCCATTTAAAATATTTTATCATTCTGGAAATTGTATCCCCAAAAGAAATATCCTCAAAAGGAGAGTCAGGACTAGTGGACTCCTCTTCCTCAGAACCATAGTCTAAGGAAGAAGGAATCTGGGAAGAATAGGCCAGGGATCCTCATCAAAATCCTTCTCCTCCTCCTCAGAGGAATCCTGTTCCCTAGGCCTCTTAAGAGGAGTAGAAGACTGGGGGGGGGGGCGGGGTGCAGAATAAACTCCTTGAGGAGGTTTCAAGGCCATAAAGGCATTAAACAAACCCTAAAAGAAATTCAGCCATTCACTCTGAGGGTCCTTAGGAGCAGAAGAAATACATTTTTTTTTGTTTCTTCTTTAAAGGAACGTCAGCCTTATAAAACTTAGAAGGCTCAGACCCAGTATGACACACTGTAATGGTAGTCGGTACCTCCTCCCTAACCAAAATCTGAGGAACACCCCTAGGCCTTTTGGTAACAATCAGCCACAGTTACCCCTGAACATCTGAAGTGGATGTATGAAAGGCCTCCACGGATGTGCATGAGGTCAGATCCATACTGGCCTCCAAAGAGGTCAAAGCAGAAGAATCCAACAAAGGAGTCGGATGATCCTCCGGGCTTTCACTAGCCTCAAGAGAGATGTCTGGTGGAAGTAGTACAGCCAAAGAATCCGACCTAGCTTTCTTGGTCTTTTTCTTTGCTGACGGTTGACCCTCAGAGCGGGAACTTCCTTCGAAGCCATCTTTTGCCAAAAGCGTACGATGTTGGTTTTCTAAATATATGGCCAAAGAGAAAGCAGACTATGCAGAGTCTTTGGGACAAAAGCCTGGAAAACAGAACAGGAAGCATGGTCATGGGAAGCACCTAGACAAAATAAACACTGCTCATGACGATCTTATGGGGAATCTGTCTTCTGCACTGGCATTTACCCTTTCTGGATGGCATGAACCCCACAAGCAACAAAACCAAAGGAAAAAGATAAGAGCAAAAGCCCAATGGGGCACTTATCTGAAAAATTGTTTAGTGAACCAGCAAAATAAACGTTCAGACCGATGACTGAATGCATTCAGACTGGTGGCAAAGTTGTTCTGAGGATGGTACACCTGGACGCCACCTGTATGCCCTACACTATATGCAGGGAGCATACATGTGACATACGGCATACCCTTAGCAACCTAAAGGCTTTGATAACTGTCCGGAAGTCAGGCCATCTTTGGCAGGGGATCCCTATTGTAAGGAATACTGCAACAGCGAAATGAAGATCATCATAGACTGCTCCTGGGAAGGGGCATTAGTTGACCAGCCTCTATCTTATCATAGCATTTCAAGAAGTCTCTGAAGGAGAAAACAACCAAGGAAGACCTAGGGGACCTTTCCCTCTCATCAAGGTCAGTGTCTTCTGTGAGGGACTCCTGAGGGGAGTCCAAATGCCTCCTCTTGCATTCATGTTTCCTGGCTTTGTCTGCAGTGGGCATGTTGGGGGAGGAAGCCAAAGCATCAGAGAAGCCAAAGGTCCATCTGTCCCAAAGATAGGGAGTGAATGAGAACAGAAGTAGCAGAAGCAGCAAGGGTCCAGGGTGAATCTGGACATGGATGAGGAGCCCCCATTTCCCAAATGTTAGGGAATCCCTTCAAACAAGTCAAGCATCAAAACCGAAGCTGGTCCCAAGGATGGGCTCCTTGGATTCAAGGATCCCCAACAGGAGTTCCACCCTGGTCGCAGCCTGGCTTAGATCCATGGCTTACATCAGAGCCAAGTTGTTAAGGGCCGAAGTGCTGAGAGATAAGGACAGCTCCAAGAGTCTCAGAGTTGACCCAGAGTCCTGAAGCCCATCCAACCCCTTAGCTCAGGGACTTGTCGAGATCTGATGTAGTCTGAGTTAAGCGAAGTAAGGGCACGGTTAAAGTCAAACATGTGTAGAATACCAGTTCCAACAGGGGCATCACCAAGAGAGCACTCAGAGCCAAAACCACTGGATGTGAAGGTCAGATCAGGGAAACAGCAACTAGAACAGGAGTAGCAGATACAAGATCCATGACAACAAGGACAGGGAGATTGGACAGTACACCCAGCTGAATCTTCAGAAAGTTCATAATTATCCAACCACTTCTGCGTCAGTAAGGCTCCTCAAGGACTGCATGGATTTAAAGAAAGACCCTGCCCTGGGTTGTCTTGAAATCCAATGCCCATGTCCCATTGACGGAATGGTCAAAGAATGGAGATGTGGAGTGGAAGACTCGAGGAAAAGCAGGCTCTGACAGGTTAGGCAACTTCTGAGACCAAATACTAGGCAATTCACCACTGGAACCAAGGAGACCCTGACAGCTGACACAGTGGAGTGCTGAATTTTCAGTACCAGACCATACATAGACATCCAGTCTGTTGACCTTTCACCATGCAAACAAAGAGAAATCCTTATCCCTCTCAATTTCTCTTTCCTTCTCTCTACTCTTGTCCTTTTTCAATGTATTGGAGGACTTCTGCACAAGCTTCTTTGATGGCGGAGAAACAGCAGCACTAGTGATTATTTCTTCTGCAGTAGCAGGAAAAATATCATTCAGTATTAACTCAGACTGCTGTTCCAAAAGAGGCAAAGCCCAAAAGCAGCACACAGAACACACTTGGACTACTGGTCTAAAAACAGCCTAAGGCCCAAAAGCAGCTTGAAGGTTTTGTGGCCAAAAGGAGCACTTCCTGAACCATGATGCCTTGTCATATGTAGTTTAAAAATAAACACCAAACACTCCAACCAAGGGGAAAAAAAATTACAGGTTAATGTACTTACCATAACTATGCATCTGTGTTATCTGTTTTCATCTTTCCTCAACTGATGGGTCTCGGATCCGACCTCAGATCCATCCTTGGCCACTTGATAGACTGAGCTCCACTGCTCAAGCCCCTCCCATTACCCATAATCCTTCAACTATTGCTGAGATACCTCAGATCGAAATTGCCCTCTGTTTAGTTACTCACAATGTAGAAGTATGACAAGCAGCTAATATTAATCTCTGAGTTAAAGAACACAGAAGATGAAAAGGTGGGAATCGGGGCAAAATCAGAGTAGAACTCTGGAGCTCACAGAGCAGAAACTTAATCAGGAATATCCCTCAAGTCATACCAGGATCCAGTCCAAAAGAGAAGGAGGAATGCTGGGTGAGGAGTTGAAGCATGAAAACAGACAACACAGATGCAGAGTTAAGGTGAGTACATAACTATAATATTTAATGTTGTCTTTTTCATCCACTTCTCAACTGATGGGACACAGTCCCCAGTTAGAGTGAGCTTGGGTGGTCTCAAGGAAGGATATTCCGGAGTACCACAGAGTCAAAGGCTACCCCATTTCTTGATAATATATCCAATTTGTAATGAGCTATACAGGTATGAGCACTGGACCACGTAGCAGCTGCACAGATGTCATCTATAGATGCTTTAGCCCAAAAGGCGGATGATGTGGCCATAAATCTGGTGGAGTGTGCTTCAAAATGTTTGGATAATGACAGGTCCTTGCTCCTGTAAATAAAGGTGATACAATCAGTCAATCAATCAGTGAAACATCTGGTTACAGTCACTTTGTCACTGCCATGCCTAATTTGACTTTGGAAAAGGATACAAATAGCTGCTCTGATTTCCTTAAATCTTTTGTTCTGTGAATGTAAAATTTGAGCTGTCTATGAACATCCAGTAGATGAAGCATGTATATTCTCCCTTACTGGAAAATTTGGGAAAGAAGACTGGTTGAGACTTGCTTCTGATACCACTTTAGGTAGAAAGGAAGACATCATCTGAAGTGAAACCCTGTCCTTGTAAAAAATCAGGTCAGGTGGCTGAGAAGAAAGAACTTAAGACTTTGCATACCCGTCTAGCTGAGGTAATGGTGACTAGAGAGTTTCCCAGGACAAAAAGATTTAAACTCTCTGTCCTTGCTGAGGGCTCAAAGGGGGGCTGAGCGAGATTCTGAGAACTAGTGTATGGTCCCCATGGAGGTACAGAATCTTTAATTAGAGACTGAACTAGCAAAGCACCCTTAAGAAAGGCTTTGCACAATTTTAAGAAAGCTAAGCATGAACGATCTACACTCAGGTGAAAATATGAGATGGCAGCCAAATGCACCTTGACAGTCGAATAACTAGCTCCCTCACTGAAAATGGAGTCTAGGAAATCAAGAAATGCTGGAATCGGTGCGGAAAAGTAATCTAAATGTCTCTGAACGGCCCAAACAGAGAATCGTCTCTATTTACTTTTACAAAGTTTCCTGGTGAAGTCTTTTTGGGCTGACATAAGAATATGGCAAACAAGGAAGGAAAACCTGGAACTTAAAGTCATCACTGGAAGAAGAAACCATGTGGTCAATTTGAGCGATAGAATGTCCAGGTAAAGCCACCCAGATGGTTGAGACAGAAGTTCCTGAACAGGACCCAACACCAAAGGAAAGGGAACCATACTTACCGAGGCCAGAATGGAGCAATGAGTTCTTCCACTAGAATGCTTTCTGAATAAACCTGGGATAAGAGGACTGGGAGGAAAGGTGTATAATAGACCAGAGGGTCAATCATGAACTAGAGTGTATCTGGTGACTTCCCTTACAGGGAGGATCAGGGCAAAGTACCTGCACTTGGCATTGAATGGAGAGACAAACAGGTCGCAGCACAGATGACCCCATTGGCAAAAAATCTTGCCTGCCACTGACTGATTGAGAGACCATATGTGAGGGAGTAAGATGAACCTGCTCAGTTTGTCTGATAGCACACTGGCTTTCCTCTGAATATCTGCTGCAAAAGAAAGCAGTCAGAAGAGATCGCCACTTACCAAACTCTCATCACCAATCTGCAAAGTGGGTAAGAGCTGGCTCCCCCCTTTTTGTTGATGTACCAGACCACTGACATGTTGTCCGTCTGAACTGTAACCATCTATAGAGGGACAGCATTTTGAAACACCTACAACGCATACAGGAAAGCTCTCATTTCTAGGACATTTATGTGAACACTGGCCTCCCAGATGGGAGGTATTCAAAGTCATTGTGGCCTTGAGAGAAGGAAGAATGAAAGGCCTGCCATGGAAACTATCTGCATGAATCCACCATGCTGTGTGTCACCTTCAAACAATTGTGATATGAATAGGAGTAGTCATTAGTTGATGTCTTACTGACCACTGTACCACTAAGGTCCACTGTAGTACTCTCATGTGGAAACATGCCAAAGGGACTAGTACTATGAAGACTGCCATCAAACTTAACAGTTGGAGGACTAACTTGGCTGGAGGTGAATGAAGACTAAGGATGTGTAATGCCTGCTTCCTTAAGGTCTCCAATCTTGTTTGAGGTAGGCTTGCCACTTGTGATTTGGTATCAAGAATGGCTCCGATGAACTCCAGAGTTTGTGTTGGGTAAAGCTGAGACTTGGAAAGGTTTACAATGATGCCCATCTGGAATGGAGATGGACAAAGTGATCTCTTCCTTGAAGTAGTAGAGGCTTGGCAGATGCAAATAAGAACCAATCGTCTAAATATGGAAATACCCAGAATCCTTGCAGTCTCAGGTGAGCTTCAACCACTGACAAACATTTGGTGAACATCAGGGAGGGTGTGGTGAGACAAAAGGGCAAATCTCTGAACTGGTAGTGACTGGCTTCCAGCCAAAAGTATAGATATCACCTTGCGCACCTGTGTATTTTGATATGATAATACGCATCCTGGAGATCTACACAGCACAGCCAATCATCCTTCCTTAAAAGAGGAATGGACTGAACCTTGACTATCCAGAACAGTGAGTGTTTCACAGACCGATATAAACTGCTGCCATCCAGAATTGTTCTGAGGTTTCCAGTCTTTTCACCAAAAAAATCTCAAGTAAATTCTGGATCCTTGTTGGTCTGGTGGGACCAGCTGGATGACTCTCTAATTTTTCGAGCTGCTTTTGTACTTCTGTAGCTGTAGTTTTCCTCTGACCGGGTGAAATGTTGGGAGTTCTTCCATTGCACTATGGAGAAAAATGGGAAAATGGTATATAATAACCTCTGGATATAATAATATTCTGCACCCATGAATCTTTGGTAATGGCTATCCAGGTTTGTGGGTGCAGGGATAGGCATCTGTGACTGCCTCCAGAGTACAGCAATCAAGTAACCCTTCAGGGACACTGATTAGGGCGTGTCTGAGAAAGAATCTCTGAAGCCCTGGTGTTGTGGGTCACCTCTGCTGCGAGGATGGTATCTCCCATTAGAACTCCTCTCTCTGTCAAGAGGGGATCTTTCTCCATAGGAGTCTTGGGAAGAACCTTGTTACTTTCTAAAGCACAATTTTCTGCCCCCCATCTGGTTTGGGAAAACGTCCTCTGAAGAGTAGAAAACAGATTCCCATGGTAGAAGGTGTACTCTCAACTTGCTCACTCCTGGAGAGAGTCTCTTTCACCTTAGGCCCAAACAAGGTGGATCCATCAAAAGGGGCACTGGTGAATGAAGACTTGAAGGGCTCCACAAAGTCACAGAGGTGCATCTAGGCATTCCTTCTACCAGTCAAGCCTGAACCCGCTGCTCTATTAGCTCCCTCCAAGGCATGAGAAGTCAGTCTCATGGAGCCACTGGATAAGGACTGGAGGGTGGCCAGCTGTGAAGATACTGTTTTCTTATCCTCTGCAGATATGTATCTGGAGAGAGTACTAGAAAACTGTCTGATGAATTCCTTCTGAAATCCCCTGCCAGATAATTCAGTGATCTATAAGCAAAGGTCACGGATACATAGACATGCTTCCAAAATCTGCCCAATACCCTAGATTCTCTATTAGGAGGATAGACAACAGGAACTTTGTTCTGCTAGCTCTTTCTTAGTGGCTGCTGCAACCACCACGGCATCCACACAGGGACCTTTGTTCCAATGAGCCCTATCTTTTGGTGCAACAAGATATTTGACCAGGTGTTTAGGGATGGGCTCCATGACATCTGGCTAATTCAAAGCCCAGCAGGAGATGAAGTCTAGCATCTCATCCAGCAGGGGACTACCCAAGTCATTGCTGAGTCTGCCTCGAAAGCTTCAAGGAACAATGACTCCCCTTGGGAAAAGGGTCAGAAAATCAACCTCCTTTCTGATTCAAAAGTTTGAATATCTCTCCAAATTAAATGTCCTCAAGGGGTGATCCTAGGGACCCTTCCCCTTCATCAAAGTCAGTGTCTTCAGTTGATGACTCTTGTACAGATCTAGGTGTCTCCTTTTACGCATCCACTTTCAACAGGGCTCTTGGGTGGGAGGTTCCAGAGAGGACTCAGAAGTGCCAGCAGTGTCCTGAGTTAGAACAGTCAGGAGGCTTGACCTGACCAGCTGACCCAATGGGGCAGGATGAAAAGACCCTGCTTCCACAGCAGACAGTTGAGTATAGGGTGGACGTGACAGGGATAAGCATGTCTTTTCCACTGAAGATGAGAAAGCTCTCTCCACTAACTTGAAAGCTGAAGCCATGGGGGACCTCAGTCTCACCTCTACTGCATCAGAAGCCTGTGAGGGCCAATCCCCCCATTCCATTCTTGAGGCACAGGTGTGAACCCAGCTGTCCAGCACCAAAGCTCCAAGAGGAAGAGATGCTGAAAAAGCATTGGCGAAGATCCCAACCCACTGGATCTGGCACCAGTGCTATAGCCCAGAGATCCTTCTGGATCCCACAAGGTCGGACCTGTCTGGGTCAGTGAAATTGTTGGAAGTGGAAGAAAGGCAAGTGTTTGCATCTGACAGACACACTTGGAAGTCTCAGGTCCAAAAACTCCAAAACCACTGGCCGGATTGAAGTTGGAGCTATAGCCTGGGGGGAAGAGGCTTACAGATCCAATGGGAGACAGAGATGGTAAAACACCTAACTGAATCTGAGTTATGAGAAATTTTCTGATCATCCTTTCCACATCTGGACGATCTAAGGAAACATGAAATTGATGGTGGATGGAAAGCTCTTTGAGGTGTGTCCTGTAGGAAGAGGAAAGAAGCCTCAAAGAAACGGGTTGACCTTGGTGATTATGAGATGGATCTAGTTAGATCCGGATGAGAAGATGGATCTGAAAGGTTTTGTTTTTGTTGGAGTCCAGATCTTGGATGTGGTCAGATCTGACAATTTAGATATTCTCAGGCAGCACTGAGCCTGAAGAAGTTGAGGAAGAACAGCGGTCAGAGGCACACTTACTCGATTCCTTGGGTCTCTCTGCTGTATCCCCTGATGATTTCTTAGAGGAAGATGGTGTTCCAGAGACAGAAGAAGAAGAGGAGGATTGAAGGAGACCTTTCAGGATTAATTTATTCTTCCTTTCGACCAAGGTCCTGTTATTAAAACTGGAGCATATGTTGCAAGGAACACTAAGATGCTCTGGACTCAGACAGTACACACATTGTGAATGGCTGCTGGAATTTGGAATTTTATTTCTGCAAGTGCAGCACTTTTTAAAAAAAACAGTATTTTTTTCTGATCTTGTTGAAATTACAAGACAAATAAAAATACCAGCAATAGTAATAATAATATCTAAATATAGGTAGGAAAGAAGAAAAGAAAAAAGGAAAAAAATACCAGTAATGGTACTGGAAGATGCACCACAAGGGTAGCAATAGAAAAGGCAAGGGCTTAAGGCCCAAGTAAGGAAACCAAGCAAATAACTTTTTTTAAATATATAGAGGAGGAGTAAAAAAGTAATTAACCCAAAGGAAGAAAAATAGAAACTGTAGAAAAATATGAAGGTAAAAATTGCACTTATCTAAAATAAGTCGCTCGAGGAGCTAAAAGTGAACACATCTTATCATTGAAGTGGCAAATGAGATCTGAGGTATCTGAGGAGCAGTTGGTGGATTATGGGCAAAGAGAGGAGCTCAAGATACAGAGACTAAAGTCTATTGAGTAGCAGAGGATGGATCCGTGGTCAGATTCAAGACCTGTCAATTGAGGAACGGATGAAAAAGACATCAGATACAGAAAATTTAAGCACACACTACCATATTAAAACATACTATTAAGAAAAAACTTCAGATAAGAGTAAAAATCAAAGTTCTTTTTTTTAAGGAAGTGGAGTGAAGAGAAATAGTGGGAACACCAGACAAAAAGAGTTCGCTAACTGACAATCTAGAACAGGTAAGCTATCCAAAGATAGCAAGCAGCAGAGGGAGTAAGATACAGTTCCAGGGAAACAACCCTGACTAACTACAAAAAATATAAAAAGGAAGCAGTTATATAAATTTCTAACTCTTGATGAGTGCAGAGCCAAGATCATCACATCTTGCTTGAAAAGCAGGAAAAAAGATCTGAAGTCTGGTAGGGTGGCATTGCATTACCGGACAGGGAGGAAATGAGCCTTCAACCCAAGAAGCCTTGTTTTAGGTGCTTTAGATTTGTTTAGATTCAATAAACCCATTTTTTTGAGGAGGACAGAAAAGACATCATCAGATCAAAATTTGTACTTTTTGGTACCCATGCTAGACTGAAGAAGCTTACAAAAGGTATGTTCCTGTTCTAGAAGATGACATTGTTTTAATCTGTATCATGTTTTAAATATCAAAGACTGTGGTTAGACCCAGAAATAAGCTCCTCTGCACATACTCACAAGGCTGTAAAAGCTAGACACTGAGGCTTACTGTTACGACTATAATAGGTAGGCGTGTTGAAGTCCACCTCTCAGATATGCCATGTTTGTAGTGGCTGCCACCTCAGCAAATGCATACAGATGCTGAAACAACATTAAAGTATGCTGGTTCAAGTCTGCTGCCCCTAACAGGCAGGGACTCTGCCTCACTCTTTACAATGCTTGTTATAAAGAGTTATGTACCTACCATAACTTGGCATCTGTGTTATCCTGTGTTATCATTCATCACCATAGGGTCTAGGATCCAACATCGGATTCAAGTTGGCAATCTTTAACAGACAGATCCCAAGGCTCCAGCTCCTCCCTCTCCCATGATGCCCTGCTGCCCTCTAACCCCCAGATCAAGTTTGCTCACATATTCCTAAAAGCTACTCCCGCAAGGTAGATGGACAACACTCCAACTTCCTCCAAGATTAAACAAGGTAGGGGGATGGTGAGTGGGAAATGTGATGAATGATGACATAGGATAACACAGATGCCAAGTTATGGTAAGTACATAGCACTTTATCTGATGTCATCCATGTCATCATTCATCACCACAGGGTCAGAGTCCCCAGCTATCATTTATCCTGGGAGGCTAGGACATGCCACAGCACTCTGGAGCCAAAGAAAGCCCTGCTCCTAGAAATCAAATCCAGCTTGTATTGTGATGTAAATGGGTGAGTATTACACCAAGTGGCAGCAGCACAAATGTCATCAATAGAAAGCCTCGCTACAAAGGCCAAAGAAGTTGTCACGGACCAAGTAGAAAGAGCCTTGACATTTCCTGGAACCTCAAGGTGGTTAAGGTCACAGACCATAGAGATACAGCTAGATATCCTTTTAGAAATAGTGACCTTAGAACCTGGAAGGGCATGCCTGTAAGGGGAAAAAACACAAAGCTGTTCTGACTTATGAAAACCTTTTGCCGTATGCAAGTAGAACCGTAACTGTCGGTGAACGTCCAAGGTATGTAGGATATATTCCCCTCTGTTGGAATAGTTGGGGAAGAATACTGGAACCTGAATACATTGGTTCAGAGATGAGCTGGAAGCAATTTTATGCAAGAAGGAGGGATTTGTTCTAAGAAACTCTGTCCTTGTGAAAAATAATGTAAGGAGGAGTAACGGTGAGAGCTTGCAATTCTGAGACCCTCCTAGCTGTAGTAATAGCCACCAGAAATGCGTCTTCCAAGAGAGAAACCTGAGATCCCAGAAACTAGAAGGCTCAAACGAACTAGTTAGAGACTGCAGAGCCAGAGTAAGGTCCCAAGGAAGCAAAGGGTCCTTAATCGGTGGCCGAAGCAGAAAAACCTCTTTCATAAAGGCCTTACAAAACTTATATGAAAAAGTAGACTCAGAGCTCCCATGAAAGGTGGAAATCGCCACTAACTGAAGCTTAACCGTGAAAAAACTTGCCTCTGCTTGGAAAAGGGAGGACAAGAATAAAAGTATACCTGAAACTGAAGCAGAAAAGGGATCCAGATTCCTGCTCTTAGCCCAGATAAAGAACCTTTTCCACTTACTAGTGTAAATCTTTCGAGTGGAGGGTTTCTGGGAGGCCAGAATGATATGTTACTAGCCTGGACTGTTTTATGGTCACTGAAGTGGAGAAACCATGCGATTAGACTAAGGGTCAGAAGCTTTGGGAGAGGAAGCCCCGAATGATGGGAAATCAGATCCTTATGGGGATCCAGTATCCAAGGCGGGTACTTCAGATGAAACCTGATGAAGGGGAACCATGATTGATGAGGCCAGAAAGGGGCAATGAGGATAAGGGATGTCCTCAGGTGATGCGCTTTCTGCGTAAATGAGACCAGGAGGCCACTCGTGAACTAGAGCGTTCCTTGATGACTCCCCCCTGAGAGGGGATCAGGGCGAAGTACCTGCTGCATTTGTGGTTGGCTGGTGAGGCAAAAATGTCACAGCATAGTTGACCCCAATGGTCAAAAATCTGCCTCACCACAGAAGGATTGAGGGAGTACTACTGAGGATCAAGAGATAGATCTGCTGAGCTGGTCGGCCAACATGCTGGAACTCCCGGGTATATGTGCTGCAAGAAGGAAGCGGCTGGCAAACATCGCCCATTCCCACACTCTCATGGCCTCTCTGCACAATGGGTAAGAACGTGTTCCCTCCTGTTTGTTGATGTACCAAATGACTGCCATGTTGTCTGTCTGAATTGCAACCATCTCCAGAGGGAGGCAGTCCTGGGAGGCTTGCAACGACAGAAGAACTGTTCTCATCTCTAAAGTTTATATGCAGCTTGGTCTCTTCTGGGGACCACGTGCCTTGGACAGTCTTCCCCTGAAAATGCCCCCCACCCCAACAGGGAGGTGCCCGTGGTCACTGTGGCCATGGGAGAGAAAAGAGCTTCTTTAGAGAGAGATACAGAGACTGAAGACACTGCTGGAGGTGACATCTGCACATGGCTGTCAATTTTATGGTCATAGACAGGGGATGAAGCAGAGAAGACCATTGGACAGTTATGGTCCATTGCAAAGACTCTCATGAGGTACTTGCCTAGGAGAACGAGATGAATGGTGGAGGCCATGGTCCAGAGAGCCTGAAGAACCAGGTGAATCGAGGGATGTGACGGATTTAAAATCTGCATGACCTGATCTCATATCAACTGAATTCTGTGCAAGGGTAAGGCTGCAATCTCTGAAACAGAGTCTAAGTGAACCCCTATGAATTCCAACTGTTGAGTGGGGATCAGACTGGATTTTGCAAGGTTAGCAGTTATCCCCCAACTGACAGAAGAGGGAGAGAACATAACGAATCACCTGAACCAGTTGATGACTCGAAGAAGCTGTGAGGAGCCAACTGCTGAGGTACGGAAAGACCTAGAACCCCTGAGGCGCTACCACTGCTATACATTTGGTAAACACCTCGGGGGGGGGGGACCAAAGATTAGGACTCTGAACTGGTAATGATAGACTCCTATCCGGAAGTGGAGATGTCTCCAGAAATGCCGGTCTATTTTGATGTGAGAGTAGGCGTCCTGGAGATCCACAGAGCATATCCAATTATCGTTGTGTATAAGTGGCAGAATGGACTGAGCAGTGACCAACTGGAACTTTGATTTCTTCACTGAAAGAGTTAGCTTGCTGAGATCCAGAATAGGATGTAGGTTCCCCAGTCTTTTTTGGCACTAAAAAGAAGTGAGAGTAAGTGACGGATCTTTTGTCCTGCTAGGACCTTCTGTTTAGAAGAAGTTGTTGAACTTCTTTAATGGCTAATTCCGTTTGACTGGGTGGAACATCTAGGAGGTAATGTCCTACTGGAGGGGGTTCCAAAAAGGTAATGAAATAGCCCCTAGAAATGATATTTAACACCCACTGATCAGAAGTGATGTTTGTCCAGGCTAGTGGGTGTAGGGGAATGTGACCCCCAACTGCCTGCATGGCAGAGCAGCCAGGCAATGCTTCAGGAGCACTGATAGGGCTGCTTAGAGAAGGGTTCCCTCGAGCCCTGATTTTGCAGACCCCTCTTGCCTCAAGGTTGGCAGCATCCATTGAAACTCTCCTCCTGCCTCTGGAAGATGATTCGTCAGGAGCATCCTGAAAGGGAACCTGTACCTTATGGCACAACATCTTTCTGGTTCCCTGTTGGGTGTTAGAGAAGGACCTATGGGGGGTAGAAACTACATCCCCACCACAGGCAAGAATCTTCTCTTCCTGCTCGCTGCAGGTCAAAGTGTCCTTCATGGAAGGTCCAAAGAGAGTATAACCATCGAAGGGGGCATTGGTAAAGAATGTCTTAACGGGTTCCGCAAACCCACATAAGCATAGCCAGGCATGAAGCCTCAAGGCAATGCCTGTACCAGCAGCTCAACAGGTAGTTTCCATGGCACTGGAAATTAACCTCATTGAGGAATTTGCGAGGGAGGTCAAAGTGGATAGCTTGGGAGACACCTGCTTGAGGTTCTCCTCCGGCAACAACTCTGAAAGGGAAGTGGAAAACTCTTGGAACAAATCCCTTTGGAAGCAGATAAAATTTGCCATGTAATTTGTCACTCTCAGTCCAAAAGTAGCTGAGGCGTACACCCACTTCCCAAAACAGTCTATCACTCGGGACTCCCTGTTCAGGGGATGGACCGTGGAGCTCTGCTCTGCCAACTCCTTTTTCGTGGCAGTGGCAACCACGATGGCATCAACTAAGACTCCACTGCTCCAAAAAGAAAGGTTTGCAGAAGGGCAAAGGAACTTGTTGGCCCGATCTGGAACAGGCTCCACCATGTCCGGTTCCTTCCAGGCCCTGCTGGAGATCAAATCCACTAGCTCATAAAAAGGGGGGGAAACCCAGGAGGTAGACTGGCCCATCCCAAAGGCCATCAGAAAAACGGACTCCTCCGAAGATGAGGGCTGGGGAGACCATCCACCCTTTTGTTTCAAGAGCTCAAGGATGTCTCCGAAGGAGACATCATCGGGTAGAGATCTGGGGGACCAGTCTCCTTCCTCGAGGTCAATATCCTCAGTGAGGGACTCCACGAGGGAGTCCAAGTGCCTCCTGCTGCACTTTCTCTTATGATGAACCTCCTCCACTGGGGGGTCCGGGAAGGACTCGGAAGAGATAGGGACTCCCAGAGGGGAGGAAACCCCCTGAAGGCTCAATGGAGAGGACTGAACCAGGACAGGATGGGAGACCTCACCGGCTGAAGTAGAGAGGCAGGGAGGGACCTGGAGGTGCAGCAGAGGAAACACTAGACATGGAGAAGGTAAGTCCTCTCTACCACCCACAAAAGTTTGGAGTGGTGTTTGAAGGTCCATACTATATTCGTGGTCATTGCTGAGTTTGTCCTGTGGATTTGCACTTCGGTACAGGGCAAACCCCGCACAGAGGGTGGGGGAACAGAATAATCCAGGGACTCCAGTAGGGTCGAGAAAGGGGGGATTCTCGGCCTCACCGGAATCTGGCTGCAGACATCCTAGTCCCTAAAATCCAAAGCCACCGGGATTGCATGCGGAGAACAAGAAACCAGGGGGCAGGGTGATTCTCCCCTGGACGCATGGGCAGGAAAAGCCAGGATCCCCAACTCTATTTGGGCCTTGAGGAAGCTCCTCATCATCCTGTTCATGTCTTAGAGCAAAAGACTCTTAGAAGATCTAGAGGAGGAAGAGGAGTGAGTAGACGTGGAGACCGACCTTCCTGACCTACTGCCAGGTTCTGGGGAATGGATCAGATGTCTCGGAACAGACTGGGACCTCTGTTTACAGGCTGAAGGGACGGCAGCTTCCTCCAAGACTATAATCTGATCCAACACCCTGTTAAATCCGAAGGCCTAGTCACCTCAGCAGATGGATTAGACGAACTGGTTGGATCCGATGCTGGCCTAACCTTGGTCGGATCCAAGGGCCTCTGATCCAGAGAGGCTCTGGATCCGACAGACTGCTCCACAGCTCTCGAAACCTCGGATCCGAGATGGACTGGGATTGGATCCCGCGACTTAGGATCCGACAGCCACAGTTTCTTGGCGAGAGCTGGCTGGAGGGAAGGGGTCTTCCTCTTCGGATCAGAAGAGGAAGTCTTCAAGGGGGAGATGAAACACCCCCCCCCCCCCGGGCCAGACCCTTTAGTAGGAGCTTACTGTGGTGCTCCACCAAAGCCCTGATGTTAAATGCGGCACAAGGGTCGCTTTCAACCTCCAGGTGCAGAGCGCTCAAGCAATACACACACTCCTCGTGCATGTCGGAATAAGGCATTTTCTGTCTGCACAAGGAACACTTTTTAAAGCTTATCAGACATGATCCTAAACTACAACTATGAGCATTAAGACACTAAAACAGTAAAGCACTAAAACACTACAGCCTAATGGCTAAAAGAGAAAAAGGGCACCAAAGCCCCAACACCCATACACAACCTAAACTAAGCCAAGGGAGGAGAAGAATTAACTACGTAAATGCTAACCCACTCAAGCGACACCAGAAAAATCTACACTAGAGGAAAACTACCTGACCTAAGGTACAAGAAAAAGAAAAAGTCACTTACCTAGCCAGAGCCAGAGGAACACGCGTCTGCACAGGAAGCAAAGCAAATGAGATCTGGGGGTTAGAGGACAGCAGGGCATCATGGGGGAGGAAGGAGATAGAGCCTTGGATTTATCTGCTGAAGGTTGTCAGCTTGGATCCGATGTCGGATCCTAGACTCTATGGTGATGAATGATGACATGGATAACATCAGATCAGTCCATTTATTCTTAAAGTAAACTGGTTATCTGGTGGTCTGACTTAGGAATTAATAAACTACACAGTCACTCAACAGGTAGCACTCTCTTGTTTTTTGATGCTGGAAAATCACAAAGCTGTGGGTTCTGTTCCAGGACAATTTGCTTGAATAACTTTTCCAATTCTGACACTACAGTTCATCATAAGCAGAAGAGATGTTACACTTCTGATGTGTCATCTTTTTTATGTAAACTAAACCAATGTTATATCTGTATGAGATGGGGGTAGCACAGGTAGAAGTGAAAAAAAAAAGTTTAGGGGACTCTTCCTAGTGACCTGACCAAATTTCCTTAGACTATGAGAACACCACTCTCAGGTCTCCCTTGAAAATAAGCTATGTCATATGGGACCAACCAATAAACAAAAATAAAACAAAATAAATACATAATGGACACAAAAGATTCATCTCCCAAATTCTCATATAAACCAATAACAAGAATCCTTCGGTCAAGTTCATTGAGATTACCTCACCTGACATTCCCAATAACTCTTCAGCCCACACCTCTAAAGAATTTTCTATTTTGTGACTTACACTAGTTCCAGCCTCATTTACAGAAATTAAAATTATGCACTTACCACAACAACAGAGCTTCAAGATCAACATCTATTCACATCAACACATAGGATTAGTAGCTGCAAGTTCTAGTCAGCTCCGCAACTGAAACCTCCACAGGTTATAAAGTACAGTTTTGTACCTACCATAAATGTAGATGTTCGAAGATCCACATTGCTGCAGTCCTTACACTTGGGTAGTCCGCTGTCCTCGGTCGGCCCGAATATCAAAGTATACGGCTGACGTCGGTCAAGGCGCATTAGACTGACATCAGGACGTCAGGGTACAAATGCGCATGACCGACGTCATATCCTCAGTCTTTTCTTGCCCCAGATGTCAGAAGACCCTAACAAGAAAGGTCAAAACCCAAAGACAACAAACAACCAACCAACCACCCTAGCACTAATAATATGTACAATATATACAATATACACAATATGTACAATCCAACCCACACAACCGCCTCTAACTACAGAGGGGAAGGAGGGAGGGTAAATTGGACTGCAGCAATGTGGATCTTCGAACATCTACATTTATGGTAGGTACAAAACTGTACTATGTTCTTCATCTCACATTGCTGCAGTCCTTACACTTGGGTAGAATCCCAAAGCAGAGGTAAGGGAGGATGGCACAACTATAAAGAAGCAGGAGCTGCCAAAATGCCCTGTAAAATAACAGTGGCAAAACCAGCCCTAGATTTAGAGTAAAGTGGAAGGTGATAATGCTTAGAGAAGGTATGCACTGAACTCCAGGTAGCTGCCTCCAAGATATCTTTAGTTGCCACCCTTAAAAAGCTGTTGAAGTGGCAGTAGCCCTAGTGGAATGAGGCCTAATCCCAGCTGGAACCTCCTTGCCATGATGGGAATAACAGAAAGCAATGCAACACCCAATCCACCTAGAAATAGTTTGTTTT
This sequence comes from Protopterus annectens, assembly GCF_019279795.1. NCBI lineage: Eukaryota > Metazoa > Chordata > Ceratodontiformes > Protopteridae > Protopterus > Protopterus annectens. Next base: position 1,564,936,297 of record NC_056735.1, read on the forward strand.
GACACAGGCTTGCCCTGAGAACTCAAAGCAAAAGAAACAAATAACTGCTGAGACTGCCTGAACCCTTTAGTTCTGCTCAAATAATATCGCAACTGCCTGTGTATATCCAAAGTGTGCAAAATCTTTTCCCCATTATTTTGGGGGTTTGCATAAAAGGTAGGCAAATGAATAGTTTGGTTTAAAGCCACACTAGAAACCACTTTAGGCATAAAGGAAGGATTAGTACGCAAAGATACCCTATCCTTATGGAAAATTAAGAAAGGCTCAACTGCCATAAGGGCCTGTAATTCAGAAACCCTTCTCGCAGAGATAATGGCTAACAAAAAAGCAGTCTTCCATGATAAATATTTCAACTCAGCAGTAGCTGCAGGCTCAAAAGGTTGTAGAGTGAGTTTCTCCAACACAAAATTGAGATCCCAAGCAGGAGTAGGAGCTCTTCGTGGGGGTCTTATATTCTTTGCACCTCTAAGGAATTGCTTAAACAAAGGATGAGAAAACAATGGTGGGTCACAATCATAGTGAGCAGAAATTGCTGCAGCATGAATCTTAATAGAAGAGAAGGACAAACCTTTGTCCAGTAACTCAGTAAGATATTGAAGAGCCACACTTAAATTAGGCTTAGAAACATCAAATGCTTTGCTGCACTCCAAAATAAAAATCTCTTCCATTTATCTGCGTACACTTTCCTTGTACTAGGCCTTCTGGCCTCCAAAATAACATTCAAAACTTGCTGTGGAAGCTGAAACCCTCCAGGGTTTAAAACAGAATATGCCAGGCTGTCAGGTGAAGAGAGTGAAGTTTGACATTGAGTAAATGACTGTTCTCCTGAGACAGCAGGTGTGGAATCGAAGGTAAAGGCCATGGCGGCTCCCGTACCAGACTTCTCAGTAGTGGGTACCAATGCTGTCGAGGCCAATCTGGAGCTATTAAAATCATCTTTGGTTTGTCCTGTCTGACCTTCAGAAGTACCTTTGGGAGGAGAGGCAGAGGTGGAAAGGCATACACATGAAGATTGCTCCAATTGAATGAAAGAGCATCCACTTTCCAAGCTGTGGGATGAAAACTTTTGTGCAAAACTTTGGCAGCTGGTAGTTTAGTGGAGAAGCGAACAGATCTATGTCTGGAGTTCCCCATGACACTGTCAATTTCTGAAAACTTGAGGATCCAATTTCCACTCGTGGGGATCCATTATTTGTCTGCTCAACACATCTGCTAAGGAGTTCTGTGCTCGGCAGAAACCTTGCCTGAAGATTTAGCTGTAAACTGAGAGCAGTCTCCCACAAAATCATTGCTTGTCTGCACAGAGGATAAGAATGTGTTCCCCCTTGCTTGTTGATGTACCACATGACAGTTGTGTTGTCTGTTAGAATCAACACCTGTCCTGGAAGAAGTAAATCCTTGAAAGCTATTAATGCAAATTGGACTGCTAACATCTCCTTCAGATTGATATGTAGATGTAGAAGTCTGGCAGGCCACTTGTCTTGTATCCACTTTCCATTTAGATGAGCTCCCCAAGCTTTGTCTGAGGCATCTGTCGTTAGAATCTGACTCGCCTCTGGCCGGGTCACAGAGAGTCCCTTGTTTAGGTGACATTCCTGAGCCCACCACAAAAATTCCTTTTGAATGCAAGGTATTATCTGAATGACAGTGTCCATATCCTGGCAGTGCTGTGTCCATAGATTTTGAGATACCATTGTAGCTTCCTCATATGCAGTTTGGCATTGGGAAGCACCAGAATACAAGATGCCATGAACCCCAAGGCTTGAAGGACTGTCCTTGCAGTCAGCCTGGACTGATGAGACAATTGATGGAAGTAAAGAGAAAGATTCTGTTGTTTGTCCGGGGTCAAAAAGGCCATCTGGGATGCTGTATTCAGTCTCACACCCAGAAAGCACATGTCCTGAGAGGGTACTAAACTGGACTTTATTTCGTTCACAGAATACCCCAGGCATCTTAGCACTGCTATCACAAAATGTAGATGATGAAGAAGTTCGTCCTTTCCTTGAGCCAGAATCAGGCAATCGTCCAAATAAGGATAGATCTGTATTCCTCTTAGCCTGAAGAAAGCTATCACTGGAGCCAGAACCTTCGTGAATACTCTGGGCGCAGTAGATAAGCCAAAGGGCAATGCAGAGAACTGATAATGAGAAGTCCCAGCCAGCGTAGATACTTCCTGCAACTTAGCCTGATAGGAACATGAAGGTAAGCCTCCTTGAGATCCAGAGTCACCATCCAGTGATCTTTGCCCAGCAGAGGTAAAAGCTGTTGTAACGTCAACATTTTGAACTTGGGAATGTCCAGATAAGTGTTGAGGATAGATAAATCCAAAATTGGTCTCCACGTGTTCCCCTTCTTTGGAACTAGGAACAGGCGAGAATAAAATCCTAGGCCCACTTCTGACAGAGGGACCGGTTGTATGGCCCCTATTTGGAGCAGCAGAGAAATTTGTTTGTGAGCCTCTATTCTTTGCTGAGGAGGAACGTCTGGCATGCCTTTGAAATGAGGCAAGGTATGGAAATAAAACCTGTAACCTCGGTGTATGATATCCAGTACCCATCTGTCTTGGGTAATTAAACTCCAATTTTCCTTGAAGAGTGCCAACCTTCCTCCCAAAGGTGCTGCCAGACGAGAAGGCTCTGGCAGCTGAAAAGGTAGGTCATTGGGTCTGTTTACGAAAGGACTGACCCCTACCCTCACCAGAAGACTGTGCAGGTGAACTCCTGTTCTAGGCCTGAAAGAGCCCTGAGCTCTGCCCCTACCACGTCTAGACCTACCCCTAGACTGGGAATCATAAGAAGGATCGTCCACCCCTTGGTAGGCCAATTTCTGCTAAACTTCGGAGGCTGAACCTGCAAAAAATCTTTAACAGTCTGCATAGACTTAGCCTTGTCTTCCATTTTCTTTAAGACTGCCTCAACAGGTGAACCAAACAACACATCAGATTGTAAAGGAGCATCTAAAATCCTCGTCTTAACATGTTCAGATAAATTCTGATCCCTCAGCCAGGTGTGCCTGCGAAGAACTGACCCAGTGGCAGCCACCCTGGACGAGGCCTGTACAGCATCAAAACCACATTGCAAAGAATGCTTACCCACTTGTTCAGAGACATGTACCAAATCTTGTAACTCTTTACACTCAATACCTTCCGCCAGAGCATCTACCTTAGACTTCAACTGAGAAAGTAGATAGTTTTGGTATTTCAACATGTGAAACTGGCAATTCAGAGCCCTCATAGCTAGGGTGGAAGAAGTATAGACTTTCTTTCCCCACCTATCCAAAGCCCTGGCCTCTTTATCAGGAGGAACCGGATTTTTAACAACAGAAGCCTTAACCCCCTTAGGCCCCTGACTGACAGTTTCTGGGTCCACCCTAGGACTCTTAAAAAGATACTTATGAGCTTCAGGCACCCTATAGTACCTATCCGGTTTAACAGGAGCAGGAGGCAAAGAATCAGGATTAAGAGAAGCCTCTGCAAACACATCCTCCACAACATCCAGAACAGGAGGTATAGCCAAAGGCCTATGCTGGGGTAAAAACAAAAATTCCCTAAGCCTTTTCCTGGAATCAGAGAAGTCCTGACCTTCCCACTTAAAATGCTCCATCATGGAATGAAGAGTCTCTGAAAAAGAAAAATCCTCAGGAGGAGAAGCAGAAGGAGTAGAATCATCCACATCAGAATCTGAATAAGGAGAATACTCCTGCAAGTCTTCAGCCGAAGACTCTGAAACATCTGAAGCCTGCTCAAAACTCCCCAACTCAGGTTCCACCCTAGGCCTCTTATCAGGAGGGGGCAAAGAACCTCTAATCAAAGTAATTAAATCTTCTGCCATTTTAAGCATATGCTTCTTGGGCACAGATCCTGAAGAACTAGGAGTGACCCCAACTGAAGCTAAACCTGGCCTGCCTCTGGGGGAAGCCTTGGAAACAGAAGGAGAAGGCCTAACCACCCTAGGAAGGGAGGGGAGTACAGTAACCTGAGAAGCCCCTTCTGCCTGACCTGCCTCCAGAGAGGCCACATCCTGCAATAACAAGGTCTCCCCCTGGGACTCCAGAGAAACCTCCGGTGGAACCACCGGCTCCACTGATACCTCTAAAGAACCGGCGTCCGGTACGGACGACTCCTCTTGCCTGGACTTAGCTGCTTTATCCTTGCGCTTCTTCGAAGAAGCGGGCGTCGGAGCATCCGACGGCATATTGTAATTGCACCGCTTCCCGAAGACTAACCTGGCACAGTCTAACCTTCTCTTAATAGTGCGCTTATTGAATCTAGCACAAAAGCAACACCCAACAACGTCGTGCTCAGGCCCTAAGCAAGGAATACACAAACTATGGTAATCTCTATGCGGTATCTGTTTCCCACAAGAAATACAGTTATTCACTTTTTCTGACATCCGGTAAACCACTGAGGCAAGAAAAAACTAAAATATTCCCAACGGGTACTTAGCCAACTTTGACTCGGTCTGAAACTCCGAATTGAAAAATTTCAGAGCATGAACGGCACTTGCAACGCTGCTTCTGCATCGGACCATGCGGCAAAAAAGACTGAGGATATGACGTCGGTCATGCACATTTGTACCCTGACGTCCTGATGTCAGTCTAATGCGCCTTGACCGACGTCAGCCGTATACTTTGATATTCGGGCCGACCGAGGACAGCAGACTACCCAAGTGTAAGGACTGCAGCAATGTGAGATGAAGAACATCTTCTCCCCTTCTCCAATAATGCTCTGTGTTTTCTGGCCTTTGAGACCACACCCCTTGGACTGGCTGCCTTAAGCAATGTCCCCCAACCTAAGGGTAGATGCATCCATGGTGACTGCTACTGGGGAGGGGTGGATGAATGAATGGGCTGCCCAAAGATAAACTGGAATGTTGTAATCACAAAATCAGATGGTTCATGCAGACATGAGATACTTATACAAGGGTAGACACAGAGTCTTATACACTAAGATCACAGAACTTTGAGGGTACTTTATAAGGCCCTCATGAATAGAACCATGAAGATTGATGCCACTATCAGACCTTGACCTTTAAGACACAATACAGCTGTGACTTCAACAGATGCTATTAAGGTGTATACGTGCAGCTGAAGAACTAAAACCTTGACTAGTATAAGACTGTCTCTGCAAGACAGTGTGTCCCCCTATGCATATCAGTGCTTGTGTTAGCTACATCTGGGACTGAACAAGGCACTGCTGAAGAAAGTCTTGAAGTTGTCGTCAGAATCACAATGTCATAGCCAGACATGCCTACACATTTACTACATTATGTGTAAGTCTTGTCAAAAGATTTGAAATGGTTGACAGAGCTGATGCCAGTGATTTGCACTTGGTATGCATTTTGCAGTGCATTACCTTATGCAACCTGTGGCTTATTTTGCCTGCTCATCCGTTTTGATATCCAGTCATGTGCTGTAAATATTTTTTATTCATTTTTTTATCGTGGTTGGGAGCTGACCTCAGTGGTGCATTTTCAGGCCCAGCCCAGGGCATACAACCAATGTGCAGAATAAAAACTTATTACTTCAAGCAAATATATAGCAATTACACAATTAATACAAGCAATTTTCAAGAAGTACAGATTATAAAGTAACAATCTAGGACGAAGTCTTTAGTGCTGAGATAGTTCAATACTTGAGTGTAGAGCTGAGGGAAAGTAGTTGTGGTAAAGGATAGAAATGAGGTAAGCTCAAAGCGCAGAGGGAAACTTTGTGTGGAAGAAAGGGAAGCACAAAGTACAGAGGGAAATTATGTGTGAAAGAAATCGAAGCACAAAGTGCATAGGGAAATCATGTGTGGAGGAAAGGGTAGGGGACTGGGGAGAAGGTGAAGTGGAAGGGTAGGCGATTACATGGTGATGTATGGAGTCAGTTGATGGGATTATTGTGGAAGCATTTGCAGTAAACCAGTCTAATAAGGTGGCACTTTAATTCTTTTTTGAAGTTACTGAATAAAGAGATGGATTTTATGTCCACTTAAATGGATTCCCAAATTTTTGGTTTCAGTAGACAGTATGCATGTTTTACTTTTTTTAGGCTGCTGAAGGGGGTTTGTAATTGTGGAGTGAGGGTGGATAGGGATCTGACATTACTCTTTGACAAAATTCTCTCTGGGATAGTTACTGCAGGGTGAGGGATGCTTTGTTCTATGACTTTGAATTAAGAAATTATCTGAGAGATGGGGAGTTTAGTATCCTAAGGGGAAAAAGAGAAGCATAAACTAGTTTATCAAATGGTCCATGGCCTTAGAATCCTTATCTGGAGAAGGATGAATGGATTCTGGCCTACTAGTTCTCTTTCTATTACTGCAGTCACTACTACAGAGTTGGCTATGGCAGTCTTTGTCTGACATTACCAGTCTTTAGCAGGCCAGGGGAACTTATCTGACCTACTTGAGATGACACCGAGTACCTGCCACACATGCACATGCACATACAAACACTCACACACACACTCCACATGTCCAAAACAATCATTCTGTCTGAAACCACCAAAATGTTGCCAGGGGAAAGAGAAGGATTCCAGCAGGAGACAGCCTACAGACAATAATCCCTTCATATGCATATGATCAAAAAACACAATTGTAGACTTCACACTTAAGGTCCAGCTACACAGCAAATTCCAACAGAAAAAAAACAGACGATCCGGACCACCAGACTGATAAAAAAAATAAGAAGTTATGTACTCACCATAACGTTCCATCTGAGTAGGTAGACTTCATTTGTCTGCAACCTTTGGGAATCGGATCCGACCTCAGATCCGAGCCGGCAATCTTTCATAGCTTAGATCCGAGCTCCTAGCTCCTCCCCTTCACCCATAATCCCCTGCCAACCCTGACTTGACCTCAGATCAAGTTTGCCCATAACCAATAAGGCTGAAAAAGGAAACTAACTACCTTCCTTAAAGGGCAGAGTAAAAACTTCTGGCCAAATAATATCCGAAGGTCAGGGGGAAGGAGGGTGGGACGGTTGCAGACAAATGAAGTCTATCTACTCAGATGGAACGTTATGGTGAGTACATAACTTCTTAATCTGAAGTAGTTAACTTAATTTGTCAGCAACCTTTGGGACAGAGTCCCCAGCTACCTGTACCTTGGGTGGCCTTCATGGAAGGATGTTCCGGAGCACTGCAGAGCCAAAGGATGCTCTCCCTCTAGAGATAATATCCAATTTATAATGGTTGATGAAGGTATGAGGTGAAGCCCAAGTGGCTGATAAGCAAATATCATCCAGGGGTACTCTAGACCGAAAGGCAGCAGAAGTAGACATGGACCGAGTAGAGTGGGCACGGACTCCCTGAGGTGCGGGCCTGCCAGAACTTTCATAAGCCAAAAGGATGCATTGTGAAATCCACCTTGACAAGGTGACCTTCGACACAGATTTACCCAAGTTAAATTTGGCAAAGGAGACGAACAACTGGTCAGATTGTCTATGACCAGCCGTTCTATGAATGTAAAAACGCAGCTGTCTATGCACATCTAAAGAATGTAGTTTGTATTCTCCTTTGTTCTGGTATTCAGGAAAAAAAAATGGCAGATTAATAGATTGGTTAATATTTGCCTTGGAAGCAATCTTAGGAAGGAATGAGGGATTGGTCCTGAGGTAAACCCTATCCTTGTGGAAGGTCAAGTAAGGAGGTTTTACACATAGGGCTTGAAGTTCAGAGACCCTCCTAGCTGAAGTAATAGCGACGAGAAAGGCTGTTTTCCATGACAAATGTTTGAGATCAGCTGAAGCTGCAGGTTCAAAGGGGGAGCTGTCAAGGCCTGAAGTACTAAAGTCAAATCCTAGGGAGGCACTACTTCCTTTATTGGAGGTCTGAGTAGGAAGGTGGCCTTCAGAAAGGTCTTACATAACTTTGTGGTGATCAATGGACCCAGTTCATGTCACACGTGGTAATGAGAGATAGCTGCTAGTTGAACTTTGACTGTGGAACAGCTAGCCCCCTGATGAAAAAGCCCTGAAAGGAAATCCAAAATGGCGGGCAACGGAGCTGTGAAAGGGTCTAGGTTCTGACGCTCCGCCCAAATAGCAAACGTCTCCATTTACTCCTATAGACTTTCCTAGTAGAGGGCTTATGTGCTGCTACTAGGATAGCTTTAACTGGGAAGGAGATACCGGGAGTCCTAGCTACGAGTGGAACTGGAGCAACCAAGCCATAAGCTTGAGATTGTCCAGGTTCGGGACTGGGAGGCCTAGGGGGTGGGAAATCAGATCCGGGAGAGGATCTAGAATCCAAGGCAGATTCACCAGATGAGACCAGAGGTAAGGGAGCCAAGCTTGACAAGGCCAGAATGGGGCAATGAGGATCATTTTGCTCCCCAACCGACTGGCTTTCTGTAGAAGCTTCAGCATCAGAGGTAGAGGGGGGAAAGCAGAGAGTAGACCGGGAGGCCAAGCATGCACCAGAGCGTCTCTCGGGAATTCCCCGGCGGGGGGAATTAGAGCGAAGTAGCTGTTGCATTTCGCGTTTGAAGGAGAGGCGAAGATATCGCAACAGGGTTGTCCCCATATGGCAAATATCCGCTTCGCCACCTGGGGATTGAGAGACCACTCATAAGGAGACAGTATGGTGCGACTGAGTTTGTCCGCCAGGATGTTGGACCGTCCCGGAATGTGCGTTGCAATAAGAAAGTGGTTGGTGGAGATCGCCCATTCCCACACTCTCATAGCTTCTCGACAGAGTGGGTAGGACCTGGTTCCCCCCTGTTTGTTGATGTACCAGACCACTGACATGTTGTCTGACTGAACTGCAACTGTTCCTGTAGGAAGAAGGCTCTGAAGTGCTTGCAACGACAACAGCACTGCCCTCATCTCTAGAACATTTATATGCAATGAGGTCTCTGTATCGTTCCATGTGCCTTGGACCGTCCTGCCCGCATAATGCCCCCCAAACCCAAGGTGAGAGGCGTCCGTGGTCACCGTGGCGAGTGGAGGGGCCATGGAGAAAGGGTGTCCCGCTTGGAGGTCCGGTGATTGTAACCACCATGCGGACAGCCCTTTTGCAAGCCTTGCTGAGGGGAATGGGGTGACTGAGAGGGTATCGACGGAAGGACCATTGGGCTTGGAGAGTCCACTGCAAAACCCTCATGTTCAGGCAAGCCATGGGGAGCAGGGTAATTGCGGCTGCCATGGAGCCCAGTGCCCTCAGGACCAATCCCGCTGGGGGAGCCGACGATAGTAAAATGGCCTGCACATGTATCCTCAGGGTGTGAAGTCGCTCGGTGGTTAAGAAGGCTAGTAAGTTGTTGGTATCTAATCTGGCCCCGATAAAGTCTATCACCTGAGTCGGGTTGAGAAAGGATTTGTCCGTGTTGACGATGATCCCCAGCCGGGGAGCAAGGTGGAGAAAGTAATTCCTGGCTGAGCAGAGTAGATGCCTTGTTGGGGCGGTCAGGAGCCAGTCGTCTAGGTATGGAAACACCTGCATTCCCTGGAGCCTCAGGTGGGCCGCTATCACTGCTAATACCTTGGTGAACACCCTGGGGGCTGAGGTGAGACCGAAGGGAAGGACCTTGAACTGATAATGACTGGCTCCTAGCCGGAAGCGGAGAAACCTCCTGGATCGTTTGTCCATCAAAAAGTACAGTTTTGTACCTACCATAAATGTAGATGTTCGAAGATCCACATTGCTGCAGTCCTTACTTATGGGTAGTCCGCTGTCCTCGGTCGGCCCGAATACCAAAGTATTAGGGTGACGTCGGTCATGGGCGCCTAGATCTGACATCAGAGCGTCAGGGAATAAAGGCGCATGATCGACGTCATATCCTCAGTCTTTTCTTGCCCCAGATGTCAGAAGGCCAAACCAGAAAGGCCACAGCCAAAAACAGAATACCTCCCAAAAACATGCCCAACAACAACCATCACCTAAAGCATAGCACCAAATCAAACTACAGTGGGGAAGGAGGGAGGGTAAATTGGACTGCAGCAATGTGGATCTTCGAACATCTACATTTATGGTAGGTACAAAACTGTACTATGTTCTTCATCTCACATTGCTGCAGTCCTTACTTATGGGTAGAATCCCAAAGCAATGGGAAAGGGAGGATGGTAAAAATCATAAAGCATTAGGGGCCGCTAAAATGCCCTGTACAATTGCAGTGGCAAATCCAGCCCTAGACTTAGAATAAAGAGGAAGGTGGTAATGTTTAGAAAAGGTATGCACTGAACTCCAAGAAGCTGCCTCCAAAATGTCTTTTGTAGCTACCCCCCTTAGAAAGGCCGTAGAAGTAGCAGTAGCCCTAGTGGAATGAGGCCTGATTCCAGCAGGAATCTCCTTACCATGATGGGAATAACAGAAAGAAATACAAAACCCAATCCATTTAGAAATAGTTGGTTTTGAAACAGGTTTACCCTGTGAACCCAAAGCAAAAGAAACAAACAATTGCTGAGACTGTCTGAACTCCTTGGTTCTGCTCAAATAATAACGCAACTGCCTGTGAATATCCAAAGTGCAAAATTTTCTCCCCTTTATTTTGGGGTTTGCATAAAAAGTAGGCAAATGAATAGTTTGATTTAAGGCCACACTAGAAACCACTTTAGGCATAAAGGAAGGATTAATGCATAAGATACCCTATCCTTATGAAAAATCAGGAAAGGCTCCACTGCCATGAGGGCCTGTAATTCAGAAACCCTTCTTGCAGAGGTAATGGCCAACAAAAAGCAGTTTTCCATGACAAATACTTTAACTCGGCAGTAGCTGCAGGCTCAAAAGGTTGTAGAGTAAGTTTTTCCAACACAAAATTGAGATCCCAAGCAGGAGTAGGAGCTCTCGTGGGGTCTTATATTCTTTGCCCCTCTAAGAAATTGCTTAAACCAAGGATGAGAGAATAAAGGAGGGTCACAATCATAGTGAGCAGAAATGGCTGCAGCATGAACCTTTATCGAGGAGAAAGACAAACCCTTGTCCAATAGCTCAGTAAGATATTGAAGAGCAACACTTAAATCAGGTTTGGAGACATCAAGGTTCTTTCCTTTGCTCCAAATAAAAAATCTCCTCCATTTATCAGCGTAAACTTTCCTGGTACTAGGCCTCCTGGCCTCCAAAATAACATTCAAAACTTGTTGTGGAAGCTGAGACCTTCCAGGGTCTAAAACAGAATATGCCAGGCTGTTAGATGCAGAGACTGAATCTTGACATTGAGGAAGTGACTGTCCTCTTGTGACAAAAAGTGCGGAATCAAAGGCAGAGGCCATGGAGGTTCTCGTACTAAACTCCTCAGTAGTGGGTACCAGTGTTGTCGAGGCCAATCCGGTGCTATCAAAATCATGGTTGGCTTGTCTTGTCTGGCCTTCAAAAGTACCTTGGGAAGAAGAGGCAGAGGTGGAAAGGCATATACATGCAGATTGTTCCAACTGAATGATAGAGCGTCCACCCTCCAAGCTGTGTGATGAAACATTTTTGTGCAAAACTTTGGCAACTGGTAATTTAGTGGAGAAGCGAACAGATCTATGTCTGGAGTTCCCCATAACACTGTCAACTGTTGAAATACATGAGGATTTTTTGTGCAAAACTTTGGCAACTGGTAATTTATTGGAGAAGCGAACAGATCTATGTCTGGAGTTCCCCATAACACTGTCAACTGTTGAAATACATGAGGATCCAATTTCCACTCGTGAGGATCCACTATTTGTCTGCTCAATACATCTGCTAAGGAGTTCTGTGCTCCTGGTAGAAACCTTGCCTGAAGAGTGAGGTGTAGTTTGAGAGCAGTTTCCCACAGAATCATCGCTTGCCTGCAAAGAGGGTAAGAATGGGTTCCCCCCTGCTTGTTGATGTACCACATGACAGTAGTGTTGTCAGTTTGAATCAACACCTGCCCTGGGTGAAGTAAATCTTTGAAAGCCATCAATGCAAACTGGACTGCTAACATTTCCTTCAAGTTGATATGCAAATGTTGGAGTTTGACAGGCCACGTGTTTTGCACCCATTTTCCATTGAGGTGTGCTCCCCAAGCCTTGTCCGAGGCATCTGTCGTTAGAATCTGACTCGCCTCTGGCCGGGTCACAGAGAGTCCCTTGTTTAGGTGACATTCCTGAGCCCACCACAAAAACTCCTTCTGAATGCAAGGTATTATCTGAATGACAGTGTCTAGATCTTGGCAGTGCTGTGTCCACACATTTTCGGGGTACCATTGAAGCTTCCTCATATGCAATTTGGCATTGGGAAGCACCAGAATACAAGATGCCATGAACCCCAAGGCTTGAAGGACTGTCCTTGCAGTCAGCCTGGACCGTAGAGACATTTGCTGGATATAAAGAGAAAGGCTTCTTTGTTTGTCCGGGGTCAAAAAGGCCATCTGGGAAGCTGTATTCAGTCTCACACCCAGAAAGCACATGTCCTGAGAGGGTACTAGACTGGACTTTGTTTCGTTCACAGAATACCCTAGGCATCTTAACACTGCCATCACATACTGTAGATGATGAAGAAGTTCGTCCTTTTCTTGTGCAATAATCAGGCAGTCGTCCAAATAAGGATAAATCTGTATTCCTCTTAGTCTGAAAAATGCTATCACTGGAGCCAGAACCTTTGTGAACACTCTGGGTGCAGTAGATAAGCCAAAGGGCAATGCAGAGAACTGATAATGTAAATTTCCAGCCCGAGCAGGTACCTCCTGCAACTGGGCCTGATAAGAACATGAAGGTAAGCCTCTTTGAGATCCAGAGTAACCATCCAGTGATCTTTTTCCAACAGAGGTAAAAGTTGTTGTAAAGTCAGCATCTTGAACTTTGGAATGTCCAGGTAAGTGTTGAGGATAGATAAATCCAAAATTGGTCTCCACGTGTTCCCTTTCTTTGGAACTAGAAACAGGCGAGAATAAAATCCTAGGCCCACTTCTGACAGAGGAACTGGCTGTATAGCTCCTATTTGAAGAAGTAAAGAAATTTGTCTGTGAGCCTCTATCCTTTGCCGAGGAGGGACGTCTGGCATGCCTTTGAAAGGAGGCATGGTGTGGAAATAGAACTTGTAACCTCGGTTTATAATGTCCAATACCCATTTGTCCTGGGTGACTAAATGCCAATTTTGCCTGAAAAGAGCCAACTTTCCTCCCAAAGGAGCTGCCAGGCAAGAAGAATCTGGCAGCTGAAAATGCAGGTCATTGGGCCTGTTTACGAAAGGACTGGCCCCTGCCCTCACCAGCAAGATTGAGCAGGCGAACTCCATTGTCTCGGCCTGAATGTACTCTGAGCTATGCCCCTACCACGCCTAGATCTACCCCTAGACTGAGAATCAGAAGTAGGGTACGTCCACCCCTTAGTAGGCCAATTTCTACTAAACTTTGGAGGTTGTACCTGCAAAAAATCTTTAACAGTCTGCATAGACTTAGCCTTATCTTCCATTTTCTTTAAGACTGACTCCACAGGAGGACCAAACAAAACTTCAGACTGTAAAGGGGCATCCAGAATTCCAGACTTAACATGCTCAGACAAATTCTGATCCTTAAGCCAGGCGTGCCTACGAATAACTGAACCAGTGGCAGCCACCCTAGAAGAAGCCTGTAAAGCATCAAAACCACATTGCAAAGAGTGCTTACCCACCTGTTCAGAAACATGCACTAAATCCTGCAATTCGTTACACTCTATGCCCTCTGCCAAAGCATCCACTTTAGATCTTAGCTGAGAAGGGAGGAAATTCTGATACTTCAACATATGAAACTGGCAGTTCAAAGCTCTCATTGCTAAAGTAGAAGAGGTATACACCTTCTTACCCCATCTATCCAAAGCTCTAGCTTCCTTATCCAGAGGAACCGGATTCTTAACAACAGAGGCTCTAACACCCTTAGGCCCCTGACTAATAGTTTCTGGGTCCGCCCTAGGACTCTTATACAGATATTTATGAGCCTCAGGCACCCTGTAATACCTGTCCGGTCTGTGGTAAAAACAAGAACTCCCTAAGCCTCTTCCGTGAATCAGAGTAATCCTGTTCCTCCCACTTAAAATGCTCCCTCATGGAATGCAGAGTTTCTGAAAATGAAAAATCCCCTGGAGGAGAAACAGAAGGAGTGGAATCCTCTGCATCAGAATCAGAATAAGGAGGGAAATCTTGAATGTCTTCAGCAGAAGACTCTGAATCATCTGAGGCCTGCTCCAAACTTTCCAACTCTGGCTCCATCCTGGGCCTCTTATCAGGAGGGGGCATAGAACCTCTAATTAAAGTAATCAAATCCTCTGCCATGTTAAGCATGTGCTTTTTAGGCACAGACCCTGAAGAACCAGAACTGACACCAGAGGAAGGCAAAACAGACCTGCCCTTAGAAGGAGCCTTAGAAACAGTAGCAGAAGGCCTAACCACCTTAGGCATGGAAGGGAGAATAGTAACCTGAGAGGCCCCTTCAGCCTGACCTGCCTCCTGAGAGGCCACATCTTGTAAAATCAAAGTTTCCCCCTGGGACTCAACAGAAACTTCAGCCGGATCCACCTGTTCAGCTGTAGCTTCTAAAGGTCCAGCGTCCGAAATGGACGAATCATCCTGCCTAGGCTTTAAAGATTTGTCTTTGCGCTTCTTAGTAGAAGCAGGCGTCGGAACATCCGACGGCATATTATAATTACACCTCTTGCCAAAGACTAACCTAGCGCAATCTAACCTCCGTTTTATAGTGCGCTTATTAAACCTAGCACAAAACCGACACCCGACTACGTCGAGCTCCAGTCCCAAACAAGGAATACAAAGCGAGTGGAAATCCCTATGCGGTATCTGTTTCCCACAAGAAATACAATTATTCACTTTTTCTGACATCCGGTAAGAAACTGAGGCAAGAAAAAACAAAAATATTCCCCAACGGGGTACTTAGCCCAACTTGGTATCGGTCTGAAACTCCGAAAACGAAAAATTTCAGAACGCCGAACGGCACTTGCAACGCTGCTTCTGCATCGGACCATGCGGCAAAAAAGACTGAGGATATGACGTCGATCATGCGCCTTTATTCCCTGACGCTCTGATGTCAGATCTAGGCGCCCATGACCGACGTCACCCTAATACTTTGGTATTCGGGCCGACCGAGGACAGCGGACTACCCATAAGTAAGGACTGCAGCAATGTGAGATGAAGAACATTGTGGTAATACGCATCCTTGAGGTCTATCGAGCACATCCAGTGGCTCTCCTGCAACAGGGGGAGAATGGATTGAAGGGTGACCATCCGGAACTTTTCCTTGGTTACTGACAGGTTCAGGAGGGAGAGATCGAGGATTGGCCTCAAGTCCCCTGTCTTTTTTGGCACCAAAAAGAACCTGGAGCAGTAACCCGATCCAAACTGGTCTGGGGGGGGGATGTGTTGGATGGCTCTTTTTCCTAAGAGCTGCTGAATTTCCGCAGCTGCAGCCTCCCTCTGATCGGGTGGGACGTCGGGGAGGCGTTTGGGTTGGTGAGGGATGTGAGAAAAGGGAATTTGGTATCATCTGGATATGATGCAAACCACCCAGCGGTCTGTTGTGATGGACTCCCAAGCTGCCAGGTGCCTCGAAAAACGTTCCCCGACTGCCTCCACAGAGGAGCAGTCGGGCAACCCCACTGGGTCGCTGGGTGGGCCGGTCAGAGAAAGCTTCTCTGGACCCACCATTCCTCGGGCCCCCTCTGCCTCTAGGGCGGCGCCACCCTATCCTCCTCTGCCACGGAAGGACTGGGGATCCGGAGCGGACTGGGATTGTTGCGACTTCCGGAACCACATCTTCTTCTGTCCATTTTGGTTCTTGGAGAAGGACCTCTGGGGAGCAGAGAAGCGGACTCCAACGGCAGACAACATCTTCCCGTCCTTTTTGCTCTGGACCAAAGTCTCTCGAACGGTCTTGCCAAACAGGGCAGAACCATCGAAAGGGGCATTCGCAAATGACGCTTTAAAGGGTTCTGCGAAATCGCAATGCCGGAGCCAGGCCTGACGTCGCATGACGAGGCCTGCTCTACTGGCTCTAGCGGCTCCCTCTGTAGCATGGGACAACAGCCACATAGAGGTGTTAGATATGGACCTGAGAGTGGCCATCCGAATGGAGTACAACCGTTTGTCCTCCACCGACATGGACTCCGGGGGCGACGCAGCGTACTCTTTGATAAGGTCCCGCTGCAGTTGAATAACATGTGCCATGTAGTTCAGAGACCTCACCGAGAAGGTCGCTGAACTAAAAGCCCGCTTCCCTAAACGGTCCATCAAACGGGACTCCATGCTCGGTGGATGGACCGAGGGACTCTCCTGAGCTAATTCCCTCTTGGTGGCCGCCGCCACCAACATGGCATCTACGGGGGGACCCTTGCTCCAATGGGACCTCTCGGAGGGCGGACTAAGGATCTTGTCCGGGCGTTTGGGGACTGGCTCCACAGTGTCCAGCTCCTTCCACGCCCTAGTGGTAATAAGGTCCACTAAGGGGTCGGGCGGAGGGGACACCCAAGAGGTAGATGGGCCTGCTTCGAATGCCTCCAGGAACACAGATTCGTCCGAGGAAGCCTTGGGGGCAGACCACCCCCTCTTATCCTGAGCATTTCCATGATGGGGGGTGACCTAAAGGAGCCTTCCCCTTCATCCAAATCCGCGTCATCAGTCAAGGACTCGGGGGAGTCCACATGCCTCCTCTTGCACTTTCGCTTGTGAGGGATGTCCTCAGGGGGGCTGTCCGAGGACGTCTCACCAGCCATGTCCTGCTCCAAGGGAACGACCTGGGACATCGAAGCAGGCTGTCCCTGGGGCGGGTGATGGAAACCGGTCCCAACAGAGAGTGAGTGCGGGGCGGAGCCGAAGCAAGGACCAGGGGGCCTGGAAGCACTCGACAGTGCCCTCTCCACCACATCGAAAGCCGAGGGAGAGCCGCTCTCTCTGGGATCCGAGAGCAGACCCTCGCTCAGATCCGATGGACGGATTGGGGTCGGCGCCGAAGCCATCGGATCCGACGGACCAGTGTGCTCCGACCTAGACAGAGCCGAAGACACACTGATTCCCTCGGATCCGATGCTCAGCCCACGGCTCCGAGAGCCCGGATCCGACAAAAACGGACCCAACAGGCTCGAGGGAAGAGTCGGCGCTGAAGTACCCGATAATGTCGGCGCCGACCCACCTCCGGCTCCAAGGCTGCTCGTCTCCGAACCCGGGAAGCGGGTCGGAGAAGGAGCTATTGGGGCAAGGAAAGGTCTCGAGCTCCCCCCCGGAGGGGGGGGGGGGAGGCAGGAGCACTCCCATCTGCAGTTGGGCCTGGAGAAACCTTTGCATCATCCAGTCCAAATCTGCGTCGGAAAGGCTACGAGTCGATCTTGACGAGGCCACCGAGGCTGGCCGGGAATGCTGCCTCGATGACCTCGACGGAGATTGGGTCTCCTCCTCCTCGGGGCCTGGTGAGAAGCACAGAGACCGGATCCGAGAAGGGGGAGACCGGGAAGCCCTGGAGGGAGAAGACCGCTTAGCCGGGGGGGCTGAAGCGGAGGTCTCGGCCCGCCGCTTGTGATGCTTCTCCCTCCTTTTTTCTTTCCTGGCCTCCCTCTCCTCCAGAGCTGCAGCGGGAGTTTGAGTCCCGACCGGAGGGAGAGAGGCAGGAGTGGCCACCGCCGAAGCCAGGGAGGAGGCCACAGAAGCACCGGAGGCCGATGCCGAATCCGGGGGCAAAAGTCCTGCTAGGATCAGCTTCGACCTCCGGTCCTTCAGTGCCCTGGGGTTGAACGCCGCGCAGATGGAACACCCAGAGGAAAGGTGTTCAACCCCAAGGCACCGCACACACCGAGTGTGGCCATCCGCTGGGGAGAGCTTATGGCCACACTCAGTGCACTTGGAAAAGATGGGTTTTGGGGCCTCAGACATCTTAAAGAAAAACCCACTCATTAGGCCCCAAACACACAACACACAGAAGCTACGACCAGCGAAGGGGAGGGAGGGAGGGTAAGTTTAAATAAAAAGGTATAAACTAGGGAAGTTTTAGCCAAAACAGACCAACAGGGGGTTAGGAAACCTGTCATGAGGCGACAAGAGAAATTTCCCTGTAGACACTGCAAAGCTTGTCAATATATTAGACACAACAACATATTCATCCATCCACTGTCTGGAAAAAGCTATTCGTTGAAACAATATGCTGACTGTTTGACCAACAATATTATATACTTGGCTGACTGTATGCAATGTTGCTCATTTTATGTTGGTAAAACGAACTGCAGACTGAAAGACAGGGTGTTACAACATATGTTAGCTATACGTACAGCCAATATACATAATGCCCTGTATTAGCATGTAAAGCAGTACCCTGGGCATGTATTTCTTTTATGGTTTTGCAGGTTATTCATCCAACCAGGAGGAGGGGTGATTTGAGAAATATAACAGAATGCAGTGAAACTAGATGGATAATCAATCTGGGTGCTGATAGAGCACCTGGCCTGAATGGTGTTATTCCTATCATGCCTTTTTTAAAAAAGAGGAGGGCTTTTTACTGAGTCTTTGATTGGCTGTTATATATTTTAAAATATGTTCATAACTTTTGTATGTTGTCTGAAGAAAGGTTTCTTAAACTTGAAAGCGCTAACCTACTGCATTTTATTACCTACTTACCTACTGCATTTTATTAAACTACTGGTGGTGTGGATCATCTGTTTTTGATGCATCATATGATGAATTTCCTTAAACTTGAAGTCAAATCGGGGGGAGGGGTGTACCACAGTTTACTTTCCATCAGCCACGTCTGTGTCCAGGGTGCCAGACAATTCATGGTAGTTGATGTGCTTCCTCTTTTATATTCACTTCTTTGGTATACTAGGTGCACAGAAGTCTAAAGAGAAAGAAGAAGAGCGAGACTTGGACAAGCAATGTCCGTTTCTCAGCTGGCTTCCCACTCCCCTCTCTCTCTTGCGATAAGGAAGTAAAGGCTTAGTGATATGGATGACCAGGGCTGATGACAATATCAAAGTAGGTTCCTGGGACAGCTCAGTCAATGGTAAATGTCTCCTTGATACTTCACCTCACCCCATTGTAGATACAGTGACACTCTAAGGAAATCAGGAATGTGGAAGTCAATGATGCTAAGAAAGAGGGACCCATGTTCCAGTTATCGGATTCAAAACAATGACGCTCTTCAACACTGTTGTTAATGCATGAAGTCTACGGCCTGACATGGTGGAATGCCAAAGATGTCGCAACTTAAAGGCACTGAGGGTTCTGATATTGATATCGGGATCAGTACCACGATGTCAGTGTTTCTGGTCCAAGTAATCGTTAGAATCAAAAGCCCCAGTAAAGCTGAAGATCTGGGAAATATCTGTTCTGATGAAGGGATCTTCAGCACAAAGTCAATGTGGACCCAGTTAAGATGCAACAGAATGGGAAGGAATTACTGGAGCATCTCTGGCAGCCCTGGAAGCAAAGGAGAAAGAAAGAATACCCATCTCCAACTGAGTCTTAACTAAAACCCTCATCTTCTTTTACCAGTCTATTTTAATGCTCTCAGAAGGGAAAAGTAACCAATGATCCTACATACATATTACAGATATTTCAGAAATGTTGTGAAAATCTGTATAAAGCACAGGGATGAAGAAATCAAGAAAGGCACAAGAGGAAATACCTATGGAAGACTTAATTATTACAAGGTCAGATGAAAATGTGGCTCAACAATTAACAGCTAAGACAGGAAAAGTTGAGATAAAAATGGTGATGTATGATCAATCAAGCAGGAAAGTTTCCAGCAGCAGACAACATTCCTATGGAAGTTTGGAAGCTAAGAGAGAAGACAGTAATAAAGATCTGGAAGTCTTTGTTTAACAGCATTTTAAACGTACTTGCATCTTGGGAGAAAGCTGTGGTGGCTCTACTAGCCAAAGAAAGCAAAAACCCTTCAGACATAATTTCAGATATACTTATTTCATTTTTAAATCATAACTACAAAGTGGACCATGATTATAATGTGTTTATGTCTATACTAGCTAAGAAAATGGCAAAGGTGTTGCCAAATTTAATAGAAATGTATCAATGTGGTTTTGTGGCTGACAGGCAAACATTTGATAATATTAATGGAACAGTGATGATTCATAGAGAAACAATGTCAATCTTGTATGTTGCTGTACAAAAAGTGTTCAACAGGGTCAAAAGCAAGAATTAGGATGGGAGAGTTCCTCTCTAACAAGCTATGTTTAAACTGAGGAACACAATGTAACAAAAGGAGATACTGCCAGCCCAGCTATCTGGAATTTTGTAAGTGGCTGTGTGTCATTTGTGAATATCAACAAGATTCATATGCCTGTGTTACAAATTTATTAGAACTGTATGTCATACTGTAGAGACATGTGCTGAAGAGATATTTTAGTACTGAGGAGAAAATGAATCCCTTGCTTCAGACACTAAAGCAAGAGGAGAGTTGATCTGAGAAGAGAATGCCAATGACTCCTCACCAGAGTCTAAATCCAAGTTTTCATCATAGGAATTAGATTTCCTAGGGTGGCTGAATGGAGTAGAAGACTAAGAAACAGAAGTAGGAACAGATGATCCTTGAGGGAGCTTTAGGGCCATAAGGGCACTGAAAAGCTCCTGAGTAAACTCCTGCCATTCCTTATGTGAATTCTTAGCCACAAGGGCTACATGCTTGGTGTTCTGCTTCTTTTTTAAAGGAACTTCATCTTTAACAAATCTATGAGGTTCATACTCCTGCTTAGATTTAATGAGGATACCAGACACATGCCCCTTAACAACTATTAAGGAATCCCGCTAGGATCCTCTGATATAATCTGCTGTGCTTTTCCTCCTCCACATCTGCAGCAAATATAGTAAAGTACAGTTGTGTAAAATCTTACTATAACAGTAAATGTCCTTCGCTTCACTATTCAAGTATTCATCACTAATGGGATGCCATATCAAGGGTAGCCAGAGGTCCAGCCAGTATATCAAAGCCTTAGGTTGTTATAGGGGCATCATATGTCACACATATGCTCTCTGTTCACAACGCAGGGCATAAAGGGGACATGCATACCTCAGAACTGAAGAGCCCCAGGAGCAACAATAGTCCAAGGAAAAGAGAAGAACATGTGCATCCAGAAAGGAAAATGGGAGAAGGGAATGGGGGGAGGAGGGAGGGAGCAAATACTGCAACAGTGAAGAGGACATCAACTGTTATGGAAATATTTTACACAACTGTACCATGTCATTCAATAATCACTGTTGCAGTATTTATCACCTCTGGGACAGTACAAAAGCTCAAGAGGAAATTTGGGAGGAGTAAGGCCCAAAAGAACCCTCCAGAAAACCATGCAGGATAGCTCTGACAAAGCCAGCCCTTGTTCTGGAAACACCCTATTTGTACTGCTTTGGGAAAGTATGGACAGAGGACCAAGTAGCAGCCTCAAGGATGGAATTGGTATCCATGCCCTTGAAAAAAGCACCAGAGGAAACCACAGCCCTGGTAGAATGAGCCTTTACAGAGGCAAAAAGGCTTTCCATGAAAAGAACAACAAAAAGAAATGGCCTTAGAAATCCAATAGGAAATGGTCTGTTTAGAAACAGCCAAACCAAGAGATCTAGGATGAAAAGAAATAAAAAGTTGCTCAGACTTGCAAATGGCCTTAGTCTTATCCAAATCGGGGGAAAAAGAAGGCAAATGAATAGACTGATTAAGACCCACCTTGGGCATAAAAGAAGGATTAGTACAAAGAAACACCCTGTTCATATGAAAAACCAAAAGGGGAGGAACAGCCACAAGGGCCTGAAGCTCAAGTGCCTTTCTAGCTGAGGTAAGGGCCAAAAGAAGGGCAGTCTTCCAAGAACAATGTTGCAAGGAAGCAGAAGCTGCAGGCTCAAAAGGAGCCTGTGTCAATTTCTCAAAAACAAAACTAAGGTCCCAGGAAGGAGGAATAGGTATACTAAGAGGCCTAATAAGGACACCTTTTAGAAACTGTTTGTCCTCAAACTTAAGAGGTCAAAGGAGGAGTCAAAGGCAGACAAGCAGAAATAGCTGAAAGGTGAGCTTTAACAGAAGAGTAAACCAACCCAGCATGGAATAATTAACACAAATAAGAAAGCATCAGAGGAACCGCCACAGAAAAATAATCCTGGTTATAAGCAAGGCACCAGACAAAAAAATCTCTTCCATTTGGACAACAAAGATTTCCTGGTAGTGAGTTTTATGGTCTCCTGCAGAACCCAGAGCATGTCCTCAGAAAACAGGTGCCTAAAAGGGATCAGAACCCTATCACGCACAGTGTCAGTTGAACAGCGGACAAGTGAGGATGGATGAGACACCCCTTGTCTTGTGTGAGTAGGTCCATCCTGTGAGGTTGTGGTGATTGCCCTTGCATAGTTGAAGAAGAAGAGGGAACCAATGCTGCCTGGGCCAAAAGGGAGTCACCAACAAGATTATAGGAGCATCCTGTTCTATCTTGAACAGGACCTTTGGTACAAGAGGAAGGGGGGGGGGAGGCATAAAGAAACATTGCCTTCCAAGAGAAAGAAAGGGCATCTACCTTCCATGCCAAAGGACTGAGAACTCTGGTGCAAAACAGAGGAAGATGTCTGTTCAGTGGGGATGCAAAAACATCTATCTGAGGGGTACTCTGCTGGTGGACAATGTCCAAAAATACATCTCTGTGAAGCATCCATTTGCAAGCCTGTGTTATGGATCTGCTCAGAGAGTCTGCCACTATGCTCTGTTCTGAAGGAATATAAACCACCTGAAGAATGACCTGATACTGGACAACTAGATCCCAAACCTAAAGGGCTAGTCTGCATAGGAGGTAAGACTGTGCCCCCCCCCCCCTTGTTGTTGATGTACCGCATTACTGTGGTACTGTCTGTAAAGATCTTGAGAGGACCTGGGAGAAACAGGGAATGGAAGGCCCGAAGAGCAAGGAGTACTCAAATTTCCTTGATATTGATATGGTAGGCCCTCTGAAGAACTGACCAAGGCCCTGAACCTTCAGAGAGCTGAAAGAAGCTCTCCATCCCACGTCTGAGGCATCTGAAAACAGTTCCTGAGAGGGGACTGGTGGCTGAAAAAGAAGTCCTGGGTTTGATCAAACAGCGGAATCTCTAGTTTAAGGTGTGGAAGAAGAGGAACTACAAAATCCAAAGGACAAGAATGTTTAAGCCAGACTGATTTCAGGAACCACTGAAGCTTTCTCATATGGACCCTGACTAGAGGAAGCATAGGGACACTGGATGCCATGTAACCCAGGGCCCTTAAATACTCCCTGGCCAAAACTGAGATCAGAGAGAGAAGGGACTGGAAATAAGCAATTACAGTCAGAGCTTTGGGAGGTGTCATGGAAACCAGCATAGGGATGATGGTCTGGAACCTGCAACCTAGAAAAAACATGATCCTGAGAAGGATTCAGGAAAAATTTTTGGAAATGTAATGTAAATCCTAGGCTTTGCAAGAGGCAAACAGCATAATGAAGGTGCTGAAGCAAGGTTCCCCAGAGAGGAAGCCTGAATACATAGGTTATCTAGGAAGGGAAAAATCTGACCCCCCCCCCCTCACCCTGCAGAAGGCAATCACAGGAGCGAGGCATTTGGTGAAGACCCTTGGGGCAGTAGAGAGGCCAAAGGGCAAAGCAGATAACTGAAAATGCAAGGAAGAAACAGAGAAACACAAAAACTTTCTAAAATGGAGATGAATAGGGATGTGAAGATAGGCATCCATGAGATCCAGAGAGACTACGAAAGTCTGAAGATGAAGAAGATGAAGCAAGGTCTGGAGAGACAACATTCAAAAGGAAGAAACTTTCAAAAAGGTGTTGAGCTGGGAAAGATCCAGGATGAGTCTCCAGGTGCCTTCTTATCTGGGGACCAAAAACATCCTGGAATAAAACCTCTTTCCCCTTTGAGGAGCAGAAACTGTTTGGATAATGTTTTGAGACAAAATTGAGAAGAAGAAACTGCTTGGATAATGCCTTTACACAAAAGATTCTGGAGCACATCTGGAAAAAAGGGCAGCTGTTCCTGAGGATGTTGAGGAATGCCCAGAAAAATTAGGAAGGGATTTCCATACCATGAAATATCCCTGATGAATGATGGAGAGAACCCAAGAATCCTGGGTGATCCTTAACCAATTGTGAAGAGACAGGGAAAGATGAAGAGATAAAGGAACCTGTTTTAGGATGAAGGGGGGAGAAGGTACTCAGAAAGAACCTGGCATGTCTGGAAAAGGAGACTTCTGAGTAGTAGGAGTCTGAGTAAACATAGTTGGAGGAGCCCTTCTAGAACCCTTTTTACCCTTGGGAGGAGAGTGAGACTGTCTAAGGACAAAGGTGGGCTTGGAAGGATAATTTGGGAACAGGAGAAACAAAATGCATTTCAATTCCTGCATTGCCTTACCCTTCTCTTCTAGAGACTTAAAAAGCTCAGCAGCTGCAGAACCAACAAGATTTTTATTGTCAAGTGGTGCATCCATTAATTTAGCCTTAATATTATCAGGCAAAGGCTGAAGGCAAAGCCACGAATTAATGCTTTAAGACAGAGCCAAAGGCAGCAGCCCTAGAGGAGGCATCAGCTGCACCATAACTGCATTTAATGGAATGGTGGGCCACCTGAGAAGAAACCAACAAAGAGAGCTGAAGCCTTCCCCTCAGAGTATGGAAGGTCTAAAATAACTTGAAAAGCCTGAGAAACAAGGACTAAAACATACCTGGTCATATCGGTCTCCTAATTCATAGCCCGAAAGGCCAGAGTAGCAGCAGTATACACCTTTTTGCCTAACTTTTCCATGACCCTACTGTCCTTGTCAGCAGGAAGCAATTTAATAGAGGGAAAAAGCTTGGAAGGCTTATCCGAAGAATCAGAAATAATTGAAGGGTCAGCAGAGGGGCACTTGTAAAGAAATTTACAGTTATCAGGTATCTTAGAAAACTCTGGCTTCTTAGGAGCTGGGGGTTGAGAATCAGGAGCCTAAGAAGCTGCAGAAAATGTGTCCAACAAGGCAGCAAGAACAGGAGGAATAGCAGAGGGGTGTAGGAGACTCCCATCTGAAGGAGTTCATAATACCTCTTCTGAACATCAGAAACCTGGGTACAGTCCGACTTGAACTCCATCATACGGGAACCAGTATCCCAAAAAGAAATCTCCTCAAAAGGAGAATATGGACTAATAGATTCTTCCTCCTCAGAACCAGAATCTAAGGGACAGGAAATCTGAGAGGACTAGGCCAAAGACTCTTCATCACAGTCTAAGTTCTCATCAGAGGAATTATGCTACCTAGGCCTCTAAGGGGAGTAGGAGACAAGGGGGACAGGAACAGAAACTTCCTGAGGAGGCTTCAAACCCATGACAGCATTAAACAACCCCTGTATAAAATCCTGCCATTCACACTGATGATCCTTAGGAGCAGGGGAATTACTTTTTGTCTTCTGTTTCTTCTTCAAAAGGATGGCATCCCAAAACATCTTACGAGTTTCGGACCCCTGCTGACACTCAAACAACATCTTGGGAATCTCCTCCCTAACAAGAATCTGCAGAAGACCCTTCAATCCCCTCAGATATAATCAGTCACTGTTCCCGCTCAACATCCAAAATGGACATCTGCAGAGCCTCCAAGAATGTGTCAGAAGCCAGATCCATGCCGGCATCTGAAGAGGTTGCAGCAGAGCAATTTGACTGAAGAACCGGGTAATTCTCCATATTTTCAGCAGCCCTCAACAGAGATATCCAGGAAAGGACGTACAGCAAAAAACTCAGACCTAACTTTTTTGGCCTTCTTCTTCACAGACGGCTGACTGTCAAGTCGGGATCATTCCACCATTGTAGCCTGAGCCAATAATTTAAGCCGCTGGTTCTCAAGGTAGATAGACAAGTAGGAGAAACAACTATGAAGAGTTTTAGGGGCAAATGCCTGACAAATAGGACACAATGTATGTTTGGGAGAAGCATCTAAGCAAAACAAATACTGCTGATGACGGTCCTTATGGGGCATCTGTCTCCGATATTGGTACTTCCTGTTTCTGGATGACATATAATCTAAACAACACAAAATGTAAGATAAGAAGAAAATCCCCAATGGGAAACTAATCTGAAAATGGCTTGGTAACCAGCAACGAAAGAGCATTCAGACCAACCATCGAAGATGGCATTAGGATGGGTGGCAAAGAAGTTATGAGGTATATATGTCTATACGTCACCTTTATGTTCTATGCCATGAGTGGGGAGCATATGTGCGATGTACGATGTTCTTATAACAACCTAAGGCTTTAGATTACTGGCTGGAAGTTGGGTTACCCTTGGCAGGGAATCCATTTAGTGATGAATACTGCAACAGTGATATGGAAGGACATCAGCAGACATGCAGGTACGCATCCCTGTGTAGACCTCCAACTGGGTCACAATAGAGGGAAATGACATTGGCATCAAATGGTCCTCATGTTCTTTATCCAACCCAACTGGAAAATCTAGTGGAGGCTGGACAGGAATTGGTGTGCAACTTTTTGGATGTTTTCTTAAGCAGTAGCTGAACATTGGTGAGGGAAGATTCACAGGATATGGTACTCTGAGTTAAGAATTTCAGACGCTGGTTCTCCAAATAAACGGAAGGGGATGACAAGTGACTATAAAGAGACTTAACGATAAAAGCCTGAGAGAGCTCACACTTAATATAGTCTTACGTAGCACCCAAACAAAAAAGGTACTGCTCGTGTCTGTTGTTATGGAAATCTATGTTCCACGCTCGCATTTTCCTTGCTGGATGATATTTAAAAGGATAAAACCCAAAGAAGAAAAAGAGGAAGGAAGAGATTCCAATGAGGCACTTACCATTAAAAGGCTCAGAAACTTCGGCAAATGTCTTGCAAACAAAATTCAACATAGTGTTTGGACTGGCGGCAAAGAAGTTCTGAGGATTTGGTGCTTGTACATCACTTATGTACCTTATACCTTGGATGCAGGGCATACATCTGATGTATAATGTTTGGAAGGAGTAAAGGCTTTGGTATGCTGGACAGATATTTGGCTATCCTTGGCAGTATATCCCAGATGTAAAAAAAATACTGCAACAGTGATAGGGAAGAACATCATCATGAGACACTTTCAAGTCTTTTCAGGATGTAAAATATATGAAGATAAAACAAAGACTGGAATGGGCAAACTAGACAGAGTGAGGCCTGAAAGACAACTGCCTAGAAAGCAGAGGCTCAGAAATGGATAAAATGCTGCTTAATCTTTCCCTTGCAACAGAGACAGGAGTTGCATAAAGTTCGGCCATGCCACTCCTGTAAGCTTTGCCTTAGGACTCAAATCTGTCAAATTCTTGTCACTAACTTTGTCTATCACAATAATTTTTCCAATCCCATCTAATTTGGGTTTTGGGGCCACAGGAGAAGACTTATTTGATGAATCGATGCTGGGGCATCTCCCTCATTCCTTCTTCTCTTTCATTTTACACTTGACCCAGAAGCAAAGTCCCTGGATAACAAACCTTTTTGAACCAACTTGCTCCTTCTACCTATTAACACCTGCAGCTCAAAACTATCACAAATATTATGGTGCTCATACAAGTGAGAAGCACCAAAACACACTACACTAGTAAATGTTAGTCATGGGGAGGAATCTTAGGAATATATTGAGTGCATTTCTGAAATCTCAAAAATGTAAGGCTCCAATCTAAAACTGGATTAATTCAAGAAACAATGCAAGGATTAATTAAAATAGAATGAAAATGGCCAACTTAATGAAGTGAGATGCTAAAAACGAGCACTAAAGAGACTTTTTTCCCCCTCTGGTGTGATGATCACAGCAAAACAGATCTGGATAGGAGAGGAACTACAAGGTACTGGAAAAATTTCAAGTGCTGAGCTGACTAAAGCCTGCTGCTCCAAGTTCTATAGTTTGAAGTGGTCACACTGGATCATGCAAGGTCCACCAACTCTATCAATTTTCAATGCAAAATGCAGATCTCTGGTTGTACAGGAACCATCCCAGAACTGATTACAATGCAGTTGCATAACCCTGACCTGCTGTTTCTGTTCTTCTGATAAGAAGGATATGGTTTTAGGTTATAGATGATGTCAATGCCATTATTAACTTTTTTTATTATGATTATGTTTTATTTTTGTGATAATTATTGCTTAATATTGTTAGTGTAGTTGCAACTACCTTCTGTTTGAATTTTGCCCTTTAGGTTGTAGTGCTTTTTCACCTTTTACTGAATCTGGATCATGAATAAATGAATGAATGCTAGAGATTGCCTAGCACTGTACCAAAGGAGGCAACCTTGTGACAGTGGGTCAAAGAGGCCTTCTACAGCTTATGGTTACCCTTAGAAAATGCAATTAAGGGTGGACCCATTCTATAGGTGCTTCCACGGCATCCCTCAGTGGGGCCACTGAAGCCATTTGTCTACACACAGAAACACATGGCATTCCTTCTCTTGAAAGGCCTCAACCACAATTGCCAGCATCTCACTAAACACTCATACAGAACAACAGTACGAATGCACTTTTATTTTGGTCCAGCCCCCTTCTCAAACATTCAAGCCATCTTTTCCACCCATTTAATGGACCCATTCATTCCCCACTCTAACAGCCTTTTTGGATCATTCATTCCCATTGGCAGAGACATAAGCAAAGTAGGAAGTGTCTTTCGTGCATTAAGAATGTATAGTTGTGTAAGAATTTACCACAACAGTAGGTGTCCTACTGATCACAGTTGTAGTATTCCTGACAAATGGATTGCCACTGCTGAAGTCCAACTGGGTTACCAAAGCGTTACTTTGCCTAGGTCGTATGTTTGACATATGAACTTGGTTCATATGCACTGGGATATAAAGACGGACAGACCAGCATGGATCCTCAGGCTATATCCAAGCCAGCGGTCTGAAGACTACTGACAGATCAGACTGGTCAAGTAGGAAGGATGTAGCTCAAATTGGTTAGAAAATTCCCACATACCCATGTAAAAGAGTAAAGGCTAGACAGAGGGAAAGACAACTTAAGATGGAGGTAAGATAGAGAAGCAAGGATGGACAGTTGGACAGAATACTGCAACAGTGATCAGTAGGATATTGATCGTTATGGTAAGTTCTTATACAACTGTACTATGTCCTGACTGAAACCACTCTTTCAGTATTCCTGACAAGTGTGTAATTTCCAGAGATGAAGGAGGTAAGGGTGGTGGGCTACTGAGTAGAAGAGTTGTCCAGTACCCTAGACAAGGCTGACCTAGCTAAGACTTCCCCGTACCTGGAGAAGGCATCAATTTTGTAGTGTTTGTTGAAGATGTGTACAGAGGACCACTTAAAAGCCTCTAAAATAGACTTAATTAAGAGGCTACTCCTTTGTGGAAAGCTCTAGTGGAATGTGATTTAGGGCAGGAAGGCAGGGTCTTACCATACTGTGAGTAGCACAAAAAGATGGCCTTAGAAATCCAGAATGCAACAGTTTGTTTGGAGACTGGGTGACCCAGCATAAAAGATACGATGAGCTGGTCAGTCCTTCTGAAGGATTTAGTTTTGTCCAAGTAAAATCTTGAGTTGCCAGTGAATTTCTAGAGAAAATGGGGAGTTGAACAGCCTAATTTAGAAACATCTTGTATTCTACCTTAGGCATGAAGGATGGGTTAGCCCTGGGAGCCAAAAATAAGTAGGGGTTGGTCATGACAGCTTGTAGCTCAAAAATTCTCATGGCAGAAGTTAGGGCCAAGAGAAGGATGGCTTTCCAAGAAAAGATTTTCAAAGACTCAGAAGAAGGTGGCTTAAAGGGAGGCAGAGTAAGCTTTTCTAGCACAAAATTAACATCCCAATGAGGACAGATGGGTTTCCAAGGGGGATTAAGGTACAGAACTCCTGTGAGGAAAAGTTTAACCTCTGGCCTAGTTGTATGTGGGAAGGGAGGCTAAGACAGAGACAAAGTAGCCAAATGAGCTTTTATGGAAGAGTAGGCCAAGCCTAAATGAAGAAGTTAGCAGAGGCATTGCAGAACCATAGGGGCATGTGCTATAAATGGATCCTGACTCTGTTTGCAGCACCAGAAAGAAAACTGCTTCCACTTTGCAGTGTGAGATTTTCTAGTAGTGGGTCTCCCAGCATCTTGTAGGACTTGTACAACCTCCGCAAAGAAAAGATGTCTTTGAGGGATTAAAATGCTATCATCTATAATGTCAGGCTGAGAAATGGAAAATTTAGATGGAGCAGCAATCTCTTTTTTCTGAGTAATAAGAGCTGACTGTAGAGGGATTCTCCTGTAATTTCTGCAAGAGGAACCAGTGTTGCCTCGGCCAGAATGGAGCCCAGAAGGAGTCTGGGTGTCTTCATTTGTGCTTTGAGAAGGAAATTTGGAAGACGAGGCAGAGGAGGAAAGGTATAAAGGAACTTCCCTGTTAACTGGAAAGAGAAGGCATCTGTCCTCCAGGCTGTGGGGCAAGGGCCCCTAGTGCATATCAGGGGAAGATGATGGTTGCTTGATGAAGCAAAGAAGTTTATCTGAGGGGAGCCTCACTGAAGTGTGATGTTGCAGAAGACCTTCCGGTTCTGAGTCCACTTGTGGAGATTCTCCAGGGAGCAACTTCAGCAGTTTGCTAGTACATTGTCCTGAGAAGGGATGTATGTGGTTGTGAGTGTGATGTTCAGTTGTGTTGCTAAATTCCATACTTCTCTGTTAACCTGCATAACTGATAAGACCTGATGCCTCTCTGCTTGTTTATGTACCACATCACTGTGGTGTTGTCTGTGAACAATTGGTTTACCAACATGGGTGAAAATCTGAAGGGCTTGCAGAAGAGCACTCAATTCTTTTATTTTGATGTGTTGTTTCAGGAAATGGGTTTGCCATTTCCCCTGCATTCGATGAGATCCTGTCCAAGCCCCCCATGCCTCATCTGAGGTGTCCATGTGGCCCTGCTGAAGAGGAAAAGGAGGCAGGAAAGTTAATCCTGGGTTGAGGATGACCTATGCCTTCCACTAAATTGTTTCCTTCTTGATACATGGCAGGAGGGGAATGAGTGTCTAATGGGCGGCAGTGTTGGGACCATACAGATTTCAGATACCACTGGATTTTCCTCATTTGAAGTCTGACCAGGAGAAGTATAGAACTGGAGGCGGACATGAATCCCAAGGTCCTTAGCATCTCCCTTAAGGAACAACTGGATGTGAAAGAAAGGTCTTGGAAGTACTTGGTCAGACTGAAAACCTTTTCTGGGAGAAGGAAGGCAAGCATTTTCTTTGTGTCCAGTCTGCATCCCAGAAATACCAGGTCCTGTGTGTGGGGACCATCTCTGACTTTTTTACAGTTTACGGAGAAACCCAGACCTGTCAGAGGATGATGGGTGAAATGAAGATGCTGAAGAAAATTTTCTGGAGAAGTAGCCTGGATCAAAAAGTTACCAGGTAAGGAAAGTTACGCGAGTGTGACAAAAAGCTACTACAAGTGCTAGGCATTTTGTGAACATTCTTGGGGCTGTGGGAAGATCAAAAGTCAGGGCAGTAAACTGAAAATGCAAGAAGCCAGAGAAAAACATAAGGAATCATGAGGAATCTCCTAGGATGGACAGGGATGTTTAGTTAAGCGTCCTTCAGCTCTAATGACAGTAACAAAGCCTGTGGTAGGATGAAAGGAAGAAGTGTCTGAAGGGAGAGCATTTTGAAAGAGGGTACCTTTTAATATCTGGGTAAACCGGTCTAGAATGGGTGTCCACTGTCCTTAGAATAAAACCCTTTTCCTATGAATTTTTTTGTGTCTTGCCTGATCGTCCTGTGGCTCAAGACGTCTTGAATTTGATTTTGAGGAGGTAGAGACACGCCTATCAGAGGGGGAATGCTTACCCAAGGCATGGCATAGCTGCCCCTGATAATGGAGAGAACCCATTTGTCTGTGGTAGTATTTTGCTAACTGGAGAGAGAGAGGGACAGTCTTTGGGAAAGAGTCGAAGTGGTGCTAGAGTGAGGAGAAAGGGTGCTGCAGAGGTAGTCACAAACTTGCGTCACCAAAGGTTGGCATCCTAGATGCAGTTTCCCTTTCTAGTTTTTCTGATTATCTTTTCCTAGGGGGTTTTATTTGTTTCTGAACTGCCTTAGGGTCCCTTATACTGAAGGAAGTAGATTTGGCTTTCTACAAATGTGAAATCTAGAACTTTATATTTGAAGTCCTCAGGCATAGGTTGATTGCGAAGCCATGCATATCTGCAGGTAACAGATCCATTGGTATCTGCCCTAGAAAAAGTATCTACAGCACCATATTTGCACTTAATACTGTGCCTGGCAATCTGAGTGGCCTTTAAAAGTAAGATCTGCATCTGCTGGTTAGAGTCAGCAGTGGAAGAATCCAAAATAACTTTGTTCAGTGAGGCCAGAACAGAGATCAATACTTGGTCACTTAAGTTTACCAATTCATTGCCCTGAAAAAAAAAAAAAAAAAAGGGTGATAGCAGTATAAACCTTCCTTCTCCACCTATCCATAACCCTACTGTCTTTGTCTGTAGGTAAGATACTAGCAGCAGCTAAGAGGGATTATATGAAGACAGAGAGAGAAACTGCCGAAGCGACTGACACAAAGTCTTTCTTATATTTATTTTAAGTCAAGGACCATGTAAATCCATTCTAGTCTTTTGGGAGCTGGAGGTTGACAGCAAAGTGAAGAAGAGATGAACTAAAAAGCATCTTGGAAAGCCTCAAGGAAAGGAGAGACTGAAGATGGGACAGTGATACCCATCTCCAAGGGGGAGTAATACCTCTTCTGGACATCAGATAACTGAGTAGAGTAGATTGCCAATCAAGTGTTTCATCATGTTTTCCTCTATATGTGAATCAGGTGAAAGGGGATCCTCTTCATCAGAGGAGACTTGTCCTGAGGAATGCATCTGAGAGGAATAGTATACAGAATGGTCCAAGTCCTCATCCAAAGAGGAGGAAACCAGAGTAGACTTTACAGTAGCAGTCTGTGATATGGTAGACCCAAAGGAAGAAAGTTTTAAGGACATAATCACTTTAAACAACCCTCAAAAGCCCATCCACTCTTTCTACCTAAGCTAATGAGGGGGAGACCACATGCTTTGTATTCTGTTTTTTTTTTCTTTCTAGGTGTGATATCCACCTGGATGAGGAATCCTGTCTGACCTCTATTAGACAGCCTGCAATCTCTTCCAAAATAAAATTTGCAGGATGCTATGCAGCCCTTCCAAAATAATAAAGCACAGTTCCATGAACATACTGGCAGTCTGCAAGGCCTCAGGAACCATATTGGCCTCCAATGGGTTCTTGGTAGAAGACAACTGATCAGAAGTCTGACATACCGCAGGTTCTATAACCTCAGCAGGTAAGCTGCAGTCAGAAATATTGGGCTGTTGATACGTTTGGGGCCTCTTAAGCTTTTTCTTTGGCAGAAGTGAGAGGTCAGAGGATGTGGGGACAGCCATCTCGGAATGGACCAGGTGTTAAGATGCTGGTTCTCAACAAAGGTGTTAAGAGTAAAGAGCCTAGATTTAAGAGTTTTCTGAATGAACAACTGACAAATAGCGCAGAGTCTCTGATCATATTCTGGGCCTAGGCAAAAAAAAAAAAAAGACACTTGGTATGCAAGTCTTTGTATAGTATCTGCCTACTGCACTAGCACCTATCCCTGCTAGCTGACATTCAAACAATAAAATGTAAGGTAAAAAGGAAGGCTCCCCAATGGGCCACTTATCTGGATGAAACGAACAAAGCAAAGATACCAATGACCAAACAGTGACTAATACCATCTAGTTGCCCTGAATCAGCACCAGAAGCATGACTCCCCTGAGAATTAACATATACAACCTGCCATACAGATATGCTCACTTGCAAGTCACTGACATCTATGATGGGGCAAAATCTGTCCTTATCCTTCAAAACTAGAAACAGGAAGAGTAGAACTCTTGGTCTAATTTTTATGGAGGGACAGCCTCTACAGCTCAACTAAGAAGGGGAAATCTGGGCTTATTCCCAAAAGCTAAGAAAAGGCAACTTGATCTCTGAGCAGGGCCCTATTTAGGGAAAGACTTAACAGCTGTAAGACACGGGTGACTAGGACAATATCCAAAATCTGTTAATCAAAGGTGATGACTCTCCGAGCCAGAGCAACCTTAGAGACCCTTCCATGGGCATTCTAAGACTTTGGTCACGGCTGCAGCTAAGTCAATCTCTTGGATGAGATGATCAGCATGAGAAAGAAAAGTCCTTGTTATGCTTGAATGTCTTTTTAGGCCTTCAAGAAAGCTTCTTTTTCTGGGAGGGGTGTCTAGGTCCAAATGGTGAAAATGACAGAGGGGAAAGAAGGAACTTCACAGAGGTCCTCCACAGTAGTGAGGAGCGGTTTCCAAGTCAAGAGGTCACCTAACCTTCCCCACTGAAAACGGTATCCAGAACTTATGACCTGAAATCCTCCTCCTGGGAAGATTCCATTTGTTTGGCCATTCTGCACAGACACATGCCAAAGCTTGCTGCTCTTGTCATGGCATTAACACAGTTAAAAAACTATGAAATTTGAGAGCAGGCTCTGGATACCACAGCAAGCACCACTCTGTAAAGTCTTAAGAAGATGAATTTTTAGAGAGGACTGCGATCTGGATGGTTGAAACAACTAGCTGAGGAGGCCTAAGCCCTAACATGACACACAAGAAAATTCTATTGTCAGTGTGACACCCGTGCCCTGGCCCAGCAATCAATCCTCACCACTAACACCAGTGAGGGGTGTCCATATAGGGAAAGGATAATAAATACACACACAGTAAAGTACAACTTCCCTTAAGAGAACACAGAGATCACAGTCAGTCTGGGGATAGTTTCTCCCTTTCTCTCCAGGTCCCCAATAAGACTCCCCACTGGCACTGCTATAGGATCCAGATTTCAGCCTAGTGGGCAAGCTAAAACCTCAAGCACCCTCTCTGCCCAACCAGTGCTTTGTGTCCCTGCCCAAGTAGCTGACTCACACACACTTTGAGGTAAGAGTTATATGCAACTACACAGACACTCCTGGGGAAGGATGGCACAGGTTCTCCAGCTGTGCCCCTTTTCTGCCCATTCTATATGGAAGAAATCACTGCCACCACCCAACTAATATTTATCAGCTACTCAAAGGCCCTTATGAAAGGGTGTCCAAATATTACTATGCAATATTACTATCCAAATGGTAAGTGTGACCTAAGAGTCTAGACTTATTTGGAGTGACTTGGTACAGCATCACTATATACATGCAATGTACTCTTGCAGCTTAAATTATCTCTACACAAAACAGCCTCAGTTGGAATGTTTAAAAATATTTAATAATAAAAACACATGGCAATACTTCTTACTACACAGTGCTAGTCAAGAGTTCAGAGATCACAGAGAAATATGTAAAATAATATGGTAGAAAGGTTCTGACATTACAGAAAACAAACTAGTCTAATCTTATTTGCTAGCTATATCTAAGAGAAAACAAAAGTTCTAAATAACTTACATATAGAAACAGGCAGTGCTGGTGAGATGAATGTTCTCAAGGCAAAATGCTCAGAGCTCTCCGATTCTCTCTCTCTAAATTGATGACACAGAGCTGCTTCACATGACATCATTCCTCACACTTCTCTGGTGTTCCCAGGCTAACAAACTACATTTACATTCTTTACACCTAATCAGAATCCAGAGGAATAAAGGACATTTATACATGCAAATTCTAGCCATTAACTCTGGCCTTAAAACAATAAGCAGGATGCCTCCCTCTGGCTCTGAATTTTAACATCAAAGACAGTCGTGAAATGCTTGACTTAGCTTTCTTACAGCAGAGTGCATTGTTGTTACATTTTTTTAGTTCAATATCCAATGCAGTCTTTTCACATTTAAGAGAACAAGCCTGGGGCATACATTAATATTTACAGATGACAGAATTATCTGCAGAATTCTATCTGGCAAAGTTGGCAGCCTTCACCTATCTTCACAGTCAGCCCTGTCCAGTGCTTTAGACTCCATGTCTGGCAACAAGATGGAAAAGTGCTATAATCTTTAGGTCCTATGCTGAACTGAGGAGGTCACATATTAAACTTGAAAATACCTTGCAAGGATCACACTCCATTCAAACAGGGGCTTAAAAAGAGCATCTGTTTTCTGTGAGCAATGACAGTAGAGACAATGTGTGTGTTTGGGGGAGCAGTTTACTGTCTGAAAAAATCACATCCTTAATGAATGGCTGCAGTTGGGGGTGGAGGGTACAATACGACTCTGGTTTCCTGGTTACCCAGATTCTCACTGAGACATACATAGGGTAAAGTCATGGGGCCATGAGCAAATCCATCTTAGCCTGCTTAACCTTTACAGTCTAGCCAAAGGAATTGTTAAAATAACTGGACAGAGGGTAGGACTCCCTTATGCTTACCTGCCTCAGAACAAATGGTCTCCATGTCCTGTAACTCTTTGAGGAAAAATTGAAGGAAAACAGTCTCCCACCCTTAGCTAGTTCAAGCAGAGAGACACTTGTATACAGTCAATGTATATGAGGTTGATTCAGCAGTTATCTCACACCAAATGTCACGCAATGGGGAACTGACCTCTGGAAGCATGTCTGCCACTGACGGCAATACAGCATGGTTCCCAGCAATGGCATCAAACCAGATTACTAAAGATGTGAAACTACATCCAAAAGGCCAGGTTCAAAACAACATTCTGAAGTCAAAGGCCTCAACCATGGCACCTGGCAAGAAAAAATCTATCAGTCCTACTTGCACTCAGGACAGCAGATCCTGCTACTTTGGGGAAGAGCTGAAGAGAAGACTCCTCGGCCCAAAGTTATCACCACCATGTTGCAGCCCAATTACTCAAGGTGGTCACTTCGAAGGGCTCAAGGTGACAGTTCTGAATTTTTTAATCAAAAAGAACCAAAACAGCATTGATGCAGGCATGACACAAAATGTATTTGTATGAAATGTTGGTTTTCAACATCTGACACCAGCAGGTCAACACGAAGAAAGAACTGGAGTACCTAAAAAGACCAACCATACTTAAATAGGAAAAAGAAGTGATGCACTTACCATAATGTTCCATCTGTGTTGCCATTTTCATTATTCCTCAACCTGTGGGTTTTGGATCAGACCTTGGATCCGACTCAGCCGCTTTTAAAAGCTTAGGCTCCAAAGCTTGAACTCCTCCACTACCCACAATGCCTCATTCCCTCCCAATTACCTCAGATTGAGTTTGCTCCTAACATATTTCTAGAGTATACCATTATGTACAAAAATGTACATAAATTCTGAAAAATACTAAAAAGAGTAGAGAAAGATCAGGAGCTCAACAAGGAACAGAGGTTTCTATAAGCATATTTGTCAGGTCATTCACATGATGGACAAGGAGGAGGAGTGTGGGAAGACTGAGGAAGAATGAAAACGGACAACACAGATGGAACCATTATGGTTAGCGCATAACTTTTTTATCTGATATTATCATTTTCATTCTTCCTCAACCTGTGGGACAGAGTTCCCAGCTACAATAACCCAGGGTAGCCTTCATGTCAGGATATTCTGGAGCACTGCAAAACCAAAAGCAGCTCTATTTCTTCATAGGTTCATAGGACGATACTAGGCTATTGGCCCAGAGGCCCTTATAAGCCTAGCCAAGAATTTCACCCATGTTCCCACAAAGTCAGCACCGGTTTTCACTGTCTAGCAGGGACACAGGTAGGATCCCAGGGTATATTTTCTGTTTCCCATCCAGTCATCCAGGTTCCTCTTGAAAAGGGCTAGTGAAGTACTCCGCTAGATATGCAGAGGAAGTCTATTCCCCAGATGGGGGAGTCGTTGGGACACAAATCTATCCCGCCAACAAGTTCTATTAAAGTCACAGACCAAGTTGAGACCTTGCGTGCGAGTGGAGTTTGACTTGCGAATATGCAGCAACTCCATCAAGACGGAGTCTGAAATGGCCTTGTATGCCAGACACAGGTCACCTCTGAGCAGTCTGTATGAGACTGAGTAGAGGGAAAAGGCTTTTAGCTTTTCTGTACAGGATAGGTGTTTGAGACCCTGGATTTTCCTATAGTCAGGAACCTCTGTGGTCTCTCCAACTGCTGCATGTGCTTGGCAAGGTACATGCTGAAGGGGGCACTGTACTTGATAATAAGTCTTATAAGGGAGAAATACACAGATGTTATGACCTCCTTGTTCCTGAATGAAAAACCCTTACTTATGAAGTGGGCCATGTAGAAAGCCTTCCATACAATGGAGGCAACATGGTGGTCAAAAGTCAGGATGCTATCAACCTGGCTGCCCAAGTCCCTCATGACTGAATGCATGCTTAGTACATTGTTATTAATGTGATAATTAGTGGGGATATCATTTTCCCCAAAGGGGATAATGATGCATTTCTTGGCATTCAGTTTGAGGCCATGCTTCTGGCACCAGTCATTAGTATGGTTAAGGCCCCTCTTGGAGGATGTTCACATCACTAGGGGAATTTATGACCGTGCCCAGCTTCCAGTCATCTGCAAACTTGGTCAGCCACAGACCACTAGTTTTAGCTTGCACCTCAGAAA
This sequence comes from Protopterus annectens, assembly GCF_019279795.1. Taxonomy (NCBI): domain Eukaryota; kingdom Metazoa; phylum Chordata; order Ceratodontiformes; family Protopteridae; genus Protopterus; species Protopterus annectens. The sequence goes on from NC_056735.1 coordinate 1,564,974,657, forward strand.
AATACATCCCAAACAGTAGAGGCCCCAAGACCGATCCTTGGGGTACGGGTGGAGGTGACTTCCCCTATTCTGACTGAATGGGTTCTTTCAGTGAGCCAGTTAGCTACCCATCAGGTAACATATGGGTTTGATGCCTAGCTGGGAGAGTTTAACTATTATGCCCGAGTGGGGAATAGTGTCGTAAGCTTTGACTAGGTCAAAGTAGGTGGTGTGCACTATCTTGCCTTCATCCATGGCTTTGGTGACTGTTTCAAAGAAGGTGACCAAGTTTAACAGGCATGATCGCCCTCTGAAAAAATCAAACTGTGTGGGATCAAGCGTTTGGAGGTTGCCAATGTCCTTGTTTACAAGGTCGATGATAATACGTTCCATGGCCTTGCAGATTAGGCTAGTTAGGCTGATGGGCCTATAACTGCCTAGGAAGGTGAACGCTCCACCTTTGTGCAGAGGGACGACAGTGGCTGTCCTCACAGACTTTGTTTCAAAAGGGTGCCTTAATGATGCTGAGAGCTCTTGCTTGAGTTCATGTAGGACACAGCCAGGGATGTTGTCGGGCTCCAAGGGGAATGTATTTTTTGCCTCTGAGTGGGCATTAATAACCTGCTCCCTGGTGATGAGGGGAGGGGGGGCAAGTGCTGGGGATGTCCTGGTTTACTGATGGGGGGACAGGGGAGTGAAGGTTTCACTGAACTTATCTGCCAGTAGGTTGGCTATATGTATGGTGTTTGTGTGAGTGGTATTCTTGACCACCAATTCAAAGCAGATTTGACAGTTACCTTTGAGATTGCGGACCTATGCAAAGAAGGCCTTGTGACTGTCCTTAGTGATGTGGCCAATTTGGACTAGAAGTTAGCCTTAGAGGATTTCATCAGTGACCTTATTTGCTTGTTCAGACAAAGAAGAGATTGCTTCCAACTTAGCACCTGCTTCTGCTTGGTCCTGGACAGCAATTTGTTCCTTTTATTATAGTTTGTTTATTGCTGTTGCCCACCAGACAGGCTTACTCTTCTTTGAGTAAGATGATTTGATCCAGTCAGGTATTGCCGAGTCCATGCAGCTATACAGGTGCTCATATAGTTTTTTGGTGCAGGCTTGGACATTAGTGCTCGATTCAACTGAAGGGATGGTGGCTGTGAACTTACTTATACCTGCTCTCAGGAGGTTGTAATCAGCTTTGAAAAAGTTTTTTTTGTTTGGCCCTGCCAAACCAGGGGGGGGGGGATTTCAAAAGTGATTGCTTTATGGTCGGACATTACCAAGGAGGCTGACACTGTAGGGGTGCTACAGTGGCTACTCATGCTGGTTAGTAGCAGTTCCAGGATATTTTCACCTCTTGTGAGAGTGTCAACCAGCCGATCCAATGCATTGGCATTGATGAAGTCAAGGAATCTCTGGGCATTGGTGTTTGAGCTAGAATAGGTCTTCCACTCCATGGATGGGTAGTTAAAGTCACTCAGGACCAGGGTAGAGAGGTGAATCTTGATGGATTCAAGTAAGTCCAGATAGGCAGAGTGGGCCTCCTGAGTTATAGTTGGGGGTCTGTAGACAGCTATGATTTGAGAAAGTGTTTTGTTGATAGTTAACTGCACCTGGAGTGTCTCCTGTGCGTCATACTGTTTATGATAATGTCCAGTTTACAGTGGGAAATGAAGATGTGAGAATTTGACCACGAAGCAGCCAAACAAATATCAGTCAAAACATTTGCCCCAAATTCTTGAAAAGTTGCCAATGATCTAGCAGAATGAGCCTTGAGTCGCTCAGGTAAAGAAACACCTTTGGGTTCATAAACAAAAAAAATGCTGTCCCCTTAACCATTTAGCTACGTTGGTCTTGTCAACTGGTTTACCTTTTTTGACATCCGAAAAGGATATAAAAAGCTGATCAGATTTTCTGAAAGATTTAGTTCTATCTAGATAAAAACGCAACTGTCTATGAGCATCTAACAGATGAAGAGTATATTCCGCTTTGTGTTGGTAACTGTGGAAAAAAGACTGGAAGGGTTGATAGACTGGTTAATGTTGTTCTCTGTCGCAACTTTGAGTAGAAAGGATGTGATGGTACGCAATGTCTGTTCTTATGAAAAATTAAACAGGGAAATTTGGAAGACAGATCTTGCAGTTCACACACTCTTCTTGCAGAAGTGATCGCCACTAGAAAAACAGTCTTCCATGATAGGAATTTCAAATCTACTTTGTTTGAAGGCTGAAAAGAGAGGATGGACTAGAGCCTGCAAAATCATAGTGAAATCTCAAGAAGGTATTGGATCTTTAAATAACAGGAAAATGAAGGAGGAAAGTACTCTAAGGAAGGCCTTACACAATTTATATGAGGCTAAAGATGATGAATTTTCTCCGATATGATAATTTGAAATGGCTGCCAATTGTACTTTTACAGTTCAGTGACTCACCCCATTATGAAAAATATGAGAAAAGAAATCCAGCACTGCCGGAATATAAGTGATAAAAGTATCTAACTGCTGCTGTTGAACCCATATAGAGAATCTTTTCCATTTGCCCTTATAGATTCTCCTAGTAGAAGATTTGTGGGAGGAGATCAAAATGTTTCAGACCAGAGATGAAAGCGTGGCAAACCTAGCCGTCACCGGAATTTAAGAAAGCATGTGGTTACTTTCAGTCCTGGGAGATCGGGGTGAATCTGCCCTGATGGATGGGACAACAGATATGGATGGGGTTCAATTGTCCATGGAGGGCAAATCAGATGAGACAAAAGGAAGGCGAACCAGATTTGCCGAGGCCAAAATGAGGCAATAAGAATCACCTTGCTGAAGAAATTTGGGGATCAAGGGCAGAAGCGGAAAGGCATAAAGTAAACTGGGAAGCCAAGCATGGACTACAGCATCTCTGGGTGACTGTCCCTGATGGGGAATCAAGGTGAAGAATCTGCTGCACTTGTTGTTGTAAGGAGATGTGAAGAGATCGCAGCAATGTTGATCCCATTTGTAGAATATCATGCTTGCCACATGACTGATTCAGAGACCAGTTGTGAGGCATCAGTAGGACTCTGCTGAGACTGTCTGCTAGAATGTTGCACTCTAACAGAATGTGTGTTGTGATCAAAAAACAGTCAGTAGAAATTGCCCACTGCCACACACTCATTGCTTCTCAGCACAGGAGATAGGATCTGGTTCCTCCTTGTTTGCTGATGTACCACACAACTGATATACTGTCCATTTGTATTGCAATAATCCCTAGAGGGAGAAAGCTGTGAAGTGCCTGCAATGCTAAAAGGACCACTCTCATCTCCAGGCATTGATATGCAGGTTGGTCTCCTGTGACATCCATGTTCTTTGGACTATCCTACCCAGGCAATGCCTCCCCCACCCCACCTGGGAGGGGTCTGTGATCTATGTGGCATTTGGGCAGGGATGGTGGGCAAATGGGGTGTCTTTGAAGAACCTCCAAAGAGTGAAGCCACCAGAAGAGAGAATCTTTGCACACTTTGACAGTTTGATTGGATAGGTGAGGGAGTATTGATGTAATGCCCACTGGACTTCTAAGGTCCACTGCAAAATTATCATGTGTAGAAGTGCTGTTGGTAACAGAGTTATGGTGGCAGCCATGCAGCCCAGGGCCCTGAGCACAAGTTTTGCTGGAGGAACTGGAATTGCAAAATCTGTCTGATATAAAGTCTTAGGCTTGAAATCCTGTCTGGTGGAAAGAAGGCCAAGGTTTTGGTTGTATCCAAAAATGCCCCTATGAAGTCTATGTTCTGAATTGGCTGTAGCCGAGATTTTTGCATGTTGATGGTTATGCCCAAAGTAGGAGCTAGTTGTAACAGACAGTCCCTGGCTCGGATGAGTAGATGCCTGGTCGGGGTGGTTAGGAGCCAGTAGTCTAGGTAAGGAAACACATAGAATCCTTGCAGTCTTAGACGAGCTGCAACTACCGCCATGCATTTGGTGAACACCCCGGGGGCTGTGGTGAGATCAAAGGGAAGTGCTCTGAATTGAAACTGACTGGCTCCCAGCCTGAAGGACCCTGAGATTTCTTGAACCACAGTTCCCCACCCCATCCCCCACTGACTCCTGGAAAGGATCTTTGAGGGAAGAAAACTGGATTCCGATGGCAGACAGGGTAGTTCCACCTTTTTCACTACGGGAGTGTGTGTTTCCTAACAGTGGGCCCAAACAAAGACTATCCATCAAAAGGGGCAAAGACAACAGATGCCTTGAAAGGTTTCACAAAGTCACACAGCCGCATCCAGACATAGTGCCTAATGGCAATGCCAGAACTGGTGGCCCTTGAGGTACCCTCTGCCGCATGGAAGATTAACCTCATGGGCACACTGGAAACTGAGAGTAGAGTGGCCAGTCTGGAGGAGAAGTACTTCCTATCCTCATCAGACATAGACTCTCGGACTGAGCTAGGCAGTTCTTTGATTAAATCATCTGCAGCCTAGTAAAATGGGAAGGATAGTTTAAGGCTCATAAGGTGAAGGTCAACAAGGCATAAACTCTCTTGCAGAATCTGTCCATGGCCCTAGATGTCCGCTCCTTCTTGGTGGCTGCTGCAAAAATCATGGCATCTACTGGGATTCCTTTAGTCCAATGGAGTCAGTCAGAGGGAGCACTAAGGATTTTGTCTGCACGCTAGGGGATAGGTTCTACAGTGTTTGGGTCCTTCCACTCCCTGCTTGACACCAGGTTGACAGGTGCATTAGTGGGGGGGGGCACCCAAGATGTAGACAGGCCGGACCCGAAAGCCTCCAAGAACACAGTTTCCTCAGAGGTAGGGTTTTGACAAGACCATCCACCTCTCTGGCACAGGATTTCTAAGATGTCTCCAAAGGAGACATCCTCAAATGGAGATCTGGAAGACCCTTCCACTTCCTTGAAATCAGTGTCTTCTGTAATGGATTCCTCTGGAGAATCCAGGTGCCTCATTTTGCACCTTCTCTTCAAGGGAATCTCCTCAGTGGGGTGTTCCAGGGAGATGTCGGGAGAGATCTGGGGTTCCAATAGTGTAAGTACTTGAAGGCTTTGCTGGGCCAGATGTTGTGAGGGGGACAGTGGTGAGTTCTCAGAAACAGTATCCGTGGGGGTGGATCCAAAAGAGTGGGAGCCAAGGATCTCCACAGCATGGAGGGAACCCTCTCCACCACCTCAAAAACAGAAGTGTCCAGAACTGGAGAATGCTGACGCTCTGAGATGAAACAATGGTTCCAAAAACTTCAGAATTGAGATCAACCCCTCCGAGTCAACAATGAGGCTTCAGATCCGACAGCTGCTCTGCCCCAACACAGTCGGGGCAGAGCAAGTCAGGGAAGCTGCCGAAGTCGAAAAGAGAATTACTATCAGCTCCAACACCTTGACTCTTGGGGTGTTCAGATCCAAGGGCTCCAAAGCAGGAGGTCAGATTGATGGAGCTAAACGTCTACCAGTTGATTGCCTGTCCATGGACCTGGTGGAGGATGGGGCTGGTAAGACCTCCATCTGGATCTGTGTCTGAAGGAACTGCTCTATCAATCTGTCCACCTTGATTCAGAAAGGCTGTGGGAGGACCTGACAGGTGATGCTGTAGAAGGTGGCCTGAACAAAGTCTTAGGAGATCTCTCTTAAAGTGGAGACCCTGTGGTAGGAGGAGGAGGAGGCTCCAAAAGCAGGTGAGCTCGGACCTGAGAAGATGACTGAGTGGACTTGCTCAGATCTGAGGGTTTCAAATCCAATGCCCTAGGAGCCTTAGTGGGAGGCTTCTCCAAAGAAGAGGAAACACAGACTTTCCCAGGGAATTTTTTCTGCATTCTTTGTCTTCTTTACGCTTCTTAGAGGGGGTTGAGCCCCTGAAGTAGAAGAACTTGCAGACGGGGCTAAAGGAGGTAAAAGGCCCTTTAAAAAGTACAGTTTTGTACCTACCATAAATGTAGATGTCCGATAGGTATGCATCTGCAGTCATCACATATGGGTTGTCCTGCCTCAGGCAGCCCTTCGGTCGGCCGGATTCCAAAGTCTGGGTCCGGCGTCGGCTGATGTCGCCCTTTCCCCGACGTCAGAGCGCCTGGGGTATAAAAGAGTCAGCCAACGCCATCTTCCTCAGTTTTTCTTGCCCCAGATGCCAGGTGCCCTCTAAGGAAGGCTAAATTTGGAGAAATGCAAAATATTCCAAACATGCACAGTAATAAAAAACAAATACACCATAATAGATAACCCCAGCTAGCTATAACAGGGAGTATTACCCAAGAAATAGGAGGGAGGGAAAACCTGACTGCAGATGCATACTTATCGGACATCTACATTTATGGTAGGTACAAAACTGTACTATGTCCTTCAAGGATGCATCTGCAGTCATCACATATGGGTAGAATACCATAGCCAATCTGGGGGTGGAGGATCTATGTATAGGATGGTGTAGCTAAAATGCCCTGCAGGACTGCCGTAGCAAAGCCTGCTCTGGATCTGGAATATAAAGGTAAATTGTAATGCTTGGAAAATGTATGCACGGAGCTCCATGTAGCAGCTTCTAAAATGTCCTTGGTAGCCACCCCTCTTAAGAAGGCTGTGGAGGTGGCTGTGGCTCTCATGGAATGAGGTCTAATGTTAGCTGGCACAGTTTTTCCATGAAAGGAGTAACAAAAACGAATGCAATTCCCTATCCATTTTGAGACTGTCTGTTTGGAAATTGCTTTTCCTTGTGCACTAGCAGCATATGCTACCAACAGCTGGTCAGTTTTTCTGTAACTTTTAGTTCTGTCCAAGTAGTAGCGCAACTGTCTGTGTATGTCCAGGGTGTGCAGAAGTTTCTCCCCTTTGTTTTGTGGATTCGGAAAGAAGGTAGGCAAATTAATAGCTTGGTGAGACCCTGGATACTACCTTTGGCATAAATGTAGGATTGGTTCTCAATGAGACTCTGTCCTGATGAAAAATAATAAATGGCTGTACTGCCATGAGGGCCTGTAACTCAGATACTCTTCTTGCTGAGTTTATGGCCAGAAGGAAGGCAGTCTTCCAAGACAAGAACTGTAGTTCTGCAGATGCTGCTGGTTCAAAGGGAGGCAGTGTTAGTTTTTCCAACACGAAGTTAAGGTCCCAAGTAGGCAGTGGTGGTGTCCTTGGAGGCTTGATGTTTTTAATCCCTCTTAGAAACTGCCTTAGGAGAGGATGTGAGAAGACAGGTGGATCAGTATTGTACTCTGCTGAAATTGCTGAAGCATGAATTTTAATGGAAGAGTAAGACAGAATTGTGGAACATTTCTGCCAAGTATTCCAGGATACGTGCCATGTTCATCACTGTCGCATCTAGGCCCTTTGTGGTGTTCCAAATGAGAAATCTTTTCCATTTTGCTGAATATGCCTTTCTTGTGGAAGGCCGGCGAGCTTTCAAGATAATATCCTTCACTCTCTGGGATAGCCTATCCTGAGGAGGAGTCAAGGTATTTTCCAGGCTGTTAGTTGCAAGGTTTTCAGGTTGGAATGCAGAGTTTTGTAATTGCGCTGTGTCAGGAGAAGTGGCTATTGAGGAAGAGGCCATGGTTTCATGCGTGACATGCTCTTTAACAGTGGGTACCAGTGCTGTCTTGACCAGTCCGGAGCTATCAGAATCACTTTTGGCTGCTCTGTCCTGATCTTCAGTAAGACCTGGGTCATTAATGGGAGAGGTGGAAATGCATACACTGTTAGAGTTCTCCAGCTGAAAGAGAGGGCGTCCACTTTCCATGCTTGTGGGTGGTATGTCCTTGAGCAGAATTTCTTCAGCTGATGATTGTGGGGGGAGGCAAAAAGATCTATGTCTGGCCTTCCCCATGATTGTGTTATCTGTAGAAAGATGCCTGGGTGCAGCATCCATTCGTGTGCATCCATGATATTTCTGCTTAAGCTGTCTGCCAGTATATTGTCTTTCCCTGGCACAAATTGAGACTGCAGCTCTATGTTGAGTTTCAAGGAAAGTTCCCATAGATTCATTGCCAGTCTGCAAAGAGGATATGAATGGGTGCCTCCTTGCTTGTTTATGTACCACATAACTGTGGTGTTGTCTGTCCTTATTAGTAGGTGGCCTTGATGCAGAAAAGGTTTGAAGGCTTCGACTGCATGTATCACTGCCAGCAGTTCTTTGTGGTTTATGTGCATGCGTAGCTCTTTTTGTGACCATAGACCTTGAATGCATCTGCCCTCCATGTGCGCTCCCCATCTGTGGTCTGAAGCGTCCGTTGTAATGGTTTGGCTGGCTATTGGTTTGTTGAAGGGCAGACCCCTGTTTGACTGGCTTGCTTGAGCCCACCACAAAAATTCCTTTTGAAGGCATGGAATGAGTGGTATCAAAGTTTCCAAGCTGTGACTGTGCTGAGTCCATAAACTCCTTAGGTACCATTGTAGTTTCTTCATATGTAGCCTTGCTTGTGGAATCAGAAGTATGCAAGAAGCCATGTAACCCAGGGCCTGCAGGATTTTCCTTGCAGTCAGCTGAGTTTGTCTTGTCAGATTTTTGAAGTAATCTGGTAGTTGACTTTGTTTTTCTTCTGTGAGGAAAGCCATTTGGGTGGTTGTATCTAGATTCGCACCCAGAAAGGTTATTCTTTGGGATGGAACAAGTCTTGATTTGTGAATGTTGACTGTATATCCCAGGGCCTGAAGTAGGTGAATGGTGTAATTCAAATGTTTTACCAAAGTTTGTTGGCTGTCCGCTTGTATAAGGCAGTCGTCCAGATATGGGTATATTTGAATCCCCTGAAGTCTGCAGTGTGCAATTACTGATGCCAGGCATTTCGTGAATACTCTGGGCACAGTAGATAAGCCAAAGGGCAATGCTGAGAATTGATAATGCTCTGAACCTGCAAGAAATCTGAGGTGTCTTCTGCAACTTTGTCTGATAGAGACATGCAGGTATGCCTCCTTGAGGTCTAGAGTTACCAGCCAAGACCCCTTGCCCAGCATGGGAAGGAGCTGCTGTAGAGTCAGCATTTTGAACTTTGGTACAATGAGATAAGTATTCAGTGCGGACAAGTCGAGAATAGGCCTCCATTGTTTTTCTTTTCTTGGAACAAGGAACAGTCTGGAATAAAATCCTTGGCCTTGTTCTGAGAGAGGAACCTTTTCTATAGATTTCATTTGCATTAAGCTGGAGATTTGTTTCAAAGCCTCTGCCCTTTGATTCGGTGGCAGATCTGGCATGCCTTTTCTTTTTGGTAATGTGTGAAAATGGAACCTGTATTCTTTGTCTATTATTTGTAGTGTCTATTTGCCCCTTGTAATACTGTGCCAATTTTCTGAGAATAAAGAAAGCTTTCCACCCAAGGGTGCTTCCAATTAAGCCCTGGTTGGCGGTGTCAAAGTAAAGTCATTGAGCCTGTCCTTGTGCAGCAGTTGTAGGCCCTGCATTGCCTCTCTGGTTGGGAGGCTGCCATTGACGTCCTCTGTAGGAGCCTCTAGCTTGCCCTCTACCTCTGGCACGCCTGTTCTTGCCTCTCTGAAACCTCTCTGTGTCTGGAAAGGACCAATTTTTGGAAGGCCAATTCCTGCTGAATCTTGGTGGTTGGACTTGGAGAAAATCTTTGACAGTTTGTACAGATTTTGCCTTTTCTTCAACTTTCTTTAGGACCTCCTGAGCCGTGGAGCCAAATAACTTTTGCTTTTCCAGTGGAGCATCCAGAAGCTTTGCTTTGACATGGTCTGGCAGAGATTGTTCCTTCAGCCAAGAATGCCTACGTATGACTGCGCCAGTCATAGCTGACCTACATGAAGCTTCCAATGCATCATAACCACATTGCAAGAAATGGTTGCTAACCTGTTGGGAGTTATCTACCAGATCCTGAAGTGATTTGCAATCTAGGGGTTCAGGTGAAGTTTTTATGCAATTCATCTAACAAATACTCTTGGTACTGTATCATATGAAATTGACAATTCAATGCCCTCATAGAAAGAGTAGCAGAAGTATACACTTTTTTACCCCATCTCTCTAAAGCTCTAGACTCCCTTTCAGAGGGGAGAGGATTTTTAGTAGTGGCAGCTGCAACCCCTTTAGGGCCCTGGGAAATAGTTTCTGGATCAGCAGAGTGGGCCTTGTAAAGGTGAAGATGTGAGTCCGGGACCCTGTAGTACCTATCGGGTTTGACAGGAGCCGGAGGTAGAGAATCAGGGGTTGAGCTAGACTCAGAGTACACATCATCAATGACATTTAAAACAGGAGGAATAGCCAAAGGTCTATGCTGAGGCAAATGCAAGAAGGTCCTTAATCTCTTCCTGGAATCAGAGAATTCCTGGCCCTGCCATTGGAAATGCTCTCTCATAGTGTGGAGTGTCTCCCCAAAGGAAAACTCTTCAGGAGGGGAGGCCGAAGGAATAGATTCCTCTGCATCAGAATCCTCGTAGGCCGAAAAAGCCTCCTCCTGGTGGTCTGAGAGAGTAGAGCCATCTGAGGCCTCATCTGAGGAGTGGGGATCAGAGGGCTCAACCCTGGGCCTTTTGTCTGGAGGAGGTTGAGAGCCCCTGTCCGGATGAGGTTGAGAGCCCCTAATTAAGGAGATAAGGTCCTCTGCTAAGCTTAGAATCTGTGAACATGTAGTGGGTCCCTGAGGGATAACCTTGGGAGGCAAAGCTTTGGAGAGTTTAGCAGCTTTAGCCCTAGAGAATGCCTTAATGGACATGGATGCAGGAGGCCTGGCTGCACCCCGTGCTGGTGTAGTTTTGTCTAAAGGTATGGTGTCGGAAGGTTCCAGGACACCAGTTTCTGTTGGAAATTCAATAACCGATTCAGCCGGGGCCTCCGAGACCGAGGTAGTCGGCTGAGCGGTTTCGGTGGTAGGAAGTACCAAGGACTCTGTTTCAGCCGAGACACTCGCGGTAGACCTGGCCGTGGTTTCAGCCGAAACCGCGGCCCGCGTGCGTCGGTCCTTGTCCTTCCGTTTCTTAATCAAATGTGAAGTCGGAGTCCCTGACGGCATATTGTACGAAAAACTAGCCCCAAAAAATTCCTCTGCGAACTCCGCCCGACGTCTAAGAGTGCGTCGGTTGAAGGAAGCACAGGCTGAACAGGCCGAGACGTCGTGGTCTGGGCCTAGGCAGGGGAGGCAGTAAGAGTGGAAATCCTTATGAGGTATTTGTTTCCCACAAGTTAAACAATTATTAACTTTATCTGACATCGGCTGAGGCAAGAAAGAGTCCCCAACGGGGTACTTAGCTTTTTGAAGTCTTCGGTAGCTGAATTACAGGAGCTGGCCGACCGGCACTTGCGAACTGCTTCTGCTTCGGGCACCACGCGGCAAGAAAGACTGAGGAAGATGGCGTCGGCTGACTCTTTTATACCCCAGGCGCTCTGACATCGGGGAAAGGGCGACATCAGCCGACGCCGGACCCAGACTTTGGAATCCGGCCGACCGAAGGGCTGCCTGAGGCAGGACAACCCATATGTGATGACTGCAGATGCATCCTTGAAGGACATTAAGTTTATTTTTCCTGTCAGCCAGTGCTCTCTGGTGAAACCCCTTGCAAATGGAGCAAGAGGTTTCAAGGTGAGCAGGGCTAAGACAATATACGCACTCTCTGTGGGAATCAGATAAGGGAATCTTGTGCACACAGGAACTGCACTTTACAAAGCCTAAAAGCTTATCAGACATTTTACAAGAAAAGATAGTAAGAAGAGAAGAAAGGGAAAACAACTCCTGCCAAAGAGAACGCAAGCGGATGCTAATTTAACACAAGACTTTTTTTTTTTTTGTTAAAGAAACAAGGAGTAGGAGATAAGGAAAAATATCAGTAGAAAAATTCTGCGAATAAAGTTATTAAACTTGGCTGTAAATCTCCAAAGGAACTCGAGTCAGCAGACAGAGATGCTTATCCTAAAAGAGGCAAATGAGATCTGAGCCAATCAGGGGAATGAGATATTATGGGTAGGGGAGGAGTTCAAGCTTCGGAGTCTAAACTTTTGAAAGTGGCCTGGTAGGATCCAAAACCCACAGGCTGAGGAAGAATGAAAATGGCAACATCAGATCCAGTGTTAGCATGTAACACAACTCATGATAATTTTCACCAAGGGACTACCAAACCAGACGGAGGCTGCATAGATCTAGTAGTCAAAGGCAAGTCACAAAAATTCCTCCCAAAATCAATACAGCATTTCTTAGATTTAACAAATAAAAACATCAAGGAAACTACACAAGATGTAGTAATTCTAATAAAAAAAAATAAAAAAAGCTTTTAACTATGAAGCTTCTAGTAAACAACTACATTGCTACATTGTCACTTAAACCAAACAGTTCAGAAAAACTGACAAAGCTGATAACATAAAACAGCTTTAATTCAGTACGGCCATGTTTCACTTCAGAAACTCTTATGTAATTTTTAACTCTTCTTGTTATAATCTGCTTCCTAGAAAAATCTATATATGTAAATGTAAATTTCTTAAATGTTGGTCCACTTAAGTATTACCTTTATAACAGCTGATAAATAACAAGAGTTTGAAGCAGGCAAAGAGAAGGAACAGGCAGATAGTATAGCAATAACCCACGCCTGGGTGTGGGTAATGCGGGATTTACCCATGGTTGGCGTGGTTTGGTCCCGAGGGCTTTGCCCTCGGGACCAAACAAAGACAACCGTGGGTAAATCCCACATTACCCACACCCAGAAGTGGGTTATTGCTATTATACTATGACATTATTTAAGAAAAGAAATAATTACTTTTCTTAAATAATGGCATTGTATAATGCCTCTTTGCTGCCCTTCCACAGCTGTCTGGTATCCGCGGCAGTTCTGATGTACTGCGCATGCCTATGCAGTACATCAGAGCTGTGGCCAAAAGCAACGGAGAAAGCAAGATCTCCATTGCTTTTTACTGTTTCGCTGTGTTAAATGGGTTTAACATAGTGAGACAGCTTTAAAATAAGCAACGGAGATGTCCGTTGCTTATTTTAAAGCTGTCTCGCTATGTTAAACCCATTTAACATAGAATAGTAACGAAGATCTTGCTTTCTCCGCTTTTTAAACCTGTCTCGCTATGTTAAATGGGTTTAACATAGCCAGACAGCTTTAAAATAAGCAACGGAGATGTCCGTTGCTTATTTTAAAGCTGTCTCGCTATGTTAAACCCATTTAACATAGCGAGACAGGTTTAAAAAAAAAAGCATTGGAGAAAGCAAGATCTCCGTTGCTTTTTACACACTGTGTCACTATGTTAAAGGAGTTTAACATAGCGCGACAGCTTTAAAAAAAGCAACGAAGATCTCTGTTGCTTTTTTTAAACCTGTGTCGCTATGTTAAACTCTTTTAACATAGCGAGACAGTGTTTTAAAAGAGACTTATATTAATGGAAAAAGTCCGGGTGACCGGACCTTTTTCCATTAGTATAAGTCGATTTACAACGTGCACGCTGGCCAATCAGCATGCACGTTTTGGAATATTAATGGGGGGTCATGGTATAATTAGCAATATTCAGGGCTATCAGACAATAAAGAGAAAATATCTCTTTCTAAACTACTGTAATCTAACAATTCTGGAGAACTACTAACAAACAGAAAAATGTTTTATTATGCCTGAAACATGACAGAAAGCCATCCATTCCGACAAACTAGTTTCATGAAAGATTAGTTGCCCTACACATTACTTTAAAATGGTACTATTTGTACTACATCAAATGTGTACATTAGTATTTGCGCTGAAATGGTCACAAAATTTTATCACCTGTAAGTGAACAGGAACCGAGAGTCCTTGAAATCTGCGGACAAGTCCATACTGGTTTGTATCAAGGTTATGAGCTGCTGTGATTTCATACTGAAAGCAGAAGCTGGTTCTAGGTATATGAGGGCCTTCACTGACATCTACAAAATCACCACACCTGAAAGCAAAATGAAACATAAAACACAATATTAAATAACAGACAAGAGTCTCATTTTTGCAAAGTAAAAGGCAAGCTTCTTTTCTGCATATTACAAAATAGAAAACGATAATTAAAAACAGAAATACCACATGACTGAAAAATATACATATTACATACACTTTAGTGCATATAATTATGTCAGAGAACAAGGCAGGGGGGTGAAGCAAATACAACAAGTCAAACTACATAGCACAACAAAAGAGCATGGCAGATGAAATGTCAAAATTAATATCTAAATTACACATTTTTATTGATGTGAGGCAAGACTAAAAGAAAATGTATTATAAACTACAGCTTTCTCTGCAAGCATATTTTTTAAACAATAAGGAAGCAATGTAAAAGACAGAGCAAAAAGTATGACTGTTCCCCTAAAACATGGAGCAACAAACTAATGCCAACGTTATAGAAAACATGCTGTCCATCTCTTTCTTCTGCATTTAAATTTCACCTTCCCAGCAGGGTACTTAGATCTAACAACCAAAATCTAATCGAATTGTATAAGCCAAATCGTCCCCCTGGTAAAAATCTCCTAAACTTTAGCTTTGCACGACTCTGGAACTCCCTACCTCCTGCCATTCGCACCACTTTCAACCACCTTATATTCAAAAAATCTCTTCACTCTCATCTACTTTCCCAGTGGGAATGCTCATGCTCACATCCTTCATGATCCATACTGACTTGACACTTTCCTCCAAAAAAAAAAAAAAAAAAAAAAAAATTTTGTACACTACATTGTCTGCTCTGTTGCAATTGTTTCTTACTTTCTAAATTGAAATGCTTACCTTCTCTAGCCTGTATCATCTAAAATGTTTATCACCAGTTGCTCTTCCTAAAAGTGTTTGCTCTAACTGTAATGTCAACAGTACTCTGTCTACCACATATTGTATACTATATTTGTAATATTCTTGTAATTATTGTAATATGGATGTAAATCCTACTGTAACCTTATTTGGAGCTTTTCTCCCCAGGACTCCATTGAAAATGGGTTCATTTGGCCCAATGGACTATCCTGGTAAACCAACTGCAAATAAATAAATAAATAAATAAATTATATTCTATTCAATAAATATGCTTCCACTTTTACTTCCTTGTCCCAGCCAGATTTTTAGTCAATAGCTTCATGTTATAAGGAATAAAGTAAATTACACTACAGTTATTCAAAGGACCACAATTTTATCACAACCATACAAAAGTACTTAAAATCAGCATCTACATTTACAGTTTGTCTCTCGAATAAATGGCTCAGCCTGGACAGAGACGTTGAACATTGAAAAGCAGATTTTAAAACCAAATGCAGGTAGAAAATTTAAGCAATGACATTTACTTCTTTATTTTTACAACTGGTTAACTGGGTTACAGCACTGATTATGCCAACTTCAGTTTCAGCCCAGAATGTAATCACACATCAAGTGGAAAAAAATAAAAATTTATACAATAAAAGATCACTCTAATAACAAAGGAATGGTTAATGTAGAACAGAAAAATTATTTAAAAAGGTAGACAACAGAAACCACCATGTATAATATTTGTATCAGTTAGAGTAGCGACTTGTTGGGAAGTGAAGAAATTCTACAGTGAAATGACAGGCAGTGTCTCAGAGATTAAGGAGTCCAGGTTATATGACCTGAAGCAGGGTCTGTGGTTGAGCCACAGGTACAGCAATGCACCAGAATTCAGGAGCATAGCCAGCGGCTAGGCTTAGAGTAAACAATTTAAGAAGCGGTTTAATGAGAGACTGCTTAATGCTGTGTAATAGGCTCCTAGATAAGTTATCAGGACCATGGAGCAAGTGTTTTTCGGTGTTCATAACACCTTAAAAACATGTTTTTTTTAGTGAAGATGGTGGATGTAGAAATTATAGGATAACTGGTGTCAGAAAATATGTTTCATAAGTAACGTGTTCAGACTTGTTTGATAACAT